>NC_140592.1:700705877-701133377 GCF_964204655.1 Triturus cristatus | reverse complement strand
CCATCTGGCTATACCTGCTTTGGAGATAGCGTTACCTTTGTGGTGTGGCGCAAAGGCAACGAAAAGTTGTTTTGTCTTCCTAAAGATCTTAGTCCTGTCGATATAGTACATGAGGGCTCGCTTCACATCTAGTGTATGGAGTGCTCTTTCTGCGACAGTTTGTGGGTTTTGAAAGAAAACAGGCAGTTCAATAGTTTGATTCATGTGGAACTGCGATACCACCTTGGGCATGAATTTGGGGTTGGTACGTAGTACGACCCTGTTGGCGTGAACCTGTATAAATGGCTCTTGAACGGTTAGTGCCTGGAGTTCACTAACTCTTCTCAAAGAAGTGATCGCTACTAGGAAAGCTACTTTCCAGGTAAGAAATTGAAGCTCGCATGAGTGTAGAGGTTCAAAGGGTGGACCCATCAGGCGTGTGAGGACCAAGTTGAGGTTCCACATTGGAGCCGGTGGGTGGCTTGGTGGAATGACTCGTTTGAGTCCTTCCAAGAATGCTTTGATGGCAGGCACTCTGAATAGAGAGAGGTGCTGCCTGGTCTGCATATTGCGGTCAGATGGACACGTATAGAGGTGTACGCCAGATTGCATCGGTATAGGTGTAAGAGGTAACAAATTCTGTTTTGTATGGATGCGTCTAGCGGGTTAATGTCATTATTATTACAATAAATGACGAACCTCTTCCATTTGGCTGCATAGCAAGCTCTGGTAGTGGGTCTCCTGGCCTCCTTAATGATGTCCATACAGTCAGGTGGCAGGTTTAGGTAGCCAAACTCTAGGACTTCAGGAGCCAGATCGCCAGGTTCAGCTGTTGCGGATCTGGGTGCTGAATCTGCAGCCTTTGATGCGGCACCACGGAAAGTTCGAGAAAGGTGGTGTACCACGGCTGGCGTGCCCACGTTGGAGCAACCAGGACGAGTGTCAGTGAGTGTTGTCTGAGTTTGCGTGCCACCAGCGGTATCAGTGGTGCTGGGGGAAAAGCGTACGCAAATCTGCCGGACCAGTTCATCCATATCGCATTGCCCTGCGACTGCGGATGTGGGAACCTGGCGGCAAAGCTTTGGCATTTTGCGTTTTCGCTTGTGGCGAATAGGTCTATCTCTGGATGACCCCACTGCTGGAAGTACAGTTGGAGTACTGATGGGTGTAACTCCCACTCGTGCATCTGGTGGCTGTGTCTGCTGAGCAGATCCGCCATCTGGTTGTCCTTGCCGGGGAGGTGTTCTGCCATGAGGAACATGTTCCTTTGAATGGCCCACTTCCACATGCTCTGAGCCAGATGAGACAACTGTGGAGAGTGTGTTCCTCCTTGCTTCTGTATGTAGTACATGGCGGTCATGTTGTCCGTCCGGATCAACACGACTCTGTTGCACAAGTGTACTTTGAATGCCTTCATTGCCAGGAAAATTGCCATCAGTTCCAGAAGGTTGATGTGCATCTTCTTTTGTTGTATTGTCCATAGTCCCTGCACTGTGTAATTGAGTACATGAGCTCCCCATCCATGGAGAGACGCGTCCGCTGTCAGTATTATTTGTGGAACAGGCTCTTGGAACGGTCGGCCCTTGCAAAGGTTTTGTGGATTCCACCAATGCAGAGAGTTGTATGCCCGACCGCTCACCAACACTAGGTCTTTCAGCTGTCCTTGAGCCTGATTCCACTGACGTGCTAAGCACTCCTGAAGCAGGCGCATATGTAGTCTCGCGTGTGGGACTATGAAAATGCAGGAGGCCATCATGCCTATCAACTGCATGAACACTCGCGCAGGAAGGGAGTGTTGGGGTTTGAACTTGGAAATCAGCATTTGCATGCTGTTGATCCTCACTAAATTTGGCTGAGCTGTGGCCGCCAGAGTGTCTATAGTCGCACCTAGGTACTGTTGTACGTGTGCGGGCTGGAGATGGGATTTTGGGTAATTTAGTGAGAATCCCAGACTGTGAAGGAGGTGAATGGTGCGGGACATGTGGCTGGCACATTGCTGGGCTGACTTTGCTTGAACGAGCCAGTCGTCCAGGTAAGGGTAGACGTGTATGTGCTGCCTCTGTAGATGTGCCGTCACAGTAGCTAGGCACTTTGTGAAAACCCTGGGTGCTGTTGTCACGCCGAAGGGAAGGACTTTGAATTGGTAGTGATGCCCCTGAACAGTGAACCTGAGGTATTTTTTGTGTGAGGGGTGAATGGGTATGTGGAAATACGCATCCTTGAGGTCCAGTGTGGCCAGGAAGTCTCCCTGCTTGAGCAGCGGGAGGACTTGCTGTAAAGTGAGCATGTGAAAATGCTCGGAGAGAATGTAGCGGTTCAGGGGTCTCAGGTCTAATATAGGTCTGAGTGACCCGTCCTTTTTTGGTATTAAAAAGTACAGGGAGTACACCCCCGTACCTTGCTCGTGGACGGGTGCGACCTCTATTGCGCCTTTTAGTAGCATGCTTAGCACCTCCTGCTGTAAGACCGTTAAGTGCTCTGAGGACATAGGACGGTGTTTTGGAGGTATTGTGGGTGGAGTTGAGGTTAATTCTAGGCAGTAACCGTATTTGACAATGTCTTTGACCCACCTGTCCGTGGTGATGGAGTTCCACGTGGACAGGAACCTTTGTAGCCTTCCCCCGACAGGTGTTATGTGGTCGGGAGGAAGGGAGAGGGCGTCACTGTTTGTTCTTGGGGGAGGACCTGGTGTTGCCGTATCCGCGTCCTCTGCCCTTTGTGCTTGAGCCACGATAACCACCCCGGGTGTTTTTATCGTAGGTGCTTTGTGTTTTGCCTTTGTTGTAGGTTTGCTGTGACCCCTGTCCTCTACCTGCTCCTCTATTTCCGGGGCTCCGAAAGGAGCCGCTCCGAAAGGACTGCGTTTGAAGAGCCCCCATGGACTTTGCGGTGTCCGTGTCCTTTTTTATTTTCTCTAGGGTGGTGTCAACCTCCGGCCCGAATAAGTAGTCGGGGTTGACAGGCTGGTTGAGGATGTTATTTTGTACCTCAGGTTTGAATCCGCAGATTCGCAACCAGGCGTGTCGTCGCAACATGACGCTAGTGTTTATGGCTCTGGCAGCTGTATCTGCGGCATCCAGTGCACACTTGATGGATGCGTTTGTGAGGAGTTGTCCCTCCCTGATGAGGATCTCTGCACCTTCTTTGAATTGGTCAGGGAGATGTTGGAGTAATTGTTCTAGTGTGTCGTAGTGGGCTCGATCGTAGCGGGCGAGGAGCGCCTGAGTATTGGCAATGCGCCATATGTTAGCTGCCTGGGCCGCAACCCGTTTGCCGGAGGTCTCTAGCACCTTGGACTCTTTGTCCGGGGGAGGAGCATCACCTGTTGTTTGCGAGTGTGCCCGTTTGCGAGCATTCGCAACTACAATGGAATCTAGAGGTAACTGGCCTCTAATGTAGGTAGGGTCCCCAGGCGCCGACCTGTATTTCTTGTCGATTCTGGGGTTTATTACTCTTGCCCTGGTGGGTTCTTTGAAGATGTCCTTTGCTGGTTTGAGGACACCCTTTAACATGGGTAGAGTTTTTATATTCCTTTCTGAGGATGCGAAAGTATCCATGAGAAAGTCGTCCTCCACGGTGTCAGAGTGGAGTTGCACCCCATGATTGGCCGCAGCACGTTCAATTAGGGCGTTGAATGCGGCAGTGTCCTCTGTGGGAGATGTTTTTGCTCCATAGAGTTGCGGGTCCTGTGTATCCATAGGTGCACCCGAGTCTACAGGGTCATCCCAAGCTTGGTCAGGGTCCTGTTGGCCTTCAGGGTCCATCTCTCCGGGGTAGGGGACGTGGTCACCCATGTAGTCCTCCAAAACGTCAGTTTTGGAGTGTGTGGGAGAGAAGGACTGTGGATCCTGGTAAGAGGAATGGAGAGGTTCGTAAAGAACTGGTTCCGAAGTCACTGGCAGCTTTTTCTTAAGCGGGATCCGGTAGGAGTCCAAAGCTGGCTCTGAAGTTATTCTCCTTTTGTGGAGCACCATCCTGCCGGTGTCGGCGTCGATGACATGTGACGGAGACGTCTCCGCAGGAGAGCGTTCGGCAGGCGTGAACGTGGTGTGGGTGACCCGTGTTCTGATCTGGAACAGTTTTGGGGTCGTGGATGGCGGCAGGCCAAAAGTGATATTGGTCGGTGCCGAAGAGGCCGTTGGAGCTTTTATCGGCTCGGAGCCTGACGTGTCCTGGAGGACTGCTTGGTGTGTGGTGCGTTGCGCAGCAACGGTCCGCACCTGGAGTGCCATCGAGTCCTTTGTGCCGGCCGTTTCTGTAGAGGCGGGCGTGGACTTCTTCGGTGCCGGCGAGTCATCGAGTCGAGGGGCGGCAATGGCCGTCGACGTCTTTGATGAGTGTGCCTTTGGTGGTGCTGTCGAAGCGGGGTGAGACGCAGCAGGCAGTTTGACCTTTGGGGTCGGAGCCGATTGTGTCGGTGCCGGTAGCCGAGGAGGTTTGGTGGCACCGAAGCTCTTTTTCCGTGTGTCGGCGCCGACGTCGGCTGCTGCAAGCTCGGCACCGAAATCTCGTTTGGTGCGGTCGGCGCCGACGGGTTTTGCTGGCGTCGAAGGTGTGGCGGGCCTCGATCCGACCAGCGTCACTTTCGGTTTTGGTTTCTGGTGAACCAATGCAGCTTTCGGTTTCGGTTTCGAAGAAGGGAAACCAGCCTTTTTGGGTAGTAATGGCTGCCGCTGAATGTCCGAGGCCGGGCCAGAGGGCGGGGCCGAAGAACTGCGGGATAGGTCTTGGGTAAGGCCCGAAGGCGATCCCTCGACCGGAGCCATAGACTGGCGCACTGGGATATCCTCAGTCTGTACGGGTAGGCCTTGCTCGTCACCGGAGCTACTCTCTTCGGCCCCTAAGGCCTCATTGTAGTCTCCTACCTCGGTGTCGGCTTCATCTCTGGAAAAGAGTCGTTCTTCGACGTCTTCCGATCCGGAGTCGTGTTCGGAAGCGGGGCTGGAGGGTAGGTTCTCCACGTCTTCAACATCTTCGTCTTCGGCGCTGAAGATGTTGGCTGGGGCCGGTGCCGCTTGCTGCGTTTCGAGTCTCGCTGCTCGTCGATTCCGAAGAGTCTTCTTGGATCGGAATCGGGCACAGGCCATACATGTAGATTCGTTGTGATCCGGTGAAAGGCATTTGTTGCACACCGGATGGACGTCGATATGGGGATATTTCGCATTGCATACAGGACACCGCTTGAATGGTGTCCTCGATTCCATTGTCGATGACGGGTCGATGGTCGTGTAAAATGCGAAAAAGTTGGTTCTGGAAGTTAGTAAACTAACAATATACTATCGATACCGATCGGGAACAGTACCGACGCGAACTAAAGGCCTTTTGGCCTGGAAAAAGTTTTTCCTAACTTGAGTCAAGATAAGCACATCCGAACCCAATGGCGGAAAAAAACAATCTGAGGATGCCCATGCGCACTGTAGTCCAGGGGAGGAGTCACCTATCCCAGGATACTTCGAAGACTCTTCCAGGACAACAACGTGCAAACATCCGGACCCAACACTAGGCGGCGATCTATGCACAGATATGAATTCAGCAGCCCACATGCCTCGAACACTAAGCTATTGCATAAGTTAAATTACTATACTTTTTGTACTACTGAGTGACACTGTTTCTAATATAGGCCATCTGAGTGGCACTGTGACGGTCTGTATCAGTGTGGGAGTGGGTGTCTAAGTGACTATATGGATGTATCGGTGGCTGCATGAGTGAGTGATTGAGTGGCTGTATCGGTGACTGTGGAGGCTGTGTGAGTGGCTCTATGGGGATGAGTTTGTGTGCGTGTCCGAGTGGGTGTGTAAATGGTTTTCTACATATGTGAGTGGCTGTATGGGTCTGTGAATGGCTCTGTGAGTTGCTGCATGGGTCTGAGTGGCTGTATGAGTTGCTGTATGGGTGACTGAGTGGCTGCGTGAATGGTTCTCTGGGTGAGTGACTGGGTGTCTAAGTGGATGCATGGGTAAGAGTTGCCATTTGATTGGGTGTATGGGTAAGTGAGTGGGTGTATGATTGGTGGCTATTTTGCACAGTAAGTATTTGTGAGTGGCTGAATAGATGAGTGAGTGCATGAGTGATTGTATTGATGTGTGAATGGGTATGTAAGTGGTTATGAGGATGACTGAATGGATGTGAGTGGCTGCATGAGTGGGTGAGGGAGTAGCTCTGTTAGTAGCTGAACGGGAGAGTGACTGTATGGGTGAATGGTATGCAAATGGCTGTATGGGTCTGCGAGTGGTTGTGTGAGTGGTTGTCTGAGTTAGAGCATGTCAGTAGTTATATGGGTCTGTGAGTGATTGTGTGGGTGTGTGTGACTAAGTGTATGAGAGGATGAATGAGGTGTGAGTGGTTCTGTGGATGATGTCATCAGTGATGTCACTGCCCAGGTCGTGAGTGATGTAATACGTGAGGTCATAAGCAGTTCATTTGATGGAGCAGGTGAAATACAAAAAATGTTGTACCCCTTCGAAGTTAACGACCTCATAACTTTAAAAATACTAACTGTTGGAATGCATGTATTAATCAACAAATGCACCTTTAATTAGACACTACGCGCGGGAAACTAACCGGCATTGCAAATTCTAATTTATTTACAAATGTGAAACTAAATTAACATAGGTTTGTGATTCGTGTAGAAAGTAGACGTAAATTGTATGTATTTCATTTGTAGTAAAATTATATTGTGGCAAAGAATGCAGATAGTAAGCAAAATGGCTTTAAATGTCGCTTATGCTACGTAACACCTAACACGGGTCATTAGAATGGTGGGCGGTAAACAGAAAGGCTTATTTTCTATGTCTAATTTCTGCTATGTTGTTTTCACATTAGTTCCGTTCGGGCCTGCCAGGCCTTGCCTGAAAACAGCTGCTGCCGAGAGACGCGATTGCATGCGCAGAATAAAGATGGCCCCCGCGCATGAGCAGAGTGGAAGTTCCAGTCATAAGTGTGTGGCCTATGCCCAGAGTGAGAGATGTCAAGGCCAATCTGACCTAAAACAAGAGTAGTGCCAAGAGTTCAGCATGAATGCATGGGAACGGATGGGAGACTCGAACTCCAGAAGATGAACTAATTCATAACTGTCGAATAATGTTGCAAATATATTAACAAAGTTAAAGAACATTTGGACTTGATGAATCACAAGAACTATTGTATGAATGGATTTTTTGCGGAACCGGTTCGAGCAAGGAGGACAATGAGGTGACCATCACCACCCCTCCAATGGACCTATAAGAATGAATGTAGCCCCTAAAAGGTTTCAATTTCGGGTATAGCAAGTTAGTGTAAAGGGTATAAAAGAGCTTGTGCTTACAATGATGTACGGTGAACGCTTATTCTACATCGATCTATTCAACACGACAAGCTGTCTATTGAGACGATTTTTCCTTCTGATGCTGAAAAAGACTGTCAATTTGGACTTTGAACGTTGATGGGGAAAAGGAACAAGACCGTCGTGGGATTCTATCCTGGGAGGGAATACGTCTGAGGAGGTTAGAGGGACAGTCAGTCAGTATTGGGAACCTATCCTGTGATCTTCGATTCATGTTCTGGTGAATCATTCTCGTCATCGCCCTATGGCCAAGGGTAATGAGTATTTTCAGTTTCTATTTCAATCTTTACTAAAATGCTTATGAAAATGATGTCTAGAATATTTGTCTAATAAAACTTTACTTATTCAATGTATTCAATGAATCTAGATAAAATTTCATGCTAGCTCAAAAGCCGAATCTGTGGTTATTAGAATAAAAGTTATGATCAATAATTGTTAAAAGGTTTTAATTTTGATTGAGCTGGACTTAATCGCCATCAACTGATTCCTACTAGTTGGTCCATCAACCGAAATAGCGGAGTACCTTGATGTTTAGAACCGACAATTCCAAAATCAAAAGGTATATAATGTATATAGTTAATATTTAGGTAAAATCTTAACAAGGAGCCCCGTATGTCTTGCAGCTCGTCTACTTTTCACTGATCCAGAAAACTGAGTGAATGTGTTTTTCGGTGTCATGGGGCCCACCGAAGAACAAATGGTGTAAGGGTTTTCTGGGTTGGTGTCGTAAGGAAACGTTTTTATAATAGCAGCGCTGCATCAGTTTTCTTGGTAGCAGAGTTCTGGTTTCTATAGGTCAGTTAGGGGATTATTAATTATTGATTGTTATTGATTGTTAATTTCTATGTTTAACACACTATGTTGAGTTTGTGTTACATCATATGTAGTCAGAATTTTGAATCTTCCAGGAAGTAGGAAGTGGATGTGTGAGACAAGAGAAGTCACATGGAATTGTGCATTGTCTGATTTCAATTTGGTGATAACACAGGATTGTGTTATGTTAGGGAAATTCATGTGTGAATTGCTTTGAGTGGAATAGCAACAGGTTTTCTTTTGATGCTCTGGCCTTAATTCGCAGGAGCAGTATAGTCTCCACATGTGTCTTATCCCCAGAGAAACAGGTTTACCTCTTGCTTGAGAGAAGGGTAAGGTAGAGGGAAGTGCTACGCTTATCGAACAAAACAGTATTCTTGAGAATTTGAATAAACTATCTCTTTTGTTTAGAGAAACAGACAATGGAAATGTGTTTTATGTCGTAAATTTACTGATTTTGTCAAATCAACGAGTTATAAAACAGGTGCCGATAATTTTGTAAAGGAGGGGTCAGCAGAAGCAAGAGTAGCGCTGACGTTAACAAGAACCGCGCCGGGATTGGTCAGTTGCGCAAGTACGAGGAGCTTTCTGATTGGTGCGTTAGTCTGATTCGAGCTGGAATAGTCCAATGTGAGAGTGACGTAGAGCTTTCCGATTGGTGCGTTAGTGTGATTTGCGCTCGGATAGGACAGGATAGTCGAGCAGATTAAAGGAGAGTTGAGTGAATTCGTTTCGACAAATTGTAAAAATATGGCTTATTACAATGGACGAGAGATAGAGAAACCTTCATGGTTTACAAAATTCAAGAACCTTTTTAAGAAAGATAATTTCCACTCCATCTTGCCATGGGCCCATCTTCAAACAGCATTCCTCCGTCCTATTCGCCCTTAAATGTCCGGGGAAAAGCTACTGCTAGCTTGACGATAGAGGTGAACCCTCAAATCACCTTACCTGCTGCCATAGGGGCCTCTTCCACGCCACCCTCTATGGGTGATATCAAGCTACTATCATGGAATATTGCAGGCTTAAGGAGGAATCTTACAGACCCTGTTTGGAGTGATTTCATCAATAACTTCGATGTTATCCTCTTCCAGGAAACCTGGAGCCTAGCTCCCCTGCATAGGACAGGATTCTCTACCTTTTTCGTTCCCGCGATCAGATCCACACGAGGTCGACCGTCCGGGGGTCTTTTAATCTGGATCAGTATTAGTTTGAACTGGACAGTTAAACGGCACTCAATCATATCCCAGGACCTTTTGCATATTTCCATCAAAGGGGTAGCCCAGCAGCCCTCCCTTGAAATATTCAATATTTATGCTAGGGGTACTCCTGGGGGGCAAGTAAGTCCAACTATCTCAGCTCTTGAGTCGGAACTCTCTTCAATTTCCCCCAAGGCGGGTGTCATAGTTGCCGGGGACCTAAATTGCACTTTCGAGCCCCTGAGCTGTGATGACATTCTGGGTTTAAGTGACACTGATTCCAAACAAGGTATACCCCAACTAACCCTTCCACCACTGAAGAACTGGACCAAAAGAGCTGTGCAAATAAATGCTCTAACCCTGGAGTTTAACTTGAGGGCAACAAATGGCCGTACAAATTCAGACGGCTTAGGCGCCCCTACATTTATGAGAACTAGAGCCCCCTCACGCATTGATTATATCCTTCTGAGCATTGACATCTGGCCATATTTGGTTGACATGATAGTGGTTGATAGGTCTGAGAGCGACCATAATCCTCTGTTCTTACAACTTAGGAGGGACCAGGCCATCATTCTTACCGAGCACTCGGACGAAGAGAGGCCCGGGGCTAGAGAGGTCGCCCTAACAAACTGTAACAGACGACTCAAGTGGCCTAGGGTGGCAAAGTGTGAGTTGGATCTAGGTAAAATCAAATCCCTAGTTAAAGATGGTATTGCAGCAATGGACCTACTCACCAGTTGCCACTCGAAGACCCTCCCTACTGTTGATCCCCTAAAAATCTACCAGCAAACGATAGGAAGGGTCGGAAATTTTTTTGTGGCACAGGTGAAGGGGGATTCAAAGCAGCCCCCTCCAAAATCAGAAAATCCTTGGTTTTCACATGACTGTAGGGTCATGAGACAGTCGCTATCCCTAGCTATTAAATCCAAGGATCAATCACTCATCAATAACGCCCGGAAAATGTATTACAATACCATAAGGTTGGCAAAGCGCCTGTGGGACGAATCCCATTGGCAAGACTTAAAGGCCGCAGCCCTATTAAAAGATTCATCACACTTTTGGAATCTTGTAAACGCTGGTATGAGGGGTGGGGCTGATCCAATACCAAGCCACATAACGGGTTCCCAATGGTATTCACATTTTTCAAATCTCTACTCATCTTGTGACACAGTGGGCCGCGGGGAGCTGGAGCTTGCATCAGAGTACTCGGAAGCCACTGAGCAGGAGCCTGACTTTGCTCTGATTGAGGTCTTCTCTGCAATAAACATGATTGCCCCGGGCAAAGCAGCTGGCCCTGACGGCATCCCAGGTGACTTATTGCTTCACGAAAAAGACCTTTGGGCTGAATTTATCCTGCGCTTTCTTAACAAATTAGCCCTAGGGTGCCCAATTCCGGACTCCTGGAAGGGGGCGGAGGTGGTGGCCATATATAAGAAAGGCGATAGAGGGGACCCTGCCAACTACAGACCGATTAGTCTAATCGATGTAATCCAAAAAGTGGTTGGCAGAGTCCTCCTAACCAGGATCAAGGCATGGATAGCCGAGGAGGATATTTTAAGTCATCTGCAGGCGGGTTTCAGGGAGGGAGTAGGTACCATTGACCAGGTCTTTAGATTTTGTACCATCTACTGGAAATCTGTGGTCATCGAAAAAGGCAGCCTTTATTTGGCGTTTATTGATTTAAAAACAGCCTTTGACCTGGTCCCACGAGTACAGCTGTGGCAGGTACTACTTGATTTGGGAATCCCTCCCCTGACACTGAACCTCCTTAAACGCCTCCACGCAGACAATTTCGCCAAAGTCAGGTGGGGTTTGCAGGGACAACTTACAGAGAGTATCTCAGTCGAGAAAGGAGTGCGACAGGGATGTGTTTTGGCACCGACCCTGTTCTCTCTCTATATAAATGGTGTGGCAGACCATTTGAGAGGCGACAGGGTCGATGCTCCGACCCTGTGCGGGGAAAAAATATCTACCCTGCTCTTCGCCGACGATACTCTCTTGATTTCGAAAAGCCCCATGGGCTTACAAACATTGTTGTCCCGCTTCTCCCAGTTCTGCGATACCAGGGGGCTGAAAATAAATACATCAAAAACTAAGCTGATGGCGCTCTCCCCCTCAAAAAATTTTAGGAATAACATCCACCTCAATGGTACCATACTTGAGTTAGTGGATGCTTTCGATTACCTTGGAGTGAGGGTCAATAATAAGCTCAAATGGGCCCCCCATCTTTCCAAAATGCTCCTCGCCCATAAAAGAGCTACAGGGGCAATATCGAAATATCAGAGGCTCTCACACAGTAGACCAATAGCGGCGGCTGTTAAGGTTTATGAGGGGAAGGCACTGTCATCAGCCCTCTATGGGGCGGAACTGTGGGGCTTTGAAAACTTGACAGAGCTAATTAGATCTGAGAACAAGTTCTTTAGAGATCTAGTCTCTCTCCCCCTGTCTACCCCACTAGCTCCACTCCGCAGCGACTTTGGCAGATATAACATCAGTGACGTGGCCAGGCTGCGCCCTATCCTATTCTGGTCGAGGATTAGAAGGTCCCCCCAACTCCACCACTTTGCCTTAGCCCTAGATGAGTTACTAAACTTGGGAGCAGACCACAAGATCCCCTGGATAATAAATTTGAAAAAACAACTGCAGAAGATTGGTTTGGAAGAAGCGTGGGTGACTCAGGTCCCCCCCCCCAAACTAATGCTAAAAAAAATCTACTGGGATTGTGTTATGGCCGAAAAATTAAGAAGCCAGGATGGTGTCCTCACTGTGCGCTTTTTAGATATGAAACCAGCTCCTAAATTGGAGCTTTTTCTGGATTTTATTGAATCACCGCACGACCGGACATTATACCTCAAGCTCCGGTATGGTACCCTTCCTCTCTATGATTTCCAATCTAGTTGGAACAAGGTAAATACGCACCCAACAGGTTGCCCTGGCTGTGCCTCGCCCACCGAGTCCATCGGCCACTTTATGTTTGCTTGCCAGGCATACAGGCAACCCAGACTAAGGTGGCTTAAACCTGTTTGTAAAAATCTGGGCATAAGGTCTGAAAGGGCAGCATTGCGTATTTTGACATACGACACAACTGTCCCAAGTGTAATCTGCGGGACTGCCAAGTATCTGGGTTGGGCTTGGAGGTTAAGACGTAGGTTGCTTAAGGTGCATCATCTGCAAGAATACCATCCACCCACATGAATTTGCAACCTTTTTCTGCTTATAACATCAATGTCAGAGGTCATGTGAATATAACCTGAGCATATATGACTTTTTTTTATTCTTTTTAATTTCATATGAATTTTAGTTGGTTGCTGTAGTATGGTCTATTTTAAAATGTTTTCATACACATTGTGATGAACTTTTTATATACATTGAGATGAACTTTTATGACATTTTTTGCTAATGTCGAATAAAGTACTACAACAACAAGAAAGATAAAAGGGTTGTAACGAGGGAAGGAGAAATGCTTCCTCCACCGAAAACACCACCATCTTATATGATGTTGAAATATGGCTATCATACTTGTATTTGGTTGGAAAATTGGGCAAAATATACTCAAAATGATGGAGCATTGACATTTCCAGAAACTGGTTCGTTTAGCACAGCTGTACTACGAAATTTAAGAAACAAAATGATGAGACTCAAACCGAGACCTAGAACGACTCAGTTTGAAGCCCTAGGTGAATGGGAAGATGAGATGTATGAAAGAGAGTCACAAGGTACAAAGGATTATGGTTTAATTTCTGGAAGAGTATGGGGTTTGAGTCATGAAGACAGGTTGAGACTATGGCGGTACGCTGATATGACGGATGGTATGTTTCCTGCTAGAACAGTTAAGGAGGGAATAGGGAAAAAGTGTACATAGAAAAAGAAGCATCCAGTACCAGAAAGGTGTGGGTATGGAGCCAGTTATACAGATGATGAGTTGTTGGAGGACATATTAAATAAAAGACCCCCTCCATATCAACAGGTTTCTGCAGTGGTGACACCAAATGCACCACCAATGGAAACTGTAATGAATCAAAACCCAGAACAATTTTCTGAAATAAATAGTCCATTTAATAGACAGAAAATACCACAAACTGTAGAATCTGATAATCATAATGCGTCTGAACTAGCAAGAACAAAAGAATTGTCTGAAAAGATAAAAGAATTGACATAGAATGTAGAAGTTGTAACTGTGCCAGTAACTATAGGTCCAGTGATACCAGTATTTGAAAATCAAAAGATAGATGAACATTCCTTAACAATTCCCTTAACTTCCAGTAGGCAAAAAGTACGAGAAAAGATTTATCCTGAAGTTAGGGAGACAAAAGATTCGGTTAGATTAACTCCACCTATGGATTTAACAACAAATCAGAGTCCAATAGATACATTTCCTATGGGAGCTGAATCAGCAACTGAAACACCAGTGAAAAGTGTGAATAGAGTAGATTTAAATACAACCCCTGCGGAATAATTAAATGAGTGGGTCAAGAATTTGCAGAAGAGAGATGCAGAACCACAAACTTTTGATGTAGTTAGATTAAAAATAGACATGGAAGAACTGATTCTAGGACTATTGGTACAGATCGGTTAAAAACATATCAGGATGATGGATTGATGTTTATGTGGAGAGCTAGGAATTTGTATGAAAAATTGGAAGAAACAGCAAATGAATTGGGAGTAGATTTTGCAAAAGTTAGAGGATTACAGAAACTTTACAGAGTAGATTTTATTGAGAAAGATATAGAAAATCTGAACACTTCAGGACGGTTAACACAGATAAAAAAACGAATTGTGTTACTGGGAAAATGGGGAGATGTAGACAAATGGAGAAGTAGGTGGATAAGGAGAAAAGAAGGTACGTCTGATAAAGCAACATTAGCTTTCCCAGTAAAAGAAAAAGAACAGTAGTAGAATGTCTGATGAGAGAAATTCCAGGAGGAGGTTATGTACATGTCCCATGGTCCAGACAGGATATATTGTCATTTACAAATGATTTTCCAAGATTGAGAGAAAAGCCTGTAGAATGGTACAGACAAATGGAAAGGTTTGTAAAGGTTTCAAAAGTGTTGTGGGAAGATTTGGATGAAGTGTTTGAGATTGTTGTACCTGCTGATTTGTGGACAGAATGTAAAATCACAATTGATTGGCCAAAGGAAGAAAATCCTAGAGACGCAAAAACAGGAGCCCCAGGTCCAGAAGCAATGAGAAAATATGAGCAGGTAATCACATTTCTGAAAAATAAGATTCCTCCGAGAGAAACAGATTGGGTAAAGATCGATAGAACAACACAAGAACCTAAGGAGTCTATGCATGCTTATTATGAAAGGTTGCTTCTAGTTTTTAAACAGTACAGAGGATATGAGGGTTTGAGTGAAAAAGACACGAGTCACTTTGTATATCGATTTGTGTATGGTTTGAGACCGAGAAGTGAAATGATTAAGCAGCATATGTTATGTTGGCAGTCTAGTACAGTGGATGAGGTACTAAGGTATGCAAAATATCATAGTGATGACATTGAGGCGAGACAACGTAAGCTCAAAGAAAAGGCAATGTGGGCACAGGTGAAGGTTGCAGAACAGCAAGAAGCCCAGATAATTAACCAGATTAATGAAGCAGGGCAGACCAAAATGAAACCAAACATTGGTAAAGGAAAAGGTCAGATAAATATAGAAGAAGCTAAAAAGAAATGGCCATGTCATAATTGCGGAAAATTAGGGCATTGGAAAAACGAGTGTAAATTGCCTGCAAAAGTTAATACCAAGAATAAATCATTAAATCCACAGGTGCAGAATGAGGTGAGTTACCAACAAACACCACAGCAACAGGTAGTTACTCAGAGTCAGGTGCCACATCCACCTCTTTCAAAGAGTGTAAATCCTCAAAGATACAGTGCAGGGGCAGGATTCTACGGTGGAGAGCAGGTAACAAAATTGCCGCGCGCAGCTGCCGTTTCACAGTATTGGCTACGACCGGATGGAAATGAATTGGATGAAAGCTTATGACGGTGCCTAGGAGAGGAAGAGGAGTGCGTGCTTGGCACAACTCTAGAGGAAGATCAGTCAGGTCCATTTGTGGATGGAAAGGTGATTGGTGTAAATATTACTTTCCTTGTGGACACTGGTGCTACCCGTTCTACTGTAAGATCAGTTGAAATTCCAAACCTTCCTCTCAGGAGAATTCATCCAATTCGTAGGTGTCTCCAACAGACAAATTAAAGCCCCTCTTACAAAACCAGTAGAGGTGGAAATTGGTCCCTTTAAAGAGATGCGCCGCTTTGTTGTGTGCGATTGCAGTCCCGTAAATCTACTTGGATGCAAGATACTTTGTAAAATTAACTGCACCATCTACTGTACCCCAGATGGTATTGCTTTTCAGAAATCAGATGATGTTCTGTATAAAATGACTATGTCAGCACTTGAACCAGAAAAATGTAATACCTTTCCTATGTTTGATGCAGAGAAAATCCCTACTGAATTGAAAGGAATTGTGCAGACTGATGTATGGAATTTTACGGGTGAAGATATAGGTCTAATGAAAGGAATTGATCTTGTAAAAAGTACTGTAAAAGAAGAAGCAATTTACCCGAATACTCCACAGTACAAATTAACGCCAGAAATTATTGAAGGAATAACACCAGTGATTGATAAAATGATTGAACAAGGGATTCTGAGAGAAATAATGAGTAGCCCATGTAATTCACCTATAATGGGATTGAAAAAGCCGAATGGAACCTATAGGATAGTCCAGGATCTGAGAAAGGTAAATACAATTGTTGTTCCCTGTTGTCCAATTGTACCAAACCCTGCTGTAATATTGTATCAAATTCCTCATGATGCAGAATGGTACACAGTTATTGATTTGTGCCATGCATTTTTCTCAATTCCATTAAACCCCGACAGCCAGACATTATTTGCCTTCCGGTTTGGCGAACGTATTTTGGCATGGTGCCGAATTCCTCGAGGGTATACTGAAAGTCCTTCCATTTTTAATCAGATTCTGAAGAAATCACTAGAAAGTTTGAAAATGCCTGAGAAATCGGTTATGGTCCAGTACATTGATGACCTATTGGTGGCATCAAGGACCAAAGAGGCATGTATTACTGACACAATTGCATTGTTGAATCATTTGGCAGAAGGAGACATAAGGTGTCCCCATCTAAGCTGCAGTTCGGTCAACAAGAAGTACAGAATTTAGGGATGAGGGAAGTAACAGAAAGAATCAGGATTATTAAAGGAATGAGAGCCCCAATGACAGAGAGGTGAGAATGTTTCTCGGAATGGTTGGTTATTGCCGACAGTAGATAAATGGATTTTCATTGTTTGTAAAACCTTTACAGCGATTAACAAAAAGTGATGTAAAAGATTCAATTGCGTTGAATGAGGAAGAGATGGAAGCTGTCGAGAAACTGAGAAACAGGTTGTGTGAAGCCCCAGCATTGGGAATGCCAGATTATGAGAAAGAATTTGAGTTGTACTGTAGTGAAAGAGACGGATGTGCACTTTCAGTATTAGTTCAATTCAATTAGCTTTATTCGGCAATTAAGTCATAAAAGCACATTTACAAACATTACATATAAATACACATAAATTACCTAAAAAGTTAAAATTGCAATTAAATTTGTAAATAGCCGACGAGCTTGAGTTAAAAATGAAAATTAAAAAGATAAACATGATGAATTGTTATATACAGAGGGTAGCTAGACGTTAGAATCACGCCCCAACTCTCCAGCTCTCAGCTTCAAGAGATTTCACCGTGGTGTATTTGCAAAATCAATGCTAGCTCAGAAGCAAGGAGCTGGCCGAAAGCCTCAGAGCTTTTGATCTTATACTCCAGGCCCACCCTAAGAATTTGGCCACTGCTATACATATTGGGGGAGTAGGATCGGTGCACAAAATGCGAAGAGCTATGGCATATCTTCTGGTACCCAGAAGCTTACACATTGGTTGTATCCATCTTTTACGGGGTACCACATACATAGGACAAAAAAATAAGACATGTCCGACATTTTCGCAAAAATCAGTACATCTGTAGCACTTATCATTTTTGCTGCCTTGCTTCTCCCATCTAGAGATGAAATCGGCTGTGGGTAATGTGCCCACCCGTAACTGGAAATATAGCTTACGATCGGAGGTTTTTTCAATCATGTCCCAATAGTCCTCTAAATGGGGAAGAACTTTTAAGTCAAGAAAACGGGCTGTTAAATGGGCAGAAAGACCTTGGGTATATTCCAACTTATATACCCATTCCCAATACACATTTTTCAGGTTTTCTTTAGATGGGAATACAGAGTTTGCTGGGTTTTTCCAGAGATCCATCAGGCCTAGACTTCCCAGAGTAGATTTTATTCCTAGCAGCCATGGTATTTTTTGGGACCTGTCAGATTCTATAATATCCATAAAGCCACTCCTATAATGGGTTAGTTCGTCAGTGCACCAGAGACGACGCCAGTATAGTATTGGGCGTAACCTCGCCAGGTGCTCCAGAGGTTTCTTGCCCAAGTCCAATAATAGCGGCCGTAGTGGTGTACTTGAAGGAAGGTTTGTGACTTTACGCAAAAAAGCGTTTTCTAGAACTTTCAGGTTATTCAGGTTGCTAAAGCCCCAGAGCTCAGCCCCATATAGGCATGAGCCCAGGACCATAGTTCCATAAATTTCTAGAGTTGGAGAGATTGGTCTGGTAAGTGAAGTTTTGAATCTAGCCAGAAGTGCCCCTGCTTTTTGTTTATGTTGTAAGCCAGCACGATCTAGTTGACAACCCCATCGCATATCTTTTTGCAAAGTTATCCCTAGATATGTAAATGATGACACTTCCTCCAAGGGAAGCTTGTTCATGTATATTTTCCCTCTAAAGGTTTTTGATCCATTAAAGGACATGAACTTTGTCTTCCCCGTGTTTACCTCCAGGCCCCTCTCAATGCAAAATTCTTCAAAAAGCCCAACAGCCTTCTGCAGACCGCTAGGGGTCTTAGAGATTATCAGCGTGTCATCCGCGAACATGAGGATAGGGATACGCACTCCTGCCAAAATCGGCGCATCAGTGGGGGTCCGGGAGAGCCAGCCGGCCACCCCGTTGACGAAGAGCGAGAACAGGGTTGGCGCCAAAACGCACCCCTGTCTCACTCCCCTGTCAACCGGGAAGTCGACAGTCACCTCGCCCGGACCACCCCAGCGCACCCTGGCAGCGTTACCCTCATGTAAGCGGATAATCACGGTGAGAAGTTCGGGTGCAATTCCCAATTCCTTCAGGACCTGCCAAAGGTTGCTTCTTGGGACCAGGTCAAATGCAGCTTTTAAGTCCACAAAGACCGCATAGAGGGCGCCCTTCCCCAAGACCACCGTCTTCCAGTATAGGTTAACAAAACGGAAGACTTGGTCAATTGTACTCGTCCGGGAGCGGAACCCTGCCTGGATTGGACTTAAGATGTCGTAGTCATCCATCCAAGTTTGGATTAAGTAAAGAAGCATGCGGCCTACGATCTTTTGGACCGAATCAATCAAACTGATTGGTCTGTAGTTACTTGGGATTGTTTTGTCTCCTTTTTTAAATACAGGGACAATTTCAGCGCCCTTCCACGAGGGCGGGATTTCTGCTCCCTGGACAATAGCATTTGCAAGTCGCAAGATATAGATGGACCAGAGGCTTCTATCATCAGTAAACACGTCAGCAGGGATGCCGTCCATTCCGGGGGCCTTGCCCCGGACAACTCCATCTAGTGCTCTATTCACATCCTTCAGTGTAAATATGGCCTTTTTGTAAAATACATAAGGAAAGATGTCAGTAGAGATGTTTTGGGTGGGCGCGGCGTATTGGGGTTTGAAGTGCTCTATCCAAGCGTTCTGCGGTACGCTATTTTGTGGTTTCTCTGATATACCACCCCTACCCCATTTATAAGTGTCCCAGAAAACTTTACTATTCTTACTTTTTGAGGCCTCAAGGAGGTCCTTCCAAAAGTCGTTTTCCCAAGTTACCTTTGCCTCTTTAAGAGTTTTCCCATATATGGATCTGGCAAGTCTTACAGAAGTTGGGTCTTTCTGTTTTAGTGCACTACCTAGTTCATCCCGGGCTTTTCTGCACTTATCGTTATACCAGCCCACTTTTCTTTGGGGCTTGGAACTCCTTCTGTGGGCAGGTTTGAGGAAATATTGCCGTAGGCCCGCAAAAAGCCTAACGTGAATTTCCACTATACGTTGGTGGGAGTCCTGGCCCTCGGTCAATAATCCCGGTTCTTCTAGTGCAGTAGCGACTTCTTCTTTTATCGCTAGTACAACCTCTGGGTCATCAGCAACCCGTTCCCATTTTAGATGGCGCATGTCATTAGACAGGTGGTGCTCTGGCTCGTGGGTAATTTGAGGCTTTTCGACAGCGCCAAGTAAAGAGGAGTTAAATGATGAAACTAGTGGGTGGTGGTCGCTCTCGATTCTATGAACTACCTCCATGTCTATAAAATAGGGCCAGAGTTTAGCGTGGATCAGTAAATAATCAATTCTACTTGCCCTGCGGCCATTGTCAAAGGTGTTTGAGCCACATTTATCAGACGGGCTCCTTCCGTTAACTGCTCTCAGATGGCTCCCTAGACATAATCCGCTTAGCTGGATTGCTGCCTCGGACCACCTTTTTACCGGAGCAATTTCGAGGGATGGAATTCCCCAGCTTGCGTCTTCTTCAGCAGTAAGCTGGGATATTTCGTGGTCCAGGGGCTCAAATGAGGCGTTAAAGTCGCCGGCTATGATAGGTAAGTGGTTTGAGGGCAAAGATTCAATTAGTACTTCCAGTTGTTGTACTACCGGAGACTTTTTTCCCCCCGGCTGACCTCGTGCATAAACATTAAAAATATCGAGGTTTAGCCCGCCCGTTAAAGCAATCTTTATGGATAGGATGTCATCGCTAATGACAGAGTTCTGAGTGACTCGACATCCTAAGTTTTGTTTAATCCATATAGTAAGACCTCCTGATGGACGACCTCTGCCTCTTTTTAGGGCTGGGATATTATAATTTAGAAAACCACTGCAAAACAGGGGATCTATCAGCCAGGTCTCTTGGAAGAGACACAAATCAAATTTTGATATGAAGCCCAGCCAATCAGGGTCTACAATTTTTTGACCTAGGCCTGCTATGTTCCAGGATATTATTGATAGTTGTCCATTTACAGACTGTCCGTCCATATGGAGTCTTGGGGTCCTTTGTGTTTGGCTAGAGCTATCCTTTGCTGGAGGAATCAATATGTTGGTACTACTGGTACTCACATTAGTAGAAATTTCGACCTCGACATTACCAGTCATACCAGATGCCGCTGTAGCGGGACTCTTTGGAGCTACAGCTCTTGGTAGCCGATATGTTTCCACCAGCTGGCACAGGGTCGATAATTTTTTATTAGTGATATCTATGCCTGCATTGTCGTCCTCAGTTGGAGTAGGACTGGCTGACCATTTTCCTACATGGGTTACATCTACAATGCGTGGGTGTTTCCTCGGCCTAGGAGAGGTTGATCGTCAATCACAATCTTCCAGGCAAGAGGACCTAATACCATCAGACTGTACGTTTGGGCAACTGTTATTCCTAGACCATGTACCAGTGTCTCTGTCGCCGGAATCAACTGAGTTGGGCTGATGTTGGTTACCATAAAAGAAGGACAGATGCAGGGAGAGAATAGGAGAACTGGGGTTTGGGTTCGACCAACGGCAAACATGCTCAACTGCCCTACGCTCTCTAAAGTTGATAATTACACAATCTCCTTCTATGTTTTTCTTTTTTGAGCCCACCCAGTCGACTCGGCGTACAAAGAGAATTTCTGTTGATACATTCTGGGGTAAGGGGCGATTGCGGTTTAACCAATACACACACTTGTTCTTCAAATCCCTGTAGTCTTCCCTAGTGTGTAAACCCAGGGGTTTAACTCCTGCCAATATTACCACGTAGGGACTTGACTCAGGGGGGAGGTGTATGTTTGGGTGTTTCCTTGTGGCTACTAGGCTATTACCTTCCCTATCTACTTCTTTCGTCACCTGGCTACTAGTGGTTATCACTAATGGATTTCCCCCGCTCTCCGGGTTGCCTCCATGGGGGATATGCATTGTGTTCCCAGTTGCCTTTTCGGGCGGGTTAATTTTAGCAGCGGTTGGGATAGGGATGGATGCAGTGTCAGTAGTTGGGACAGTAATGGTTGGAGGATTCACAGTAGATTTTTCACACCCCCGGCAGTTGGTGACATATTTCTGCCGGGACTGTGATGAGGAACACATCAGCTCCAAGCAAGTCAGTCTATTTTCTATACTATCCAACCTATCATAAATCGGTTGGCAAGTTTTGAAGAAGATTGACTCCAGTTTTCCCCAGAAATCTTCGCCCGGGTTTTGTAGATCCTTAGGCGGGGTCAGGGTAGGCAACATTTGTGCAATCTCCGTCCCACTAGCTGAAGTTACTCCTTTGGGATCAGGAGTGATCGCATGTGTGGCCCCAAGGCTGATTCTTCTAGACTTCGCTATATGTCCAGCATTTGGCGGTTCGTTTCGCTTTCTTTTGGGTTTCAGAGTTTTCAGAGTTTTCGAGCTTTCTTTACTTGTTGAAATGGGTACTTTAGCCTTTGAGTTCGTGGCAGACCTAGTCTTTACACTTTCCGACACACCAATGGTTTGTGTTAGATTTGAGGAGCCCTTCTTGGATCTGGTGTTAAGATTAGCTCCCTCAGAGACTGGGATACAGTACACTGGTGAATCGTTGCAGGGGGAGTTAGTTCCAGGGGCATCCAACACAAGGCATACGTCACCGGTATCAGCTCCTGATTCCATAGTACGAACAGGAGAACGTATTTGTGACAGATAGCCCAGCGAGGAACGTTTGTTATTAAGGGAACCCAGCGACAGGCGCTTCTCAGTGAGGTCAATTTCCCTATCCAAGATGGAAGAAGCTCTTACCAAGAATTGGTCAAGTGTACCTACAAGGGACTTCCGTCCTGTGGCTGGAGCAGTAGACATCATTCAGGGGGGTTAATTAACTCCTTGCATACAGACACAATTGACCAACAAGTACTCAGGGCGCCAAATCCGATTTATAAAATAATATAGAACATTGGGGGGGCTCAGCCCACTAAATTCAGAAACAATGTCAGCATGCACCTTTCAGGTATCAAATAGTATTTAGCAGTCACAGACCTTTTGATGAGGCTCAACGAGGGAGGGCCCGGCCCGGCCTTACACGGTCTCCAACGGGCACAAACGGGCCCGCCCTTGGCCCGGGCTTCGCCCGGGCGCCGCCCGCGCGCGTCCCGCGCT
Source organism: Triturus cristatus (assembly GCF_964204655.1). Lineage (NCBI taxonomy): Eukaryota > Metazoa > Chordata > Amphibia > Caudata > Salamandridae > Triturus > Triturus cristatus. The sequence continues at coordinate 701,110,812 of NC_140592.1, read as the reverse complement.
GCGGGGGCACCTGGCAGGCTTTAAGCCGGTTCGGCGGCAGCCGCGTAGCGTCACTGGCGTGCGCGGCCGCCGAGGATGATGGGATATGTAGGCCGTTCCCCTCACGGCGGCGTTCAATCCACGATTGCCCCGATGTTTTCCTCTTTTCTCCGAGCCCCAGCAAGCCGTTCCCCTCACGGCGGAAGCTAGCGAAGGATCAGGTTCAGTGCAGCGTCCCGCGCTGCGGGGGCACCTGGCAGGCTTTAAGCCGGTTCGGCGGCAGCCGCGTAGCGTCACTGGCGTGCGCGGCCGCCGAGGATGATGGGATATGTAGGCCGTTCCCCTCACGGCGGCGTTCAATCCACGATTGCCCCGATGTTTTCCTCTTTTCTCCGAGCCCCAGCAAGCCGTTCCCCTCACGGCGGAAGCTAGCGAAGGATCAGGTTCAGTGCAGCGTTAGTACAAAGGCATGGAAGAATGAGACGGCCAATAGCATATTTTTCAGCTGTTTTGGACCAAGTAGCAAAAGCATTGCCTGGATGTCTAAAAGCAGTAGCAGCCACTTGTGTGAGTCTGGAACAGAGTGAAGGCATTGTGATGGGATATCCTTTAAAAGTATATGTCCCACATTCAGTTGAAATCCTTCTGCCCAGAAAAAAAACCAGTTCATGACACATAGCCAATTAACCAGATATGAGAAGGTGATTCTGGGTGCAGACAATTTAACGATTGTGTGATGCATAAGTGTGAATCCTTCCACTTTATTGCCTGATGCAGTAAATGCAGAGGTCAAAGATGACGTTGATCACAATTGCTTGGATGTACTTGAATTCTGCACAAAGCCCCGCCCTGACATCAGAGATGAACCTCTAGAAGAGTCAGATTATGTGATGTCTGGGGATGGATCGTGCTTGAGAAAGAAATAAGGAATTTTAAGTGCTGCGCATGCTGTATGTACGGTGGCAGACATAATGGAAGCATCTTGTTTGAGAGGAATACGTTCAGCCCAAGTTGCTGAGCTGATTGCTCTGATTCGAGCTTGCAAACTGGGAAGAAATTTCCCAATCACTGTGATCACGGATAGCAAGTATAGCTTTGGAGTGGTACATGATTTCAGACAGATCTGGTCCCAGAGGGGATTCATGACTTCTTCACGATCTCCAATTAGGAATGGTGAGTTTGTAAAATGTTGCTTGAGGCGATACAGCTGCCTAAACAGATTGCGGTAGTGAAATGTGCTGCACACAAGAATGGAGAGGACTACATTACAGAGGGCAACAAATTTGCGGATGAAATAGCTCAATATTGTGCCAGACATACGACCTCAATGTATCGGAGGAGGGAAAAAGAACATGTTTCATGTCCTTTGATGTTTACTAACACAATTGAAACGTGGGAAGAGGTGAGACAATTGCAGGAAGAAGCAAGTGATGAGGAAAAAGATATGGATAAAATCAGGCTGTAGACTAAGAGAGGAAGTGGAGGTTTGGGTTTACAGGGATGAAAGTCCAGTTATGCCTGATAGCATGATCTCTAACATGGCACGGATGTCCCATGGACAGGTAGAGATGCAATGATCAGACTTTTTAAACAGATTTGGTACAACCCAAAATTTAGGGCTATAGCTGAAAGCCTTTGTCAAAGATGTCTTATATGTCAACAGTTGAATCCTGGAAGGAAAACAGTAGTGAGTTTGGGAACAATAGGACTAGATTTCATTGAAATGCCCCCGAGTAACAGACTGAGGTATGTCCTGGTGGTTGTCTGTTTGTTTTCTCGTTGGGTGGAAGCATATCCAACAAGAAGGAATGATGGAGTTACTGTAGCAAAACTCCTGCTGAGAAAATTCATTCCTAGATATGGTTTTCCAGTAACGATAGAAATAGATATAGGAAGTAATTTCCAAAACAAAGTTCTCCAGCTGATATGTGAAGCATTAGACATTCAACAAAAGCTGCATTGTGCCTACAGACCAGAGGCTTCTGGGGTAGTTGAGCAAGTAAATGGCACAATCAAGAATAGGCTAGGGAAAATGTGTCTAGCCACAGGACTCAAATGGCCAGATGTCCTACCTCTTGTGCTCATGAGCATGAGGAGCGTACCAGACAGAAAACAGGTTTGAGTCCTCATGAAATAATAATGGGCCGAGTAATGAGACAAGCATTCGTACCTGTCAACAAACTGCTGACTATAACTGATGATCTTATTCTGGACTATTGCAAAGGATTGGCTAATGTGGTGCATTCTGTGTTTCATCAGGTTGGACCGGATGCGATCACTCTGGAGAGAAACCCAGCTCATGATCTGAGTCCGGGAGATTGGGTTCGCATAAAAGTTCACAGAAGAAGAAATTGCCTGGTTCCTCGCTGGGATAAACCACGTCAGGTGATCTTGGTGACTACCACAGCAGTAAAGTGTGCAGGTGTGAAAAATTGGATTCATGCCAGCCATACAATCAAAGTTCCAGATCCTGGAGATCGACCTGTAAGTCGACATCTGGAAATATCAGACACCAGTTCGGCATCTGAAGCAGAAACTGAAACAGTCAAGAGTTCCAGATCCTGAAGATCGACCTGAAAGTTGACATCTGGAAATATCATACACCAGTTCGCCATCTGAAGCAGAACAATCTGAATTTGGTGAAAGACAAACTGAGGACATTGAAAAGCAAACAGAAGACTTTGAAAGACAGACAATGGATATTGAAACAGGAGAAACAGAATTAATCTACAGTGATATTGAACAACCAAGTACAGGTTTTGGGGAAATTCCTTCAGAAATAATTGAAACAGAAGAAAATCTAAAATCAGACGGAGAATCAGAGATCATAAAGTTCAATGTTAAAGAAAGTGAAGTGAGATCTGAAACAGAATCGGAAGAAAGTGAAGAAGAAATAAAACAAAGGAGAGGACCAAGAAAGAGCTTGGAAAGTGGAACGGGAAGAAACAGACTGAACTAAAAAGGCCAGGAAAAGGAGACAATTGGCCCAACGAGTGTAAAAGACTGAGATATAAACTAATAAATTTGAACAAAGACAAGGAAGAACAAGTGAATGAAATAAAAAGTCAAAGAAATCAAATACATTTGAATAAAGGACAATTGCAGAGACCGAAAAGAGTAAAAAGACCTAATCTGAAATACAAATCTCCTGAATGGACTTACATAGCACTGCCTGACATCGAAGAGGTGGATAGCAGTCAAGAGAACCCAAGTGAAAATTGTAAGCAAGAGGGTGAAAGTGAACTGTGCCCATCCTGAAGAGACTGAAGGAAACCAGAATAAAGACAAACTGACAATATCAAAGAAAATTTTGTAGGACCAAACAGTGCGCTAAGGGCAGTTAGTTCGAAGGCCATATTTCTGAGTGTGGAGAGATTTTTCTGTACACATCTTAGATTATAGTTTACCATGGCAGAGGATGAAAATAGAAGCTCTAGGTGTAGGTTTCTACACAGATGGTGTAGAATGTGTTTTTTTTTTTAGTACAGGTTTACTGATGCTCATTTGGTTCATTTTAGCAATAATTATTTCACTTCGATTAACTGCAGAAAATACATCTGGGATGAACAATAAAACGAATAGTGACAAGGCACATGACAGAGAATACTGCAACACTGATAGATAATACTGAGTCTCATAGAGACAGGTCAATAAATGATTTTTCTAAGAATGTTTTTACAAAGCTATTATATGAATATGTAGAGACAATGGATGTTAGGGCTGGTTATGTCTGTATGCAGTTACCTGCGTCTGTGACTGAGGGTGTAACATATCATCACCTTCCTTTGACGTATGGAATAACTTGCAGTGTGTTGGCTAGTTTATTTTATAAGACAGGCAAATTAGAATATTACTATACCGATATGAATGATATTTTTGCAAAACTTTCTGTAGTTCCTGAACTAAACAAGGTGAAGTCTGGTAAAGTTTCTGGAGAATTTTTCTTAGAAACAGAAGAATTAACATTAGACTACGCATTTAGACACAATCTTACATGTAGATTAAGGAAAGAAGAAAAAGTATTTTTAGACATGGTAGAGGATAGAAGAGTTAAGTTTCAAAGAAAAGTAACAGGAGAAAAGATGAAAACGCCACCTTGGGGTTTTGAGGAAGGAAGTTATGAGAAGAGTGAAACTTCTGTTGCAATAGGGTTAGATATGCCACTACAAGGGAAATTGCATTCGTAGAGATAACACTATGTATGACAACTATTTCGTGGGTGCTAGTAAATGCCGAGATACATACAGAATTATAGGGGATGGGGATTCAAAGGAGGAAAAGATCCAGTATTCCAAGGGATCTATTTTATTTGTGGGAACAAAGCTTATTTGCCGGACCATTGGTACGGGACAAGTTATCTAGGCCTTGTCTTTCCAAAGATATTTCATGTAGATAGGGGAACTAAGGGAACTCACGAGATAGGTAAACCACTAACACGTAGAAGAAGGGAAAGTTTCTCTGAGATAATAGGTGACATTTTTGGAGCATTGATACCAGCAGTGGGTATATCTTTTAATGCACATAAGATTCGGAAATTGTCAACAATAGTAGATCATTTATCAATGAATACTGCTGGAGGGTTCTTTTTGGTAAATACCAAGATGGTTGCCATGAGAGCTATGGTGATGCAAAATAGACTTGCCCTTGATATTCTTTTGGCAAAAGAGGAAGGAGTCTGTGCAAAGCTGACGGTACAACATTGTTCCACTTACATTCCAGATAAATGTCAGAATATACAAAGGTATATAAAGAATATTACTAAATTGCATGAAGAAGTTTACCCCACTGTAGGTTGATGGTGCTTGGGAGAAGCTTGGTAAGAGATTGTCCTCAGTAAAGAAATGGTTTGCAGAAATAGGTGGTTCATTAGTTGGGAAAATACTAATACCAGTGACAATAGTAATATTAATGACATTGATGTTGAGAAGAGCATGTATATGTAATAGAAAGAGAAAATAAGGTAAAAAGACAAAATGAGAAAAATAGAGAACTAGAAATGGGAGAGATTGAATTAGAAGAATTTAAAGAGAAAATGTACAACAAGTCTAAGAGACAGGATGTGAAGAATACAATTGTTTGAGCTAACAAATGAAAAAGGACAAGAAACATGCTTTCTGATAAATTGGTAGAGATGGTTTTGTGGTGATATTAAAAATCACCAAAAGGGGGAATTGATGGAGAAGGGGAAATACAAAATCTTTTGTACCCCTTCGAAGTTAATGACCTCATAACTTTACAAATACTAACTGTTTGAATGCATGTATTAATCAACAAATGCACCTTTAGACACTACACACGGGAAACTAACCGGCATTGCAAAATTCTAATTTATTTACAAATGTGAAATTAAATTAACATAGGTTTGTGATTCGTGTAGAAAGTAGATGTAAATTGTATGTATTTAGTTTGTAGTAAAATTATATTGTGGCAAAGAATGCAGATGGTAAGTAAAATGGCTTTAAATGTTGCTTATGCTCGGTAACACCTAACACGGGTCATTAGAATGGTGGGTGGTAAACAGAAAGGCTTATTTTCTATGTCTAATTTCTGCTATGTTGTTTTCATATTAGTTCCGTTTGGGCCTGCCAGGCCTTGCCTGAAAATGGCTGCTGCCGAGAGACGTGATTGCGTGCGCAGAATAAAGATGGCCCCCGCGCATGAGCAGAGTGGAAATTCCAGTCAAAAGTGTGTGGCCTATGCCCAGAGTGAGAGATGTCAAGGCCAATCTGACCTAAAACAAGAGTTGTGCCAAGAGTTCAGCATGAATGCATGGGAACGGATGGGCGACTCGAACTCCAGAAGATGAACTAATTCATAATGTTGCAAATATATTAACAACGTTAAAGAACATTTGGACTTGATGAATCACGAGAACTATCGTATGAATGGATTGTTTGCGGAACCGGTTCGAGCAAGGAGGACAATGAGGTGACCACCACCCCTCCAATGGACCAATCAGAACGAATGTAGCCCCTAAAAGGTTTCAATTTTGGGTATAGCAAGTTAGTGTAAAGGGTATAAAAGAGCTTGTGCTTACAATGATGTACGGTGAACGCTTATTCTACATCGATCTATTCAACACGACACGCTGTCTGTTGAGGCGATTTTTCCTTCTGATGCTGAAAAAGACTGTCAATTTGGACTTTGAACGTTGATGGGGAAAAGGAACGAGACCGTCGCGGGATTCTATCCTGGGAGGGAATACGTCCGAGGAGGTTAGAGGGACAGTCAATCAGTATTGGGAACCTATCCTGTGATCTTCGATTCATGTTCTGGTGAATCATTCTCGTCATCGCCCTATGGCCAAGGGTAAAGAGTATTTTCCGTTTCTATTTCAAATTTTACTTAAATGCTTATGAAAATGATGTCTAGAATATTTGTCTAATAAAACTTTACTTATTCAATTTATTCAATGAATCTAGATAACATTTCATGCTAACTCAAAAGCTGAGTCTGTGGTTATTAGAATAAAAGTTATGATCAATAATTGTCAAAAGGTTTTAATTGTGATTGAGCTGGACTTAATCGCCATCAACTGATTCGTACTAGTTGGTCTATCGACCAAAATAGCAGAGTACCTTGATGTTTGGAACCGATAATTCCAAAATCAAAAAGGTATATAATGTATATAGTTATTATTTAGGTAAAATCTTAACAAGGTACCCCGTATGTCTTGCAGCTCGTCTACTTATCATTGATCCAGAAAACTGAGTGAATGTGTGTTTCGGTGTCATGAGCCCCACCGAAGAACAAATGGTGTAAGGGTTTTCTGTGTTGGTGTCGTAAGGAAAGGTTTTTATAATAGCCGCGCTGCATCACATTGTGGGTGTGTAAGTTATAGTTAGCTGAAATCTCAGCCTAACTATAATGTTCCTGTAACCTTGGGTTTTTTCAGTGAATTTCTACGTTTTTTAAAATTAAATTTCCTAACTGTAACCTTTGAGAGGGGGAGTATGAGTGGTTGTACTGGTAGGTGATTGGGTGTGTGAGTGGCTGTATGGGTCTGTGAGTGGGTTTGTGGGGGTGTGTATGGGTGTGTACATGGCTGTGTAGGTGGGCGTAGGAGTGTCTGATTGGATCTGTGAGTGGATGCATAAGTGAGTGGGTCTGTGAGCTAGTGCAAGACTGAAAGTGTCTGTGAGTGGGTGCATTAGTGTCTCTGAAGGTCTGAGTGGGTAGATGAGTCTGGGAGGGTGAGTGAGTGTCTGAGTGGGTCAGTCAGTGGGTGCTTGCGTCTCTTAATGAATCTGTGAGTAGGTGCATGAGTCCCCGAGTGGGTCTATGAATGGGAACAGGAGTGCCTGAATGGGTTTCAGAGTGTGCGAGAGTCAGAGTGGGACTGCGAGTGGGAGTCTCAGAGTGGGACTGCGAGTGGGAGTCTCAGAGTGGGACTGCGAGTGGGAGTCTCAGAGTGGGACTGCGAGTGGGAGTCTCAGAGTGGGACTGCGAGTGGGAGTCTCAGAGTGGGACTGCGAGTGGGAGTCTCAGAGTGGGACTGCGAGTGGGAGTCTCAGAGTGGGACTGCGAGTGGGAGTCTCAGAGTGGGACTGCGAGTGGGAGTCTCAGAGTGGGACTGCGAGTGGGAGTCTCAGAGTGGGACTGCGAGTGGGTACATGGGTCTGTGAGTGGGCACATGGGTCTGTGAGTGGGCACATGGGTCTGTGAGTGGGCACATGGGTCTGTGAGTGGGCACATGGGTCTGTGAGTGGGCACATGGGTCTGTGAGTGGGCACATGGGTCTGTGAGTGGGCACATGGGTCTGAGTCTCAGTGGGAATGTGAGGGGGTGAATGAGTGTTTTAATAAATCTGTGAGTGGGTGTATGAATTGGTATGTCAGTAGGTGTGTGGTAAAAAATAAAGAAGGGGCACATGGGAGCAGGTCCTTGTGCCGACTCCCCCTGTGATGGTACTCCTGCCTAGCTTGCCTGAAGTCCGCTACCCTCTGCTGCCTTCGGTTTTGTGCCTCCTCTGCTCTTTTCTGCTAGTTTTTCTGCATCGTCTCTCCTCACTCCTGCCTCTATTTTGCCAGTTTCTGCTTGTTCTGCCTTTTATTTTGCTTCTTTCTACTCGCTCATGACCTTTTTTAGCCTCTTGCTACTCGTTTCTGACCTCTATTTTGCCTCTCTCTGCTCGCTCCTGTCCTTTATTTCGCTTTTTTCTACTAGTGTCTGACCTTTATTCTGCCTCTTTCTGCCCTTTTCCGGGACTGCGGGTAGGAGGGAGCCTCAAGGTGACCGTGAGGGGAACCTCAAGGCCCCCGCGGTTCAGCCAGCTCTCTGTCTCCTGCAGGAGTCAGCATTGCTGCTGCACGCAGGGAGCTGCTTGAAATGCAGCTCCCAGCATGTAGGAGCAATACTTTCATCGGAGAAGAGATTAAACCTCCGCGTATAGCAGACGGGAGCACTTTGACAGCTCCCACCTCCTGGAAGCTGAGTGTTCGCTCCTGCTTGGCAGGAGCTGTCAGCTCTAGGCAAGCATAAGCAAACAGCTATGTCCCCCGGGACATAGCTGGAGCCGGCCCTGGGGAGGGGAGGGGGAGGGGGAGTCCCCAGGACCATTATGGCTCGAGAAGGGGGCTGCGAGCCCCCCTTCTCTTTTCACCGGGCAGCCCCAGGGAGGTGGTGGTTCCCAGGGCCATATATGGCCTGGGGGGGCATGTGGCCCTCCTCGGGGTGTGGGGGGGGGGGGTCTGTGTGGCCCCCCTCAAATTATTCATATAGAGCCCAGGGGAGGTGGTGGTCCCTGGGGATCTAAGAGCATTAAGAGGGGGGCACGTGAGTCCCCCTCTTTTTTAAAGGAATAAATGCCTCCAGGACCTGGCGCCAAACTTTGTTTTTTTGTTTAAGTGCTTTTTGGCCCTGTCAGGATCACAGTTTGGGAGTCGGGGTATTCCTACCCTGCTCCCTTTTCTTTTTCTAAATGTTTTTTGCGGCACTAGGCTGAAGCAGAGTCCCAAGACGGCTGACAACAGTTCCTGGTGTAAGTGTTGGTAGCCAGTCAGAATTTCAGCACGGACACTGTTGGATCCTTGGAGGATCCATGTCCCTATATATTCATTTTTTTCTTTTAATAGCTCAAAAACTACTGAACAGATACACACCAAAAACAAAAAGGGTTCTTTCTGGACCAAGAGCTACCTTTCTGCCAAATTTGGTGCAATTCCGTCCAGCGGTTTGGGGTGCAGCTGTGTCGAAAAATCTCAATGGAAATTAACATTGGAGAATTTTTTTTTCTGACCCCCCCCTTTTGTCTCAGTCCCCGCTTGACAGATCGCCCTGAAACGTTCCATGCACAACATGAATCACGGTGCACTTTTTTTGCTCTCAGAGAAGATTTTTCAACAGAACACTGGATGGTGCAATCTTATAAATGCCAATGCTGTGCAAGAGGGTTGGTGCAGGGATGGAGTGATGTTCTGTCATCCTATTATTGGGCACCGGTGTCTTGATCCTTTAACTTTCCACCCCTCTTAAAAACCCATGCACAAGGGAGCGATTAACAGACCAGTCTGGACCTGAGGGAAGGGATGCCAGAGGAATGCCTGGAAAAGAGAAGACACCTGACCCTACTGTAAACATGGAATAAATGACTTCTGATTTTAGTTGGCATCCAGGGACTAGGACTGTTTTTCCACGGCCCATGGCGCTGCCCACTACACCTTCTGGGGAACAGTAAACGGATGGACCTGCTGGGAAGGACCCTGGAGCGGACCCATGGACTCTGTGGACTGGTTCTGCAGGAGTGTGACCTTCAGAAGGATGAGGCCCCTGATGTCTGCTGTTTCTGGTGCTCTGTAAGAGGACAAATGAAGCAGGCAGGGAGGGCACTCTGCCATGTGACCCTGGGTATGCTACTGAGGAAGTAAAGGACACAGGCTCTGTGTGAGGAGGAAGAACAGTACATATTAGACTCCCCAAGAACTGCAAAATTAAGATGCCAGGAGGTCTAAATAAACTTTCCTATGAAGTGAATCATTACAGGTATTAATGAAAGTCTTTGGAAGTGGGCACAGTCCATGCTGTTCTTAATGGTCTTGCAATGGTTATTAGCGACATTTCTGGGAGTATTGGGGTTTTAAGGTTAAGGACTCTATCTGGTGTGAACTTTTAGGAGGGTGTCACCATAGATATTTCAACCTGCCATCATGTTCATATTTGTAAATGAATGCATAGAGTTGAGTAATTTGTGAGCAAAAGTATTTTTCCTTAAGAAGAAGAAAAAAATCAAAATCAGTAGGAGCACTAACTGGGCCAGATGTATTTGGTGTCGTTTTTTGCAGGCCTACTGACTGGGATGCTAGTCCACCCACACCACCTCCCCGTATTGCTCGATCTTGCTACCCCGAGAGAGTCGCATGCTACATCAGGACCAGCAGAAAGAACTTTGCAAACGTATTACTCGTGAAGGGCTCCCATCGTTGGCAATTAATAACCCACTTTTTTACATTACCATATCAGTGTGAAAGCCAAGTAAGAAAATCATTGTTTATTGCCTCAGATGGCATGTTACAATGACTTTACAAATGGAAAAACGGTGACAGTGGCTGATAGGCTGACATGGAAGGGAGTCAGGACCTTTGGAGAATGCCACCTGTGTCCTCAGTACCAATTTGTCTAGAAAGAAAAGGGTGTTGGGTGGTTTCGCTGAGAGTGCCTGTAGTTCATTCATGCCATAGCGGCAATAAAGGAGGTTTTAAGTGAATGGGGGGGGCTTGTGAATCAACCCTTTTATAAAATTCATCACAACCGGAGATTTTAACAAATACAGTTGATCAGGTAAACGCAAAAATTCCAAAAAAGGCAGATAAATAAAATGTCACTGTAACCACCACAAAGCCTTGCTGGCCTACCGAAAGAACATCAGAAACTTTGGCTTGTGAGGGATCGGTGTTATGGGCATCACTCCAGGCAACAAATCTACCCAAACAACCTGTGTAGAGCAACTTCATGGATGGGTATCTGGCTTCAAGGATGTCATTAAACACCTCAGAGGGAAAGTCAAATGCATTAGGGTTTCTGCTCAATGGATGGTAGGTTGAGAAGAATCAGATGCATGACCCTACCTTGAGACATGAATACTTTTCAAAACAGAATGCTGTTTTATAGGGCAAATGCTCAGGCGCATCAGGTACCACACTCTAACAGTTTGGTGCAGTAAGAATGGCTTGAGTTCAGCCTGTCTTGATCTTCATCAGAACTGGATACATAAGACCGAAATAGGTACAGAGTCTTTCCAGTCAAGATAGAAGGACTTCTAGTCAGTGCATTGGCTGAAAATCCATTCCGCAGAATTGTTGACACTGTGTTCTAGCCCAGGCATACCCCACTGCTCAATATGCTCTGTGCCACCTCAGGATAAGATACCACTTGTGGTTCACCAGATGATGCCTGCTCAGTTCATCCACTGACATTCAGAGAAAATGCCAGGTGGATGACGACCAGGAATACGCTCTGCTGGTTCAGCCACCTCCAGAAGTATACTGTCACCTGACACAGGTTCATGATCACACTCTGCTGTGCTACTTGCAGTAACACATGGTGGTCAGTGAGGACCCGCACCAGCCTCCCTTAGATTGAATGCAGGAAGGTTTTCAGGGACTGATGGATCACCCAAAGTGCCAGAAGACTGATATGTAGCTGGATCTCCGCCAGAAAACAGCAGCCTCAGATTTCCACTTCTCGCAAATTCTCCACAAAATGCTAACCCATCTCCAAAGTGAGTGGTTTGTCACCAATGTGAACTCCGGGTAGGGGAGAGATTATGCCTGCTGCAGGTCAGGTTGGCCTCTGTCAGCCATTACAGCACCATGTCTTTCAAGATGTGGAGTAGAGAGGCATCCCTGATGCTGGGTCCACTGGGTTCTGAAGTTCTACTGCAGGGACTGCATGTGCTACTTGGCATTTGGGATGGGAAGGCTGCACGAGGCCAGAAGATGAAGAAACCTCAGTCATCCTTACCAAAACCCTGGATGGATACTGAAACATCAGGACTATATCCTGACTTGCTGTGAGAGGAAAGGCCTTGAACACTACAGTGTCTAGAATATCCCCAATGAATGACATTCTTTGCGTGGAGACAGGTTGGACTTCAGCTCTTTGGTGTGAAAACCACAGATGTAGAAGTTCTTGTATGATGGAAAACCAGCCAAGGAAGAAATACATTCTGCTTCCAACCAGTCATGCTTGAGCCCGAGAGAGCACACTAAAGAGGCTTGGTAGCTGTTGAAGCAGGAGAGGAAGAATCAAAGGATCGCTGTCCCTATGGATGAAACTGCTTCTGCTGGTACCACGTCTGCAGAATCAAAAGCACTGGGTTGGTTGCTGCAGTACAGGGTGGGAGGGCTGGGATTGTCTGTAGGCTAGCCCTGGAATTTTCTGTACTGATGGGGAACCTGCTTAGCTGGTGTCAATAACCCCAAAAATCATGCTGTGATGCCACTATCCTTACACTGTTCTAGCCCAGAATCAGCTTTTCTTCAAAGAGCCTGAAGCCATCAAAGGGCATGTCTATTAACAATGCTTGCATGTCTCCAGAAAACCCATTTGAGAGCCTACAGGAGTGCCTACTGAGCACAACGAACAAATTACTTACCTTCGGTAACGCTTTCACTGGTGGATACAGTATCTACACCTGCAGGTTCCCCACCTTTTGAATAACCCAATTCTCCAGCATTCCACTGAAACTTCTCTTAACAGCTCTTCCATGTCGATGAGGATGTCACAATGTCTATAGCTGTGCACGCGGCTCAGTGTGACGTCGGCATGCTGTCAGTTTCCACACATTTTTTCTCTTCGAGCCGAACTGATAAAACCAACATCACAAATGCAATAACATATTCTAAAGTTTACATCAAAGGTTTGAATATACACACAAATATAGATCTGTGAAATGTGCAATACATACATAATATTCAAATAGATTTCTTTTTGGTGTCTGCAAACAAGCAACTGGGAGGCGGGTGGGTCAGTGAGGAATCTTTAAGTAGATACTGTATCCACCAGAAAAAGCGGTACCGAAGGCAAGTAACTTGTTCTTCTCATAGATACATCTACCTGCTGATTCCTAACCTTTTGAATAGAATCCCCAAGCAGTCCCGCACTCTGAGGTGAGTGTCTGCCTATATCAAAGGATCTTGCAAAACAGAGAGAGCAAAGTGACCGTCTTTCCTCACTTCGGAGTATAAGCAATAGTGCTTTCCAAAGTGTGGAATAAGGTCCAAGTTGCTGCTTTACAGCGATCAACTACAGGGACACCTCTAGCAGAAGTAGAAAACGTAGCTCTGGTGGAATGAGCTCCAATACCTACTTGAGGTTCTTTGTGAGCCATGACGTAGCCGAACTTAATGCAGAGGATGATTCATCGTAATAAAGTCCTTTTATGCACTGCTTTTTCTTTCATCTTGCCCACATATTTGACAAACAGACGATCATACAGCCGAAGATCACGAGTTCTGTACACATAAAAGCTAACAGCCCTTTTGGGGTCCAATCGATGAACCCTTTCCTCCTCTTTACATGGATGTGGAGGAGGATAGTAACCACCTTTAGCAGGATTGCAGACCTGGCTCTCAAAACCAACTTGTCCTCATAGAAAGTAATAAAAGGGGGCTTAACACTAAGGGCCTGCAACTCACTAACTCGCATAGCAGATGTTAAAGCCACTAGAAACATTTTCTTAAAAGTAAGTAGCCTCAAAGGCCAACGAAGTCAAGGTTCGAAAAGAAAACACAAGGTAAGTAAGAACCAAATTAAGATCCCACTGAGGCATAATGAACCGAGTGGGAGGGTGTAGGAAAATAGGATCTGCTTTCATGGTTACCCCAACTTTGTGCTGGTGTCATTCCGTTTTCTGACTAGTCTGACTGGGATCCTGCGAATCAGGACCCGAGTCACTGTACCCTCTCCCTAAATTGGACTATGGTAGGTACTTTGGTACCTTCCTAATTGGCTACTGGTGTTCCCCCTCCAAGTCCCTAGTATATGGTACTAAGATACACAGGGCATAGGTACACCAGGGGTCTCTAAAGGGCTGCAGCATGTATTATGCCACCCATGGGAGACCACTCAAACTGGGACTACAGGCCTGCCCTTACAGCCTGTGTGAGCTGGTGCTAGTACCACTCTCAACAGTTACAAGTTTCCTTGTATCTGAGGTCACTGCACTTAAAATCTGTAAGTCACCCCTAAGTCAGGCCTTTCAATCCCGAAGGCAGGGTGCTTGGTTATGAATGTGAGGGTGCCCCCTACAAACCCAGGAGTCGATTCTCCAGGCTTTGGAAGTGCGGTCAGCCATTTTATACATATAGTGGACATCAAGTCAATTACAAGATGTCTAACTATATACTGGCTGCACCAAAACCAGTCATGTTTGGTATCAAATATGTAGGAATCCTACCCCACCGATTCCAGTGTTGAATGTAGGATCCCCTGTATTTCTGGTACCAGCCTTTCAGGGCCTAACAGCAAGCGAGTGCTGCTGCTGACCACAGGCACAATTCTGCCCTCCTGCTGCTGAGCCAGGCTCGAGGAGGGATAGGTAGAACAATAGGTTTCCTGTCAGAGGGAGGAGTGACCACCTCCCAGACAGAACTTGGAGCATTGGGCTGAGGTGAGGGCTTTTGCAGAGGCCACCAGAATGCTTTGAAGGGCACATTTGGTGCCCTCCTTGCATACTCCAGTTGAAACCTGTTAAGGGTGCCGTTGGCTTTGGCACAAAACTGGACAAAGGACATGGGAGTATCCTCCCCTCAGTCCAGCCCCTCCTCTGGGAAGGACCCTTGAATCGTCCCAATCCTTTCTTTTTGGTTCTTAAAAGCTTACCAGTGGGTGGCTCTTATGATACGTCATGGGACAAGATTCAGATCCAAAACCACTTCTACTGTCTAGGCACTTTGGACTTCGTTGAACTTGGGAACCGAGACTGCATCTGGGAAGACTCCTGCTGTTACTGGTCTTGTCGTCCTGCCAGTCTTCTGTATCGTCTGTGCTTCATCCAGGTTCTTATCCAGGCCTGTGGGCATCAAAGACACCCAAAGGAATCTCCCTTGGAGTGAAGGTGTCACTCCCCTGCATCTGCAGGCACCACAACTAACCTGACCAGTCTGCTGTTCAGGACGTCCTCCTGACTTCGAAAGGCTCAGCAACATAGGTGGTGGTTCTGCAACTCCCTCGAGGCCTGTACTGTCTTCTCACTGAGATTGAGGCCAGTATCCATCGTCGGAACCGCTGGAACAGCACCCCTGTTCACCGCGACAACTTGCTGTTGCCAATGCTTCTTGACTCTCTTCTCCAGAGATCTTCAGGCTCCAAGCTTCAGCCTCCAGCATCTCTTGTTACCAAGATCTTCGTCCTCACCAGATCCTCTGCACCGGGGGTCTGCATCTTTGATGAGCTGCTCGAGGTCCTCTTCCAACTCCTGTGCCTTCAGTTTGTGGGTCCTCTTGAGGCTCTTCTTTGGCTCCAGTGGGCTCCCCTTCTTGCGCGTTGCCTGCTCTGACTCTCCTGCACTTGGTGAGTCTCTGGGACCTTGAGGGTCCTGACACTGCACCTTCTTAGTTTTCCACATCTGTTGCTGCTAAGGCTTGTTGGTGCTCCCGCCAGACACTGACCCCCTGGTTCTCGACTGCCGACATGGGACACCTTGTGAACAGCTCCTGGTCGTCCACAGCGTGGCCTGGTCCTCACAGCTGCAGCGACAAGGTCACGTCAACACTACTGCATCTTCCGTCATCGGTGGTCTTTGGTCTTCCGTGCCTCTTGGTCACTCACAAGTGGGCATAGACTCTGTCCCGCCTGCTTGAAGGTACTTCTCTTCAAGAATCTATCCTTGGATTCCACTGGAAACTTTCACCTTCTTTGCAAGCAGCATCTTCACTTAAGTCCTCCATTGTGGTCTACGATGGTTCCCAACGTCACTTCGCACCTATACACCTGGCTTTCCTGGTGTAGGTTTCCAGGTTGCTGGGGTATCCACAGGTGGGGTGACTCGCCAACCTTCCATCTTCCACAGGGTTTCTTCAGGGTCCTCTGGGAAGGGTCCTTCTTGAAAACTGCAACTCCCCCATTGACTTGCATTGAGAACGCAGCTGTGTTTCCACTCTGCGCATGGCCTCCGTGGGGTTCCTGGGTACTTACCTTGAGTGGTTGATTGGGCCCGCAGCTCTTCTAAGTCTTCTGGGTCAAGTCTCGACTTTGGTTGCAGTTCGTATTCCACTTTACTGGTATATGGTTTGGTCTCCCCCTGAATACCACTGTGTATTTGTGCTACTTACCCGTTCTCCTTTTGAAATATTGTGTGTATTGTGTTTATATCTCCAGGTAGGAGTTACACCAATTTGCTAGTGAACATGTATAATAAATATTACAGTTTTTATAACTACCCTGTGTGGTTCCTTTTGGTTTAACCTACACTACATGATTAGTACTGGTAAAAGAAGCTGCTTAACACTCCTTCTGGACTAAGCCTGAAGGCTGCTCCCCACAGCTACCACTTAGAGAGCTTTCTCTGGTTGCCTAACACCACTAAAATCACCATAAAGGTTGTCTGGATTAGTGCAGGGTGCTTCACCTAAATAAGTGTGCACCATATACTTAACCAGCCTCCTACAAAGGGTATTTGTTATTAAGTCTCTTAATAAACGTTAACACTATGGGGAACTTACAGAGAGAAGGTTGATCGGGTAAACAAAGTAACGCCGATAGGGCACACAAATAGCTGTTAACTGTTGCAACTGCACAGACTTGCTGTATCAAGGAAAGAGCAAACTCTGCAGGGTCTATAGAATTCTCCTCACACCACTTTACAAACTTGTCCATCTGCCAGCATGAACCATGGTGGAGTGTCTTCTGGCCAATAAAATAACACCCACTACATCAGGAGAGGAGAGAAAAAACTCTGGTTTGCCTTTTCAATCTCCAGGCATGTAGGCGCAAGCTCTGGAGGTGGGGGTGTAGAACTTGCCCCTGTGACTGCAAGAGGAGGTCCACCCTGTGAGGGAGATGGAGAGGAGGGCGCAGTGAGAGGTGAAGGTCTGTATACCATACCATTCACAGCCCATCCGGGGCTATTAATATGAATTGGGCCCGGTCAGAACTCAAGGAATCAAGGGTATGGGTAGGGGCACGCGTAAAACAGCTGGGTGCTCCAGTCTAATTGAAACACGTCCCCAAATTCTCCCTGCATGGGATACTAGAGGGTGCAGAATGACGGGCAGTGCATGATCTCGTAAGTGGCAAAAAAGGTCTATCTGAGGGGTCTCACATAGCCAGAAAATGTGAAGAACCAGTTATGGAAGGAAACACCACTTGTGATCGGCTAATCATGCAGACTGACTACCCACAAGCACGTTCAGAATTCCAGCTAAGTGATTTGCTCCGATACAAATCGGATGATCCTGAGCCCAGTACCAGATTCGTAGAGCTTCTTTGCAAACGATTTGCAAAAAGAGGCGTAGACTCAATACCACACCTATCTGACTGTAGGGTATATTTATATCAGAGTGGGGCTATGATCAGGGGAACACAGCCTCTTGGATCACCATAAGTGGATATAATCCACACACTTTTACATCAAATAGATCAGCGCCCACTACTTGTTATTATATCAGAATGTTATCTTCTACCAACACAGTATTAGTCAAATACAATTTTCAATTTTCCAGTAAATTACAATCGTATTTTATGGATTGATTCAAGATTCTTAAGGCTTATTGTGTGTTGATGAATTCTTTTTATTGAAAATGTACAAAATATTCACATCGGCGTAGCCAACGCGTTTCGTCCCTTCTCCCGAGACTTCTTCAGGGTTAACCCGGAGACAGCGAACACACTGAGTGAATGACCGACTAAGTTCATCTGCCGACATGGGCCAAAACTAGAAAATTGTTGAAGTGGAGCAATTCTGCTTTGTAACAAAACCGAAGACCTCTAATTTTTAATTAATGACCATTTTGGACTAATCAATATGAATGAATCACTATGAAACATCAATGGGAGTGGATTAAGATCTTGACCGACACCTTGAGATCTCAGTCATGCTGAAACCACTGCATGCAGAGGAACCACTGGAGGGCCCTCATATGCCAGTGTGCATGGGTGACCAACAGAATGCAGGAGGCTATCAGACCAAGCAGGCGCAAGACCATCAGGACTGGAACCATAACTCCATTCTGAAACATCAGAACCATACCCTGAACATCCAGAATCTTCTGAGAAGGGTAAGCTCAATTCAACACAGTGTCCAGCAGTCCAGTGGTGGCTAGTAACATTTGAAAGTGGTGGGCCGTAAACATTGGGCATGACTTATAAAAGCGAGCGATGTGAACAAGTTCAATGGACAAACCTGGGATCTAGGGCAAGTCCCTCTCCTGAAAAAGAAATGGAAAAAAGATTGGTAAATGGTGCATTTTAAAGCAAATGAATGTAGTGATAAAGCACGGCTTAAAAAGCACTGAAGGGTAGGGCGTACCCCTTTTCTACAATATTGAACACCCACTGATCCGATGTTATGCATCTAAACTGTGGCAGCAATTAGGACACCTGTCCTACCACCGGCAAAACATGTTCCAAGATGGGAGGAATAGGGTTGCTTTCCTGTGACTTTGGCAGATGAGGAAGATAACTGATGGGCAGCTCCTCGTTGTCTACCCCTGCTCTGCCCCTATAACTGCTATGGAGGAAATTGGACGGTTGCTGCTGTTGGTATTGCTGCTTTTCTCGAAAGGAGAAGTTCCTGCCAAACCCACAGAACCTCCAAAACTACCTCTAATCTGCTATGGTGTCAAACAGTTTCGACAGCAGGCGAGGTGTGTACTAGGCGGATCGGCGGTGGCGGTTCCTTGACGAATGTGTGACTACAGGACGCCACCTTTGACACACGTCTCCTGCATGATGCTTAGTAGCATCCACCAGTAGAAATACTACTGGAGTTCGAACAAAAGACGTACAGGTGAGTGCACTAGGCCTCACCTTTGGTGTGCATGAAAGACATGTGAAAAGCCCCAATAGGGACTCATAAGTAGGCTTTATAAACACCACGCCCTGACGAAGGCCCCAGACCCGACTGGGCTATTTAGGGAGGGCCGAAACATGTTGGCATCTAGTAGAGGGTAAATTTGAACACACTAATGTTAAAAAAAAAACCAACATATGGCTTTTAATGATATCACAAGTGCCTCAGAATAAAGAATCAAGAGGAGGTACACTTGTAGGTATTTTTAGTGTATGTATCAAAAAATCTGGTTCGCCTCTTAACCAGTGACCTACTTATAAGAACTCCCGGTATATCTATGGTTGAGTCCGCCCAGATAGTACCACCTTATCTGGGTGTGGAGGTAACGCCGATGATGAAGCATGTCACTATTATGTGAGTGAGGCGTTTCCGTCAATATCTTTGATATTCCATCTGACGAAAGTACTGTAGGACCATCTCGAGGAAGAAACTGTAACCCCTTTGGGGAACACAGTCGCAGGCAACAGTTGCCTTTAGTGAAAAAAAGTTTATTTGGGAGAACGCAACTGTCCTATTCATTCTCTCACTCTCCACACGTGAAAAAGAGTCAAACAGTTTCAACCCATCGAAAAGCAAATTCATCAGTGTATTTTGCACGTCCAGTGAGAAACTAGAACCCTTTCAGCAATGCGTGCCTCCTTGTAGCGACTCAAGTCCCCATTCCTCTTGCAACCAAATCGGCGGTATCCATGCACAACTGAATGACCTGTCGGGCAGTAGATTGACTGTCGCTCAACAGTTCGGTAAAGTGTCTCTGAACAGCCTGAGGTAGTTTCCGGATCACTGTTTTGGTAGAGTCCATCAGTGAATGAATGCACCGTCCCAACAAACAAGTTGTGTTGGTCAACTTTAATGCAATGCTACAAGAGAAAACCACTTTCTTCGCCGATTGTTCAATTTTTTAGGTCTCACCTAGGCAGCGCGCATGCGCTGCACTAGGAGATGACCTTTAGAAATTGGTCGGCTCTTTTCAAGCACTCGTGCTTGTGCTGGCATCCACCTTGCGGGCGCGAGCAGCGGAGCACGCGCTAATTGAAAACAGATGGCCCGCGTGCCGCTACTCGCTCCTGCAAGGTGGATGCCAACACAAGCACGAGTGCTTGAAAACAGCTGTTTGCATTTGCCTGGTTGCCCTTGCTATCCCTTCTCAACTGCTTGTCTTGCCGTCGCTTTCTCTTCTGAACGTGTTTTATTGAAACTTCTCGCTATTCCTTCTCAACTGCTTGTTCTTCCATACGTCATTATGACACACCTCTAAAGGCGCTCCTGAAAGGTGAACACACTACAATTGCACATGTGCCACGGTATGGCTGTTTACTGAGACACCGCGAGACAGCACTGATCACTAGTGAGTCTTTCACCTCCCTAAGTGTTCCACGACTCAGGCAGGTACTGATTTAATCGTGTTGTGTGTCTTTTTTTGGCAGTTTCAGCTGCACATTTGGCAATCTCGGTAAGAGACTTTGCTTTTGCACACGCTCTCAAACATGCTCGGTATTCCAGTCATGCTTAACTCTTCGTTCTTCACCCCTTAGCTCACGTGTTCAGGACGCATCCCAGGTAGCAGCACCTTTGTGCTTCCAGCGTATGCGATTATGTTGAGTAATTACATTCTATAAGAGTGGGGTAAATACCTAGAAAGCAAGTTTTTTTTCTCTCCACTTCTTTGGTACTCGTACACGGGCATATGGGCAACCATGGTTTACGTTTAGACACAGGATTTTCTTCCGCTGTACCATCTTTCAAGCTCACACGGCACCCCTCAAGATTGAGTTTTATTTAGTTTTTTTCTGCACATGTACTTGTAAATACAGGGGTTTGAAAGTTTTCCTGCAATATTACACATCTCGGTGTGGTTGAGGTACACTATTGTAGGTATGATGTTACTTATTGTATCATATATGTGGATGCAATGACAGAAGCAGCAAAACACCAGTCGGGCGGCACGCTATGCTTAGCACAGATTTTTAGCTTATGTGTTTATAAACCACGGCCTTAATTACATTGGCCACGCCTCTTTGAGAGACCCCCCCCACCCCCAGTTTCTTCATCCCACTTAAAGCCCTGGTTGGCTTTATTACATTGTGTATTTATTTTAAAAATAAATATTTGTATTGTTTTTTGCAAATAAAACAAAACATAAAACAAAGCATGAATACACAATACACAGTGCATGGCAATCCACATTGGCCATGTAGGGTAGGACTATCTTGGTGTACGCAGGACATACGTGGGAGCAGACAAGGCGCAAAGAGAAATCGTGGGCAGTTGCACAGTTCTCATGATTACACATACTTTGAACAAGCAGTACATCGGTCAAGGTTCTATCCTGGGTCCTGCGGGCGACAAAGTCCCACCCTCTTCATCCCCCTCCACCTCCAGACCATAATATTTAATCCATGGGGCCCAAATGTTCCGAAACTTTTTAGGACAGCCCCGGGCCTTATACGCCTCCCGTTCTGCCACCATGTACAAGTCAAGACTTGGCCTCCATTCTTTAATGGTCGGTATTTGTGGAGCCCCCCAGTATTTAGCTATATCCCATTTGGCTACCACCAACCCCAAGTTAGCTAAAACAAGTTTGCGCCTTGGGATGCCTACCTTTGTCGGGATTCCTAAAAGGAGAAACCGTGGCTCCATTTCTATTTGGACTTCCAATATATGATTAAGCTCCCCCACAATCGGTCCCCAATAGGCCTGTATCTCAGTGCACCCCCAAAGGGTATGTATAAATGTCCCAGGTTCAGTGTGACATCGAAGACACTCCGGGCTCTCGGCTCTTCCATTGTATGCAATTTGGCTCTATCAAAATAGGCCAGATGTAAAATTTTGTACTGGATGAGACGCAACCTGAACTTAATTGCCACTTCCCGTGGATGCATGAGAGCGGCCTCCCAATCTATATCCTCCAACCCACCGGTGACCTTTTTCCATTTGGCACGAAGTGAACCCAGTCTGTCGGGCATGTTATTAAGTAATGTTTTGTAGGTAAATGAAATAGCCTTAGCCGGGATTTCCTCCTGGAGAAGACTACCTTCTAGTGGGGCATTTTCCGGCAGTGTCATCCCATCTAACCCCGCCGCCACCCAAGCATGTTGCAGACGAAGATACATATATGTCTGAGTGTCATGTAGTTGATATCTAGCTTGGAGTGTCCTGAGGAGCGGTGTAAATACCGCCCTGGTCTTTAATAGACAAGACCCACCTTGACACTTGAGCCTACCTACCCAACCACGCTAACAATTTACCTGCGCGATCTCCAATCTTATACAGTCTATGCTGGACTGCGAGTTGATGCACCCTAGTCTCTTTAGTAACATGCGCCTGGTATTCCTGTTTAGTAATATCTATTTGACGGAGGGTGTGTTCACTCAAGGGAGGGGCACTTCCCTTTTCAAGTTCTATCAGCCTGCTTTCCAGCACCAATGTCTCCTGAAGTTCCCTCCTTTTATTGTGAGCTATGATATTTTGGGCTCTATCACGTATCACAGTCTTAAAAGCCTCCCAGAGAATGACCACTGATTGCACGGAGCCCTCATTTGCTTTAAAGTAGAGGTCCGTGTCCACCCCAATTTCTTTAGCAACCGTTGACTGTGTATTTTTAATTATATCTGTATATAATTATATTTGAAAATTACAGTATTCATCTCATATCTTTCATCAACTAGGCACTAACACACGCTCTTAAAGCAGCATTCTCTGTAATATCATTTGGTCTCATAGGTGTACAAGCAAGACGATATTCCCAATCTCTTCTAAGTAGATATACGCCAGAAACAGTGGTGCAATTTTGAGTGTTTCAAATCGGATGTGGTGAGTTGCTTTTCTGTTTTTTTATAACTTAACAGGTTTCAAACCACAAATGTCGATAAACTCCCAGACGATGGCATTATATCTTGTTTGTGACGTCTGGAGAGTGGAAGAGAAGTGCTTGTTTTCAGGGCTTCTGAGTACTGACAGTAATGCAGAACTTCTACTTTTACGGAGGCAGGAGGCTACAGAACAAACTCTGTGGTAACACTGTACCACCAGCCCTAGGCTGTACTACAAAAGAGTGGAAAATAAATAGCTGTGGCAAGTTTTAAAGGGTTATTTTAAAGTGTGGATACCTGGCAGCTCAAACTTTAATTTTTACCTTGCACCATAGTTTACAACACAATGTTAAAGCATCTTGTTATTTGCTATTTAAAAAAAAATGCAAACAGCCTTCCAAGCTTAAAAACTACTGGGGGGTAAAATTGTGAGGCCGGATTATTAACAGGATAATGTGCTGCATGGCTAAACACTTATAAGGTCCCAAAGCCGAGACCTATTGGCTATGCCAATGCTTGTTTAGATTCTCTATCCGCTAGGGATGTTGGAAAAAACCCAGGAGTCAACTTGGAAGAACATGAAGTTTGCACCACCAAACTCTCAGGTGACGGAGGAGTGGCCTAAAATAGTGGATCTCCTGGAACTAGCTTGGATCTCCTCTCAATTGGTCTAAAGACTGCAAAGGATGACAGACTTCTGCCAAATCTTTAGATTTGGTTCAGTCAAAGCCTCGTTAAAAGGCAATAAAGACTCTGATGTGGAAGAAGTAGAATGCAGCACTTCTGTGAGTAAATTAGACTTAGGTTCAGTTGATGGAAAAAGCAGTTCCAACATGTCAGCCGCCTTTCTAATCACTGAATGTGATGATGCAAGCTCTGGTGGAGGGATGGCTTTTGGAGACAACAATTCCCATTTCGGCGAAGTGTCTAACACACTTGCCACTGCCAAATCCTCAAATTCTGGATGCAGTGACACTTTCTTCCTCTTCCTCTTCAGAATCTCTTCCTCCAAAAACATACTGCTCCTCCTCAAGAAGCCTCTGAGCTTCCCTTCGAGATCTATGCCTTGACTTCAGTAATCGAATAGATGAAGCTATTACCGGCGTTGGTGAAGTATGTAATGGCGCCAGTGACTTCAGCATCTGTGTTGAAGAGGCTAATGGAACTGGAGTTGAGTGATGTGACGCCGGAGCGGATTCAGCCGATGTTAGAGAGGTTGCAACCGGCACCAGTGACTCCTGCTGAACTTTTACTGGTGAAGTAGTCACCTTCCTGAGCACTGGAGGAGGTCATGATATGCCAGGAACGGCGCCTGCTGATATTGCGACAGAAAACATCCAAATGAATAGGATAGCGGACCTATGGGGCCCACAAGCATGCCAGATGGAGTCATTGCTATGCTGAAAATGCTGTACATAGTATTTAAAAAACTTGAAGGGTCGGACCCTGGAGCAGGGAATGTTGGATACTTCTGTTGAGGAGGTGGAGGAGGAACTGGTCTACCTCCGGCTCAGGACATGCAGGCGAAGTCGGTGGAGGCCTTAAACTTGATGGCAAAGCTGAAAAGGCTACTGGAGACGGGGCCGGAGTCTCCTCACCTTGACCGTCATGTGACTTCAGGCATGGAGACACCGACATCGGAGACTCATCCTTCCAAGACCGACATGAGGAACCATGACACCACTTCTCCTCATGTTTCCTTTTCGATGACTTTGACGAACGGGGAGACGGCAATTCTGAATGAGGACAAGATTTCAAACGTCCTCTCTTCTTTTGCCTTGCCCAAGAAGAGTTTAATTTCCCTCTCCTTCGGTGTTTTGGTGCTCATCATTTGGCATGCTGAACAGATGTCAGCATCGTGGTCTGAACTAAGACACCAAAGACAACCATCATGAGGATCAGTGACTGACATTTGACCCGCACATTCTCTGCATGGCTTGAAACTAGATCTCCTCGGTGGATACATTTTTCCTGCAAAAACGTAGTAATTTCCATAATTTGTTTTTAAAAAAGTCCAAACTCTATGGAGAGTCAATCAAAAACCTGTTACTTGTCAGAGGCATGGAAAAAAGGGAACTGACGTCAGAACGCAGACGAGCGCCTCTTATAACTGCAATTGCTTCACATGGAGCCATATGCAGAGCCACAGCTTGTGGAAGAGCTGTCAAGAAACGTTTCTGTGGAATGCTGACGCTTTTGGATATTCAAAAGGTGAGACTCCGCAGGCAGATGTATCCATCAGAAACTTGCACCAAGAGGTCTGCCAAAGTAGTCCGTAGTGTCCAGGTTGACCCAGAGCACATATTTGGTGGAATCCTGACCATCATGCATTGTCTGGGATAACAAGTCTCTTGAAATGCTGACTGGAATTGGGTTATTCTACAAAAAGTATAGTTTCAAAACCACAATAAATATCGGTTACTGGGCAGCAAATTTCCAGACTCAGGGTATGATAGGGTAATGACCTGCCCTGAAAGTATCATATAACCAGTTCTGCTTAGCCTTCAAATTTCCAGTACATGGTTCCCACATCCAGTGCATCGTTCCTACATCCAGTGCATGGTTTCTCTTTGGAGAGTTTTACAGATTCATAATTTTCTCTCTTCCTTCCACCCAAACTTGTATTTTTGGGTTGGAGGAAAGTGCCCCTTTTTGACATGGTCACCCTTCCCTCCACACACACTTTTCCCTGGTATTTGATTTAATTTCGAATGGAAGTGCACTTGGTTCCTGCTATCGAGTTCCCCAGTGTCAAATCTATTTTCCAAAACTGTGCAATGGTACCCCAATTCGCAATATATTTAGTACCCTCTGTAAATACCTAGTAAATTGTTCCCCTGGTACGTAGGGCTTCAGGTACCAAAGAGTCCCCAGGGCTGCAGCACAAATGGTGCCACCTAAGGAACCCCTCACCAAGCTCATGCAAACTGCCCACTGCAGGCTGCATGACTTGGTGCAGACAAAAGTGAAAACATGACATGGCACACAGCCTGTGTGCCATGCCTGCTGACACTGCATGCAGTATAGGTAAGTCACCCCTACAGCGGGCCTTACAGCCCTAAGGCAGGGTGCAGATATGCCCCTGTTCTGCTCAGTTCCATAACTGCAAGTACAAGTGACAAGGGAAGCAATTTTAAAAGAATGTGCTGAACACTGGTGAAAACGAGTTCCCAAGCTACATGATGGCTTCACTGAAAATAGGAATGTTCGGTATCAAACATTCTTGTATTAATAAACCCACACTGATGCTTGCATTGGATTTATTAATATATGCACACAGAGGGCACCTTAGAGATGCCCCCTGAGAACCTACCAGCTACTGGTGGGCTGACTCATTTTCACCAGCCTGCCACCAGAGAGAAGCTTCTGACCACAAAGGGTGAGGGCCTTTGCTCTCAGGAGATCAGAAACAAAGCCTGCTCGGGGAGAGGGTATTTAGACCCCCTCCCACAGGATGACCTGCAAATTAGCATTCCAAGGCAGGGGAGCTTCAAAGAGCTGACCGCCTTCAGTATTCAAATCTAGCTTCCCTTACAGGAGAGGAAGCCAACCCTCTGCATCCAGGGAAAATTAGCTAGTCAGATAGGCGTGTCCAAGCTGATAAGGTGGGCTACCTGAAGTGGAAGCAACTTTTCTAAGTTAGTCATGTTGGTGATGGCGAACTTAGGAACCCCGGGGGCATGGTTACTCCCACATCATATGGGGGCATAGTGACCCCAGGGGTAGGTAGTCCATTGGCTACTACCCACAAGCCCCCCTAATGCCCCTAAATCCAGTATTAAGGGGACCCCTGGCACCAGAAAAGCAGATCCTGCTGACCTACGAAGAACAACGCTGAAGAGCCATGAATGCAAAGACTGTCAAAGGGTACCTGACGTGGCCCCAGCCCTGCCGGCCTGTCTGCTGTTCCTGTAGAATTTACACCAAAGCCGTCTCGTCCTGCAAGCTGTCGTGCCTCTTAAAGCCTGGGATGACTTCCTGCCGTCAAGAAAGGCCCAGGGACTCCAGTGGAGCTGCTCTCCTGCATCCTGCAGGTACCCCGAGAAGAAACCGTGAGGACTTCAAACCCACCAAAATCCGCCACTGCCAAGCACCACTGAACCTGAGCCAGCATCAGAGGGGCTTAACGGCGTGGTCCCCAAGCCCTCAGGGAACAGTCTACTTTGGTTTTGCCCCTCATGAACTCCCCTACGCTGCCTTCTTCAGCCTCTGTGTGCAGGCCCCCTCAACCATGTGTGCTCCCGGACAAAGAAACAAGAAACCTCAAAGACCCTCAGCCAGCTGGCCTGAGGACATCACTGCTGCCCCCCAGCCCCTAGCACTGCAAGGCTCAAACCCTCTGTGAAAAGAGGCTGCAGGTTTGGCCTCCCGGACTGAATCAACCAAAGACCGATCCCCATAGACTAACATTGGGACACCTGACTCTGTATTGCACCACTGCACTTGGCCGCACTAGTGCAGCTGGAAGTGACCTGCTGGTTCTGCCATGGACCTTGCCTTAGACCAGAGGGCTTGAAACTTTTTTGCTCTGAGCCCCCCCACCCCCAAGCAAAATGTTTTGAAGTCGGGCCCTCCCTCCAAAAACGTATGTCAAGAAAAAGAAGAGTGGAAGGGGCAGGAGTGAACTCCGGGACGGCGCTTAGGAGATCCTTTCAGGGATATGTTTCTGTAGCACATAATCTATATATGTGAGACATATGAAATTACAAATATATTAAACCAAAACCGAAATGGACCAAAAACACTAGGGCCCATAATTGGAGTGTTGTGAGCCTAGATCCCAATGCAACTGCACCTGCTGCACTAAACAAAAACCTACAAATAAAAAAGCTGCAAAAACTCCCCAGTTTCCTCAAGGCATCTCTCTGAGGTAGCTTTCTATCATTTGTAATCTACAAAATGACCCCCCGCCCCCATAAAGCACCATTTTCTCTGGGACTCTCTCTCTGATGCTGTCTAAGAAACTCACTAGTTTCCTCTTTCTCCTGGACCGAGACCTGGCTGGCCTCCTCCCTGTCATCCCCTCTACTCATCTTGAAGGACATCTGCATGCTAACAGAGGTCGATACGGACGGGATCTATGGGGAGCCACATGCACCATGCTTTTTTAATTTTACAAAAGCAGTTCCCATACTTATGTTAAAAACACAACCACCTCTGAGCAAATGTTGTGGCCCTTAAAAGTGCCTCTGTGTAAAAGAGATGGGAGGTTGGGGGCAGTGTTTTCCTGTGCTGTGAAGCTCACGGAGGTACACAAAGCAAAGGAGGAAACAGTCATTCTCACCAGGGTGCCTGCTACCTGAAAGAATGCAAATGTGTGCAATTGGTTAATCACCACAAGTAAAGGCAGATTGAAAGGCAGTTTAGGATTTGACGGAGGCACCCGAGGCTTCATGTGGACAATGAGCTCTTCTTTTTGATATTTAGGGGCAGATTTACTATTTTTTCACGTAGCGCACTGCAGCAGCACAAATGCTGCGCTACGTGATAAGCAGAGAGGAGGAGAGCACCCTATTTACTCAAATAAGGCACTCTCCTCCCCTCTCACTAGCACCGGCGCTGAAATCAGCTGCTGTACACCCCGGAGACACCTTTGCGCCATTGTGCAAGGATATCTCTGTGATTCAGGCATAGGTCTTGTACTGGAAGGAGGCCTTCCAGTACATAATACTATGCACAGACTCACTAAACATTTTCCCACTTTGTACGTGTGCTGTAAAGTGCAGTTCACATGCAAAGTCGGAAAAGGAAGGAGAAAGGAAAGCATTTCTCCTTACTTGCGCCTATTTGAAAAGGGCGCGGTTTTGTCATGGCTAAACCCAATCTACTTTATTTAGTAAATTGGGTTTAGCGTGAGAAACCTTTTGTGGTGGCATGCGAATACCCATGGACCACCCTTGGTATGCCCCAATGGCACAAAGTAATGCATAGCAGCAACATGTACTGCTGCGCATTACTTTTCCGTAACTTCCAGCTCTAAACAAGTTTAGCGCTGGAAAGTAGATTGGGAAAAAAAGATTTTGTGCCGATTTGCCTCACTTTTGTGACGTGAACACGGCGCACAATCTTGGTAAATCTCCCCCCAAATGTCAGGGTGTTTAAAGTGGAGTTCTAGAAAGGGTACTTTTAATCGACAAATGTTTGCACTAGGTATAGTTTACCTATTACTAAATTATATATGTTGAAAGCACTTGCTTCATCTTAAAACACCACATCATTTTGCAACAGTCTGCCTTATGCAGTGTATAACAACATTTTAAAATAATGACTTTCATATTCACAGTGCTTTTTGCACCAAGCTGGGACCTTGTAGCACTATGAATACACAAGCCATTATTCCTCACATTACTCAAATGAAATTTCAGAATGTATTTCTATCTGATTAGCTTACCTTCTATTTATTTTTCAGTTACAGCTTCTGAAAAATGCACAAATGTCGACATTTATCAAACGTAAAGTATTTCTCCTGCAAAACATACTTGCCTAATCGTCTTGATTATGGTGCCTAAACATGAATAAATATATGTGTTATTTTATAAATTGGTGTGGATCTCCTTATTGAGTTTTGTGCATCATTTATTGACTGTATGTGTATTTTGCAGATGTTTAACACTCCTCTCTGATTAGCCTAAGGCTGTTTGATCACACTACTCCCTAGAAAAGCACCTTGGGATTGTTGGAGCAAGTCCCTGTCCCCTCATAAGAGAATACCTTGACTATTTATACAGTATACCTCATTTTGGTATATCATAAAGAGTCTGCTTCCTACACTTGTATTGAGCATCACATACCCCATTCTGCCACTAATCATTCATGTCTGTTATTTCTGAATGGTAGAAAGCATACTTCAAAATGGTGATGGAAGACTACAAAATCAGTTTGAATAAAAAATTCGACCTCTAGTTTATTTAGGAAGTGAATTAGATGCAACTACAGGTTTTGCCTCCTTATATTCTGATCTCCTTACTGACCCACACATGATTGTTTATGCACTTACAAACCAAACCCCACCAACCATAGTACCATTACCTTCACATAGTAAGTGATGAGGATTTTCCGCAGGTCAAACACTTGAAGCATGGATGCTGCATTGTTGTCGCTGATGCTGTACCCCTCCAGCACATACTTCGTGGCAGCCACCTCCCAAGCCAGCCAGCGTTGGCCAAAAGCAGCGTTGAAAGACAGCATATAAGGCAGATGACCCGGTTCACAACAACAACAGCCCTCGTCCTCTTCAACACCTTCTGTGATGGCCTCGACCTCCCGTTGCTGGCAGTAAGTCCCTGTGCAGAGTGGGGTAGACTACAGATGAGATGCGGAACTGGTGGAATGTAGAGCTTGACATCAATTTCATACAATTTGGCACACTGGAAGTGCTATTGGGGAGAAGAGCTATGCATTGTAAGCATCTCTTGACGGACAGGATATTCTTATGTCATGCAAGTTGAACTATTTTCTTATGCGTGAAAACACTCAAAGTATACTTTCTTCCTTCTAATTTTCTGTTCACATCTTCACTCCCAAACTAGTACTGTGACCAGACAACCTCAACCTGATCAACTGTTTTCAGCCCGCCCTGTTTGTTGCAGTACCACATGGCAGTGGTGTTGTCTGTGAACACTTGAATCAACCTAGCCTTAATGGAGGGTAGGAAGGCTTGCAATGGCAGTCGGATCGCTCAGAGCTCCAGCATGTTTATGTTGAGTCCGGATTCCGTTAGAGACCAGAATTATCTGATCTTCACCTCTACCAGATGGTTGCCCCATCCCAAGAGTGACACATCTGGCACTACTGTGATAATTGGTTGGGGAAGGGAGAGAGAGTTCTGCCTCTGCTGTTTGTTAGGTACCACTGCAGATCCCTTGTAGTTCCCTCTGAGATCTGATCATGTCGGAGAGATAATCCTGATGGTGCGCCCACTGGAACTTCAGGTCCCACTGCAGACTCTGCATACGTTTTGTTGTTGTTTTTTTTGTTGTATTTTTACATAGCGCAAACTTGACCCGAAGGTATAGGGTATCAGAACGCTTTAAATGAGCACCAGTTTTGTTACAGACTAACACGTTCATTTTTGTTAGGCGCGGGGAGATTAAGTGATTTGTTCAGAATCACAGGAAGTTGAACGTCACTGCCGAGACTCGAACCTGGTTCCCCAGCTTCAAGGTCGACCGATCTAGCCATAAGGCTACATCCTGTCCCCTCATTTGACATGTGTCACTAGCAGAATGCATGAGGTCTAGCAGACTCAGTCATTCTCAGCGGAATACAGGATACAGGCTGAAACATCGGTATCATAGCCTGAACATCCTGGACTCTGGAGGAGAAGCCCAGAACTACACTGTGTAGAGAAGAGCCCCGATGAAAGGGAGCGTCTGAGAAGGAGTCAGGTGTGACTTAGGCCTGGTGATAATGAACACCAGCGAATGTAGAAGGTTCGCAACAGCATGGAAGAGAGGGACGACACCCTGGGGCGATTCCGCCTTCAGCAGGCAGTCGTTGAGATAGTGGGGGACTGGAAACACTGATCTGTACAGATGAGCTTCAACCATCGCCATCACCTTTGTGAACACCTGAGGGGTGCTGGTATGGCCAAAAGGGAGCACGATGAATTGAAAGTGCTTGTGGCTGTAGGAAAGTGCCGCTTTTTGCATGGTTGCCCCCCCATTTTTTGCCTGATGTTGATGCTGCCTGCTTAAGTGTGCCCTTGATTCCTGCCAACCAGGTACTCGGGCCTATGTTCTCTCCCATCTTTCACTGCTTGGGAGAGCATGGCTCGGGCCTCCTCCGGGACTAGTGTCAGCACTTGCACAACGTGTCCCACAGAGTGTGGGAATAGTGGCCCAATAAGCATGCAGTGTTTACAAACCACAAACGCAAGGCAGAAAACATATTCTTTCCCAAGCTGTCCAGCCTCTTGGATTCCCTGTCCAGGGGTGTGGCAGGGAATGTGCCATGGGATGTAGAGGCTTGGACTACTAAACTCTCAGGGATGGAGTGAGGAGTAAGGAAACCCGTGTCCCCAGGTGCGTGGCAGTGGCGGCGGTTAATTATCCGGTTTACAGGAGCCTCAGTACAGGCTCGGACCGTGTTCTCAATAGGACATCAATCAGAGAGGAAGCTCCCGGCTGCAGTACATCGGTCAAGATGTTAGTCTTGGCTGCCACACAGAGCAACTCAAGATCCAGGACCTATGCTGCCCCCTTCACCACCATGGAATAAGATACTTCCTCCGCCGTAGCCACGGTAGGGGGAGAAAGCATATCAATGTCCAGACCACTGGCATCTCAGAGTTCCTCACACCCGTGCATATCACCTTCCAGCTAGCATTTTAAAGGGTCCAGTGACCCCTCTACTCTTCTCCCATGTCTAGCCCTTTAGAATGAGGCTCAGGCTCCAGCCGAGGACGTGAGGGTACCGTTGGGGCCAGCAGTGGCGTCAGTCTATGTGGTTCCGATTCCATGTCGTTGGGTATCAGAATGCAACTGGCACCGGCATTGGGTGCTGGTGCTGCTGGTGGATGCCAGCAGTGCGGGAGCATCAGCGTAGAGACCAGGGAAGGTCCTGAACGCTCAACAGGCACCAGTCCGGATCCATGACCAGTTCTTTGGAGGCCAGCCAGAACTGAGGCCGGAGCCGTTGGCCCAGAACCTAAGAGGGCCCCCTGTAACCCCACGGCCCCCAAAGATGCGCTGGAGGTGTTGGGCCACTCAAATACTCGGCGCATGGCCTCATAAAATTATTTTACTTGAGCGGGGTCGCTCTGGCTCCTGGAAAAGGTGGGAGGCTCGGAACCTGACTTGGCTACTATTCCGAAGAAACGTGCCTCGAACGTTGATACTCCTTCGTTGCGGCGGCAGACAGGCGAGGGGAGGTTGAAGTATGCTTCAACTTCTTGTGCTTTTTCCCTCCGAATGTCCTGAGGGGTGGGAGTGGGGGTGGTATGAAGATACCTTTGAGATGCTGGAACGGTCCCGCGACCTCCCTCTCGATAAGGATCTCTGAGGAGTCGCGCTGCACTAGCAGCTTCAGGGATCACTCCCTCAAAGGACTCAGTGCCATGACCCGGCAGTCTGAGCATAACTTGGAGTCATGGTCACGCTCTAGAAACCAGACACAAAAGGCGTGTGTCTGTAACTGACATGGTGTGATGACAGGTGCCACACTGTTTAAAACCTATCGTCCTCGAAGACATCCCTCAACACACCAGGAGGAAGTATCAAAAAGTTGAAAAAAGTCTGTCAAAAACAGACAGAGGGGTAAGCTCTGTCTCCGTATAAGTGCTAACTGGCCTTAAAGAAAAGAACCGACATCAGCGTGCTGAGGTGGCACCTATGTAGGTGATGTGGACGTCACTTCCAGTGTGGACGACGCCACGAGGAGCCAATCGACGTCACGCCAATCTACACCACCTACCAGCACGCAGGGGTCCTGCGCACGAAAAAATCTTCAGAATCCAGTAAGACGTTTGGGAAATTTAAAGGTAAACAATCTGTAGCTAGAGGTCTCTAGCAGATGAATTCGGTACATCTATTAAGAAAAAGGTAAGTTTAGAAAGTTACCTTTTCCCTGCCTAAAGCCTCTGGAGGTCCATTTGCTTGAGCTCCAACTGACACCTGAATAGCCCTTTAGTAAGGAGTGAAGTGGCTCCCAGCACAGGGAAAAAATGCCTTGGGTGGAGGGAGGATTTCTGCTCCCTTGACAGGCTAGCCTGTGGGCTGGGCCCAGGAACTTGATTAACTTAAAGAAAGGCCGACCCTGTAACAAGCAGATTTAGCTAACACCAAGGCCTACCCCTCTATTTGTCCCATCCTAGCTAAGCAGGCTGCAAACACAGTAGGCACCTTTTTGACAGTGTCAAATCCTGGTGGAGTGTTAAAACCTGTGTGACACATCTGCTTGGGTTTTACATATGCAAAATAAACAAAGTGATGGATGGACTCTCAAATTAATCTCAGCCACTGGCAATCGACAGGCTGCATGCCAATACATTGTTTTTTGCCCACCATGCCAGCTCATTTTGGACCCAGCCATATGTAGATCAGTTCCTCATGGGAACAGTCCAGGCCGAACTGCCAGGCCAGGGGCCTCCCTGAACTGGAACAAGCAACCTCAGAAGGGTTTTACCCTAGTAAGAGCTTTTCAGTCAGGTATAGATTGGTTTCAGTGGCACAGTGAGCCCGAGACACACATCAGGGCATATCTGGACCACTGCAGGCATCAAATGGAAAAACAACAAGGTGATGGATTGAATGCTTGAATTAATCTAAGCCACTGGCAATCGCTTGGGGAAACTTCCCAATCCATCGTTTATTTGCTTAGCATGCCACCTCAGTTTAGACCCAGCCATATGCAAATAAGTCTTGATCCTGCTCCTCATGGGAACAGTGTAGCCCAAACAGCCAGACCAGGAACTGGGTTGCTTGCGTTCTGGTTCAGGAAGGACCTGGCAGTTCGGGCTGGACTGTTCCCATGAGGAAGTGTCAAGCCTGATTTGCATATGGCTGGGCCCAAACTGAGGTGGCAAGGTAGGTGAAAAATTATGTATTAGGATGAGGCCTGTGCAACTGCATGTGGCTAAGATTAATTCAAGCATTCCACCCATCACCTTGTTGTTTTTGCATTTGGGTTTTACATATAACACATAGGGCACACCTCAAAAATCAAGGAGAGAATGGCAAAACAATTTTGTGTATCCATTGTCTGGTTGATGGAAAACTCACCTTTGTTCTACCAGACGTCTGCTCTGAGTTTGTTGTAGGTACTGGGCCTCCTTTAAACTGGATTTTAGTGTTAGATGTGAGAGGACAATGGGATTAACATAGTACACTGCATTCGCAAACTACCATCCCTCAGAGCCCACGTTTAATGTAGTTGTAGACGTCTGCCATCTTGAAAATGCCCAAAGTGGTTAGGGGTAGCCAATTGAAACCTTTACAGCATTGGTTAGGGCGTGCCCAGTGGTCATTCCCACCCACTAGCCTGTGCCAGGCATAAATGTGTGAACTCCAGGCACCCCCTTCTATTGTACCCAGCACAAAGAAAGGGACTTTAAGGATCTTAAGGCTAACTTCCTGTTCAAGCAAGCCTCAACTGGTCTTTTCTACTACCGCACAGCTTATCTCTGGCAATTGGATCTAAATTGGACTCTGCCTGAAACTCTGCAAGTCTCTAAGTTACACTTCTGAGGTAATTTGGGGCTTTAGAAGTATATCCCTGTGATGGATTGTGATTAAAGGACTAAAGTCATAAGGTAAAATATTTTGCCCAGTAAACACCCGATTGGTGCATCTGACCTGCACTACATCGCAGTCAGAATCATTAGCGCCCTAGTCCTGTTCTACTATGGCCACGGAGTATCATTGGCATTTTGTGTTTCTCTGCATTATTTTATACTTAAAACTTATAACATTCATGTCTACGGTTCCTCATTGGATTTTTGTCATTTTGGTGTCATTTTATTTATTTAATTGAACTCTATTTTTCTAATTGTTTTGGGGTTTTTAGTGTTCTGCGTTTTGGCCTTATTGCTGTTCTGTTGCTGTATAACTACTTTACACATTGCCTCCAAGTTAAGCCTTTCTGCTTCATACAATATATACCTCAGATTTACTTAGTGACTTTGGTGGGTCACCCTGATAAGAACTGATTACTGGAGGTGGATATTTACCTCCATTAACTAATAACCCAATTTCTTACACTGCTGCAATAATATCAGATCAATTTCATATCCCCTATAAGGAACTTATATGTTCATCAAAGCAGGATCAGACTGTGTAATCTACAGAGGTGCAAGTCAAAGTCTTACAAGCTGGCAATAATCTAGTAGGTCAGTTACTACCCACTACCAGGGCAGTGTGTTACAAAAGGTCAAATTAAGGAGCAGAGAAACAATTAGGCTGCAAGAATAATCCGAGCCTAATATTGATAGAACAATAACAGAATTCTCTAAATAAGGAATGAAGGCTGACCTCTGAATTCCAATCCACGAAGCTGAAATGTAACCAGGCCATTGCCTATCTCGATGATGTGCACCAAGGCATTTAAGTAGTCAGAGGCCAAGATAAAACAGTCACC
This sequence comes from Triturus cristatus, assembly GCF_964204655.1. NCBI lineage: Eukaryota > Metazoa > Chordata > Amphibia > Caudata > Salamandridae > Triturus > Triturus cristatus. The sequence goes on along the minus strand of NC_140592.1, from coordinate 701,074,938 downwards.
AGTTGAATAATTGCCCCAGCGACCAAGCAGCAGATCCCCGCAAAGTGTGTGCTGCAAAGATCGTGTCAGGTGCTCATAGAAAATAGAGTTTAGGTTGTTGTCATCTGCACCTGCAGGTGAAATGAAAAGACAACGTATTAGTGCAACCTCATATTTTGCAATAACAGCCAACACTAATGCTCCAACCCCAGGTAAGCACCTACTCCTTTCAAACTCGCCAACAGACAACTGTTACCTGCTGCCCCTCATCCCTCAACCTGTCCTTCAAAGCCATAAATCGATGAATGCAGAAGCACATTGTCTAAAAAAATACACACAGCAACGTACAGAGCCAGAAAAACAGATGCCTGCAGTGGCTTGAAAAATCAATGTGTTCGGTCTACCTTCACAAACCTAAGACAGTTTCAGGGATTAAAGCAGAAGACAGATTAAAATGTAATATTAAATGAATAGATGCAAGATGTAGGCAAATTACTTTTGTGCTAAGCATACCATAAAATAAAAGGAATAAGGAGTTAAGGGTATTGGATTACAGAAAAAGAAGCAGAAAAAAGAATGAAATTAGCTAAACTAAATTTAAGGAGTAGAACACATTACACATGATGGATAAAGTGTGTCTCTCTATATCTTTCTGTAGGTAGGTGAAGTACAGGTATTATATGTTTTCTATCCAGCTGCTTTAATCTACAATCAAAGCCTCTAGAGCTATAATGGATTTGGACCCTTTGGGGGCATTCAAAAATGTGTATCCTGAGCACCATTTTCTTTTGGATTTCAAGAAGCTAAATCAGGAAATCACCAAGAGAAACGTAGCTATTAATAAGACTTTCAAAGATTACTATCTGCCAAACACAGTAAGCCACAACTTTAGACTGCACCCTGTAAGGTACCTTCAGCTGAAAGGACACCTTGTTTTAAAATTTCATTTTAGAATTAACCTGCACTGCATCCTGCTGTGTCAAATCTGGCATTTTTAAAGTTTGTAATCTTGAAAAACCATTACATGTTATTAAGCTTGCTTAGATACAATTCTAGGATCGCTGTTCAAACGGCATCAGAAGTTGTTGTACAATAATTTCCATGAAAATCAGCAAAATTAATGTGGAAGAAGGGCTTCCACCGAAATCACAGACAGCATTACTAATTAACTTTTATGATTGCGGCTCCTATGTAATCTTAATGCTTGGACACTTAACAGGATTTGCTCCTACCCTTGGTTGCTGGCAAAATATACATACATACAAACTGCCTGGTCAAGCTTCAAGTCTTCCTACTGCAATAACAAGACTCAAGTTCAAACATTATAACAACCTTAGTAAAGAAGAGAAGTGGAGCAAATTCAACTGTTGGAATTAACAAAAGAAACCTTTCGTGTCACAGACCAACTCTGACAAAGGGGGACATAGTGCATGATGTGGATGCAGCTATCAAAATCAAATGCGAAAGATATTCAGGAATGTCACAATGTAACTTGCAACAAACTGCTTTTAAATTTCAAGACCTTCAAGCGGCTGTCCATATGCCTTACTGGTAAACAGATGGGTCTGACCGTTCCTATTAAAAGTGCTAAAACATACCCCAAACAGGATAGGATATACCCTGCGCTTATCGGTCACTGATAAGGCAAACAGCTAAAGCAAACCGCTATCGCAACCCAAATCACGTCTGACCAAGAACATGCATATACTACTAATCCAAAAATGAGACTATCAGCACCGCAGGCCTGATTTGCCGTGTTTTCATTTATCCCAGACACTGGGAACATAACAGTTGCTTTGCCAATGCACTTCAGTTACACTGCACTTTCAGAACTGGAACCCAACTTGAAGCTTGCTGATGCCACTACACAACACTCTGGAGTACTGGCCAGCCATTCTGCAACTGGGTGGCAAAACCTGCACCTCTTTATTCAAAGACAGGCAAACAATAAGGGCAGGTTGGTCATTATAGGATTCTCAGTTTAATATCTGAAGACCAGAGAAACATTACTGAACGGTTTTTCAGCAGTGACAGGGAAGCTGGGATGCTTGTTCAGGTTTGACCAGGGACATTAATTCTTCAGAATACAGAAATATAAAGTCTGCAATCACACTGGAATGTGAATATCACAAGCTCAAATAACTAGAAATGTCATCCTTGGTGGTTCAGTGACTCAATCCCTCCACATACCTGCAACTGTCAATGCATGGTATCAATTATGTAAATACATCCTCACACAACTTCACCATCAAAAGAATATACTCTCGGTATAAATATGACATCAGGACATTTCACCATGATTCAATTACACCTGCACTGGAATACTGTAATGTCCTACTTGAAGGAACAAACTTCTCAATGATCTAAATACTTCATATACTCCAAACGTTCCCTGCCAAATCAATTCCAAGTGGCAATTGCATGAAAAGACACTTGTAAATTCAATGCTTGTTCTGATCCACAAATCTATAAAAGAAGACTGATCTCATCACCACCACACAAGACAGCACAACCAATTTGTCTTCATCCATTAACTTGATTGATCTTCCAGTTCTCTAATCATCTCACGTTGCAGGCAGAATAAACGGTCCTCTGAAACACTTTCTCAAAATCGTACTCCCTGCTAAGTACTCTTTCAGGAAACAGAATACCTAACTTTACAAATTCTGTTAAATCTAATGAGACTCTTACACCTACCTTGTCCTGCAGCTTACTTTTAAATTTACTTGAAGCTTAGATAAAAACAATGTAAACAATTCTTAAACTATATCAAATAAATCACTGGACTCAAATGAGAGATTTTTTTTATTATTGTTAGTGAGTAAATCGAGTTTACAACCATTAACAAAGGGAGATGCAAATTCTTGAAAATCTCTAAATCTTCAGCAAAAATGTGGCTGGCTCTACAAGTAAGTGAAATTCAAATCCCCTACATGTTTTGCCTAATGTACAAACTTTACACTTCGTAGAGCTCTGACAAAGTTTTGTCTTACAAAATGGTTTTGCAGAAAATCCACACCACTACCAAAAAAATGCATATATCCAAGCAAACTCTTCCAATAAGAGAGGGCTTTTGCTAAGATTAGTTTCCTCCACAAAATATTTTTGCTGGATTTTTTTCCTCCGAGCATTCGCAAACATTGCAGAGCTTGCAACGTTTTGAAAAGCAGCTATGAAGTTTTGAGGGGAAAATCTTTACAACTTTGCATTGCTGTAGTAAGACCTGCATCAATGCACTGGAAGGGATAATGAATGGTGCATGTTTTACAAGAGATTCAAGTATACTTCAAAAAACCCTGGAGGGGAGAGGCTGTGCCATGGCACTTAGGCATAGTGGAATACATACCTGGGTTACGGTCCAGTTGAGTAGCGAGCCTAGTATTGGAGTGATCAACCCTTTTAGTGCTGCCAGAAGGAAAAAGATTCATATTTGGTTAGATAGTGGATTCAGCAAATGTGTTTGTACATGAACATTCTGGCTTCCCATTGTATTTAACAGTATAAATATCCGCCTGTGTTACCTTGTGTGCTTCTCAGAACGTATTAGAAGCATTTACGACAAAGAACATATTCAAACTCAGATAAAGCCACACTTCAATGAAAATCTGCATCACCCACAGGGGACCAAAGCTAAACAGTAGGCCTTTGGCTGGCTGACAGATAGCAAGTATGAGCAGGCAGGCAATGTCTATTTTACATTAACTGGGGTTTTTTTGTAAAACATATCCCTCTTTCCAAATAAAGTGCCTGCCAGTCCAACAATGGACACTTACTTGTAGTCTCGCTCCCAAAATTTGACAGGTCGAGCATATGAGGTGATGAACACAGCACTGCCCAGGAGTGGGTTCAGAGGAGTGGAGAAGAGAGCGGACAGCACTGCTTGCACAAACAGCATGGCTGAGTCTGATGGGGAGCAAAAGTCAAGGAATACAGTCCACAAACCCGAACCAGAAAGAAACATGATGTCATAAAATGCCAGTTATACCCAATAAACTGGCAATGTAATTGTCAATTCTTCACGTACAGGCTGAATAAAGGAATCTACCCTTGTGCTTCAACAATAATTCTCTGTTGTATCTGTATCATATCTCTATAGTTTTTGGTGCTGTGGCTCTTTCGCAGTAGAGGGTGGAAAATAACAATAGTAGTAAATATCAAAACACATTGTGACTCTGTAAGGCTCTTCGATTGCTACGCATCATGCCACAGGGCTCAACCGTTTAAGAATAGAGCATTTGTTTTTCTGTCATTCAGTCATTAACACAAAAAAGAAAATGCCATTAGTATTGACCTTTCAGGAAAGGTACTGCAAAAGTACCTTACTTTTCACAAACATACAAACTTGTACAAGAATGAACAGAAAAAGTAAACAAGCATTGGCAACGCCAATAGGTCTCCCTGAAGAAAAAGCTATTGGCATTGTCAATATGTTTTAGCCATGCTGTACACCTGTACAGCTGCTGTTTAGCATGACTAAAAGTTAGTGGGGTGCAGAAGAGTGGCGTGGCATAAAGTGGAGTAAAGCAGAGTGTTACGGAGTGCCGAAAAGAGTAATGGAGTGGTGTAGAGATGAGTGGCATAGAGCAGAATGAAGTTGAGTGGCATGGAGTGGTGTAGAGTGTTGTGGAGGGAGTAGAATGTCGCAAAGTGGAAGGGTGTAGAGTGGAGTAGATATGAATGGCACAGAGGTGTAAAGTGTCCGAGTAGAGTATTGTAGAATGGAGTGGCATAGTGTCGCTGAGTGGTATACAGCTGAGAGGAGTGGCGTAGAGGGTGTTCCGTAGAACATATGGGCGTAGAGCAGAGTAGATTGTCATACAGTGGAGATGCATAGAGTGGAGTAGTGAAGGATAATGGCAGAATGGAGAAGTGTTGTAGGACAGAGGTGAATGGAGTGGCATAGTGACAAAGAGTGGAGAAGTGGAATGGAGTAGTGTGTCGTAGAATAGAATGGCGTAGTGTGGCATGGATTGGCATAGATGGAGTTGTGTAGAGCGACGTAGAGTGAGTTAGTGGCATAGAGTGGAGTAGAGTGTTGTAGAGTGGTGTGACATGGAGTGGAGTTTAATGGAGTAGAGCGTCAGAGTGTAGTGCTGTAGAGTAGAGTGGCCTAGAGTACAGGGGCGAAAAGTACAGTAGTGCAGAGTAGATTGGCATAGAGTGCATTGATTTTGAGCAAAGTGGTGTAAACTGCATTGGCATAGAGGTCAGTAACGAAAAATAGTGCAGAGTAGGTTGCATTGGCGTAGAGTTCAATGGCACAGAGTTGGTTGGTGCAGAGTGAACTAGAATGCATAGAGTGCAGTGGCATAGAGTAGATGGTGTCAGAGTATATTTATCATAAAATATTTGTTTCCGCCACACATCTAAATTACTAACAAACGTGCGATTCATATCTGCACAGTTCATTTACAGACATTCAAATTTTTTTGTGTGCTCGAAAACAAAATAACATTGCACAGCCTTCTGACTAGCACATCTTCATTAGCCAGCATCATTGTCACGTAAATCCTCTCACTTTGAAGTCAGAGAAAGAAGACTAAACACAAGGCTCCCAGGAAAACAAAGTCTGACATGGTCTTTGTCTTTGACTGCACAGCAAATGTCTATCAAAGTGGAGGAACCGGTAGCTTTTGGTGAGGTCCTGCACAATGCTCCTAATAGGTACGCAAGTCAAAGGGATATGCAGTTCCTGAGGGGAGTGATCAGGTCTCTTATGGATTGCCCTCACATACCCCGAAGGATGTCATGCTTCATCACTGGGCTGTGCTCCTCGTCGGGCCGGCGCTGCAATGCCAGACGGGCTCCCGCGAAGGGGCTCTTTGCCGGAGATCTTTTAAGAGACAGCCGTTTGGTGCATGAGGGTAAGTGGTCAAGGTAATTAAGTGAGTGTGCGTTGTGAATTAAAATTGGTTTAGTACTGCCCTATATGGAACAAATTTTATTCTTGGGGTGTACTAACCCAACTAAAAATGCGTGAGCCCTGTTTGGAATTGACGATCCTACAGGGTCTAGTTAGTGTATGTGGTCAACCTGTTTCTCGCCTTCTGCCCCTAACGGATCAATCAGCAATTCTTCAGGACCGGTATCTAAGGGAGTCAGTTCTCCTAAACTCTAACACTACCGCAAGGCTGGTGCCGAGTACCGTATTTGTCACCAGCGTTGCTTGCGATGTTCCAGGAGATCCTACACCTGCTCTGGCTGCCGTAGAGCCAGAGCAGGGGTAGGATTGCCGCTAGTTGCACGCCACCCATATAGTTGAGCAACGAGGTGCTCTCTCGGCTATCCCGTCAGGTTGTGACCTCATTACCAGGGGTCTCACCTATCCAGGTCTTCAATCCGGTTACATCGCAAGCAACGCTGGTGACAAATACTGTACTCAGCACCGGCCTTGCGGTAGTGTTAGAGTTTAGGAGAACTTGACTCACTTAGATACCGGTCCTGAAGAATTGCCGATTGACCCGTTAGGGGCAGAAGGCAAGAAACAGGTTGACCACATACACTAACTAGACCCTGTAGGATCATAAATTCCAAACAGGGCTCACGCATTTTTAGTTAGGTTAGTACATCAAGAAAAAAATGTGTTCCATATAGGACAGTACTAAACCTATTTTAATTCACAACGCACACTCACTTCACTACCTTGACCACTTACCCTCACGCACCAAACGGCTGTCTCTTAAAAAATCTCCGGCAAAGAGCCCCTTTGAGGGAGCCCGTCGGGCATTGCAACGCCGGCCCGACGAGGAGCACAGCCCAATGATGAAGCATGACATCCTTCAGGGTGTGTGAGGGCAATCCATGAGGCATGTTCGCTCCCCTCAAGAACTGCATATCCCTTTGACTCATGCACAGCAAATATGACGAGATAAGAACAAGATTTAAAAGCCTGTTTACAGAAATCCAGTACTGGTGGAAAAATACAGTAAATAAAGTTTGGGCAAGGGAAGAAATGAACTCAAGTTTTGAGTTACAAACCACAAAACCAATGGTAGGCAATGGGCAGAACGCATTCCCCGGGAAGCGTTCTGAATGTCTCCAATATGTTGATAGCAAACCAGACAGCAGCGCTGTCTGAAATACTTTGACCTAAAAAACATACACTCAAAAGCAAAAGAGCAGAGCTGGCTAGGTTTAAGCAGTTATACCACAGAGGCTAAATAAGCAACCAAATGTATGTGGTAACAGGAATTTATCGCTGTCAATGTTAGAGGCCTAAAGACAAAAAATATAAAACATAAAAATTAAAGCTTCCCTAAAAGACCAAACAGACTTTCGTTTTCCAGGTCTCCTTTAAATCATTCCACGCTGTACAACACAGTATTTGTTTAGTGCAAAATTGACAGCGCTTGGACAAAGTCCTTCACATTAATTCAGACTGGCCACTAGCGCCAGATCCTCACTGACCAAGAACAGTTTGTCGCGTAGTACAACAGTGCCATCTGCTCACAACGCCTAACAGTACAAGAATCTATCACTTCTTGGTAGAGCCTCTTCCATACACTGTCCCCACTGGTGGTTCCTCACAATCTAAGCTCCTTGTGATGTCAATCAGTGAAGAGGATTCAAACCACCCACCAATGCAAGCTCCTCTCATTATCCACCAGTACCAAAATTTCACACTTGCACCTTCCTGCACCACATATGGTCTGTTGTGCATCAATTCTATGCTAGAAGGCAATTTGGGAGTTTAACCTCCATGGCAGGGGTTCTGAGGGGCCAGCCAATTGCTAAAATGTTAATCACACTCCTGACTTACCTCTATCAGTTCTGCTTTCTCGAACACTACCCATCTCACAGCTTTTCTATGCACTACAATTCTTCCACTCTGTGCCTCTCGTACTACAGTCACTCCCCTCTTCGGTCATTCTTTTCACTCTTAACATGCCACTTGACTCTCTTCCTTGATCGTACCAACTGTCTATCGTGCTCCCGCTCTTTCCTTTGTGCCTGTTTTTTTTTTTCCTTTTTCATTTGTCATCTCTTAACCTTTCATCCTCTTCTCTCTCCGTCCTCTATTTCTTCTAAGGCAGTGCATCCACAATTAGGGTCTTTCAATTGCCCAACCTATATGTCCAACTAGTCACAGGGTACTCTGTGCCTCATGTTTCCAGTCGAAACTCTGGTCAAGGATGAACGCAATGGATGTTTAAGGGCCATGCCACAGCTACCTGCATGTCCTGGCAATGTTCCGTTATAAGTAGTGTCTTAGGAAGGAATGTCGGTAAAATGCCTCTTCATTCAAGCTGTTATTAAGTGTTTTAACTGGTTTCATCTAGTACGTACAAACGTAGTCACTGCCTTCCTAAATGTTCTTATAGTGAGATCAGAACAAAAGATGCACACGTCCATGATGGACAGTCCTAATCATTAATATTGCAAGATCCTCATCGTCTAATGCAAGAACAACATTCATTGCATTAGCAATGATCATTACTTAGTATCTACATCCGCTACAAGGTAGCGAACAGTACCCTCACCCCATACCCATTACTCATGCAAACCACACCTTCAGCTCCCCCTTCCCAGCAGGTGAAAATACCAATGACAATAAGAAAATATATCACATGTGCTGCAAACTGACACAAAAGGATACGAGGGACAGCAAAGGGCTGAGCGAAGGCATGAAACGCTGAGCCCCAGGTGATTTGCCAGGGTGCAATATAGGTAAGGACAAAGCGCAACTTGTATAGTAAGTCCCAGAGCTGTAGGAAGAAGAAAATACATACATGAATTCACAGAACTGGGACCAAAAGTGTTTTTCCTGGCCCTCCTGACAACAGGAATCTACGTTCATATACTACAGCAGAGCATCATAACACAAATTAAACAAGATAAGCAACTATTTTATTAGGGTAAGCAATACAATGTTTACGTTGAAAGGGATTAAAAAAAGTTATTCACTTGCAATTACAGTACTTCCGCATTGGTAAATCTTAATTTCACATGCTTCAAAATATTCCATAGCTGGGAACCCTCAATAACCAATGTTAAATACCAGTGGCTAACTGAGTTGTGCCACCTTCCTCGCTACTTCTTAGGAAACGGTTGTTGCAAAACCAATAGGTCAGAGTTAAAAGCAAAAGCGCATGCAAACATGTATTCCGAAAGATTTTCCCATTCCCCATTTTTTAGATAGCACCCAGACCTATGGACTTTAACAATGCCTGGTGGTGATAGCGGTAGTGGTAGTCAAACTGTTCTTGTATTACTGATATTGGAGGCAACTATTGGTGATGGTATTGGCGGGCACGGTGATATTGGAGTATTATTAGCGATACTGTGCAATGGTAGCAGTATTGGGGTTATTGGTTCAGGTGGCAATGATGGCAGTGGCTGTGATCTAGGCAGTAATGGTGGTGTGGGTATAGGAGTGGTATTAGTGGTGGTACTAGTATTGCGGTAGTGATATGTGATCCTGGTAGTGGTGGCATGGACAATGGTGGAACCTGTGGAAGTGGTGGTAGTATCAGTAATGGCAATATTTGCAGTTGTGTGTAATTAATGGGCATATTAGTGGAGGCATTTTTAGTAAGGCACTAGTGGTTGTGCTATTGGTGGTGATACTGTGGTTATGAAATTGGTGATAGTACTGATAGAGTGGTATTGGTTTTGTGGTTATTGCTGGTAGTACTGGTCGATATGTGTTTGTGGTATTAGTTGTGTGGGGAATGGGTAGTGACTGTATTGATGATGGTGGCATTGAGTGTAATGCTACTGGCGATACTGGTAGCAGTGGTGCCATTAGTGGAGAAGGTATAGTTGGTGAGGGTGGTGTGCTATTGAAGGTAATGGTATTGTTTTTATTGTTACCTGAATATGAATGGTTGGGGCAGTGTGGAATTGTTGAAGGGGAATTTGGTGCTGTCATTAGTCAAGGTGGTACTGTTATTAGTGATTCTGGTATTCAAGGTGGTACTGGAGCTACGGTACTGGTGGTACGCGATTTATTGGAATTTGTGGAGGCTTTAATGACAACATTACTGGGGCTAGTAGTAATGTGGGACTGGTGGTATTGGATGTCTTACTGATAGTAGTGATGGTATTCTTTGTGCTACTAGTGGAACATTGCTAGTGGTGGTGCTAGCCACTTGTGGTGGAGTGATCTGTGGTGTCATCATGATGTGGCAAGAGTGGTTGTGGTATTGTGATGGTTGTACTAGTAGTACTGCTGGTGATATTGGTGATTGTCAAGGAATCGGCAGTGGAGTTGAATACATTGGTAGTGTTACTGATGGCTGTTTGATTTTATTGGTGGTGTGGGACTAGCATTGTGTCCGTGGCATTGTTCTGGGGTATTAGTACTCCATTTGCCAAAAACAGAGTACTTTCTGTACTGAAATGAATGCTACAGAGGTGTGATGATTGAGTGGTATTTTGGATTTGTGGTGTTACTAGAGGTGGTGTTAGTGTGGGATGGGTGATATAGCTATTGTGGTGGTGGTATTGGTAGTGTTGGTATTAATTATCATGCTGGCATTAATAGATGATGTGGTGAGTTCTTGGTGGTACTAAAGAGGATGGTATATTTGGCATTTGTGATCATATTGTTTTTTATTGGCATTGTTTTTGTGAACATGGTGTTGTGGTATTGGTGGTCTGGGTGATTGGTGTCAGTGGTGGTAGCATACGACTGGAGGTGCTGATACTGGTATGTTGGTACTGCTCTGATATTAGTAGTGGTGGTATTGGGAGGGATGGTAGTGTGTGGTATTGGCAGTGATGTTACTGCTATTGGTGGAGTAGAAACTGGTAGTGGTGTTATTTGGTACTGGTGTACTTAGTATTGTTGGATGTGGTATTGTGGGACATCTTTGGAGGTGGTAGGGTTGGATTCCTGGTGTTACTGTCTGTGATACTTGTATTGTGTAAGTAAAGATGTTGGTGTTGGCAATGGCATTACCGGTGGTGGTATTGACACAGGTATTTCTATTAGTGGACATGGTGTTGGTACTGTTGTTGTAATTATGCCGGAGTTGGTGGTTGTGGTACTACAGGGTACTGTTGTGATGGCACTGGTAGCGGTACTGGTTCCCTTTGGTGCCACTTTTATGGTACTCGGGTGGGGGAACTGGTGTTAGTGTAGGTAGTAGTGGCTGTGTGCGGTATTAGTAGTGGTGCTGTATTAGTATTGGAGTGACAGACCTCATCTGGTAGGGACAGGATCTAGCAGCAGATTCCCTAAGAACCCTCCTCAGGCACCAGACAAGATCAGTCATTTTTTTTCAGCAGTACCTCTGCAGTGAGGGCATCGAGCAACTCTGCAGCGATGTCGTCTCCCGAATGTGACATCAATAGAGTCCATTTAAGCACTCCCCCAATGCGCCGTCAGTTTCTTTATGACCATTTCTGTGCCAACAAAGCGGAGCCATGTAGAGAAACAGTCTCAGGAAACAGTGTGCCCAAAAGGGGAAAATATTGTATCAACAAGTACAGATAGAAAGAACCGCAGTAGAATGTAAAGAGGGGATCTAGAAGAACACAGGGCCCTCAGTTCGCAGAGTGGAGGAAGGATAAGTACTCTACGGCTACATCCTGTCTCTACCAGATAACATGTTACCGAAGTTAAGTAACCTGTCCATCTGATAGAGACATCTAGCCGCAGATTGCTCATTTAAGAATCAGATACAAAAGCAATATTATCGGAGGAAGGGCTGCAAACCAACCTCACCAAAGATCCCCAAATAGAAGGAGCTTTTCCAAAAGACCAGACTATCTGTAAAATGATAGGTGAAGCAAGATTTTCACTGAAGGACTGATCTCCAAGAAGGACAATGGGAAGCTCGTAGGGAGTTTAAAGCTACAAGACCGTGAGACACACAGTATACAACCAGAAAAAGAGGTGGTCCCCAAAGGGAATGTAACCTACAATCGGGGAATTCAAAGGGACCAAAGATTATAGTCCATAGAGTCCAGGCTCAACACCAATGGAAGGAGCATACACTGCGAGCTCAGCTGCAGTGATCACATACAACGAATGAAAAGCATCCACCGACCATCAAGGAAACTATCCTGGAGTAACACATTTTGAAAAAAGGGACCTCAAATCCCAGAAAGATCGACAAAAGAGAAAGAGAACAATGAATGCTTAAGAACATTGATAGAAAAATGAGAACGGTAAAAAGAAAAGCTCTTATACTGAGAGCCTTGAAAGATATACAAGGAATCCTTTCGAAATAATGTAACGGAGATGCTCATTGAAGAGAAGGAAGAAAACAGACAAGTACAACCAAGAAGGAGTTGGCCTAACGGCTAGGGCGGTCGACCTCGAATCTGGGGAACTGGGTTAGAGTCTCGGCAATGACGCTGAACATCCTGTGATTCTGGGCAAATCACTTAATCTCCCCGTGCCAAACAAAAAATTCATGTATCCTCATGTAACACAACTGGTGCTATGTAAAGCGGTCTGATACCCGATTCAGGTCAAGTTCGCACTATATAAAACTGAGTAAATAAAAAAAAAAAGTTGAACCATGTCACTAAAAAGGTGTAGGTAAAATGCAGCAATGTACAGCATATAGAAGGCCAGACGTTTATGTACAAACACACACGTATATATACACCTGAAGTAAAAGACATCTACAAGAGATATAAATGTATAGAAGGACAAACATGCATATAAAAATCATAGAAATTCCTGTGGATACCAAAGTCATAAAGAGAACAGAATAAGTAGATTCACTCCTCCAATGGTAACCAACGTCCTCCGCCAGTGAGCGGAAGGACGAGAAGTAGGGAAACTAGGAACACTCCAAGAACCGATGGAACCAAGGAACGACAGAGATAAAACATCCTAACGTCATTAAAGAGGTTATGACAGTAATTGAGGTGGAGACCGAAAGACAAAGCTAAGAAACCGCAACACAGTGCCACATAAGAGTAGGAAGTGGAAGTGGAAGGCATCGCACCACTACGGGAAAATAAGGGCAACCGTCCAAGAACCAACGCTACTGACTGAACAAGGGTGCCAGCAGGCGGTAGCAGAAGATGCTAAGAAACAGCATGTGGAAAGTCCACCATGAAAGAGAAGTAGACTGCCAGGGGAAACGAAGGGCTGGAGGAAACTAAGGGCAACGGATAGTTGATTATGACAATCACAAAGTGTCCAACGTATGGAAGCAGGAGAAACAGGTAAGAAACTTGAGCAACTCTTCATTAAAACTTGAGGAAAGATTGGATATGCCCCAAGAAAAGTAATGAAATACCCTCAACCAAATAAGGAGGTTAAAGGAAACCTCTCCCATAGATAAGTGGACAACACAAAGGTGGGAGTGGACGGAGGAAGATACAGGAAAGAAAGGAAAAACCAGCCTCCTGTGAAAGCAGGATACCAGAAAAGAATTTAAATCATCAAGGAGACTGGTGTCCCAGGTGAAGAAAACTGAAAAAACAACAAACACAACAGATACCCCACAGTGCGATGGCAGATTGTAGAAAAAAAAAAACACAGGCGGCAACAGCAGCGGCTGTACCCCAAGTAGGTATGCAGAACACCTAAAGTGTAAAAATACTACAAGAATACCAGACTGCTGAAGGTAAACAGCACCAGGAGCATGATAATGTAGAAAAGGGCCTAGACATGAAGGCAGTGTTAAGGCGCAATTCATAACAATATGCCTAATAGATGTTGATACCACAAGGGCATTAGGGAGGTGGAGTCGTGGAACTCCGGTCCAAATCAATAGGAACACAATATGAGTAGGAGAAAATCCATGTGTTCCACGGAATAAAATAAAACAAAGAGAAGGTCTACACCGAGGAGGGTTGAAGACCGGAACGAAAGTTAACCAGGTCAAGAGTGTGCCTGCCTTTGGTATCGGTGCCACCCAAATCGAGGGGGCAGAGAAAAGATAAAGGTGAAGTCCCTGTAAGGAATACTAAGTGCATATATAGTTCACAAAATGCCTCTAAGGCATACAAAAGAAGGTCCCCGAAAAAGGGGAACCAGGCTATAGTGCACTTGCACAACATAAGAGAATACCCGCAACAAAGTAATTATTTGGGTAGGAAAAATCCAGCAGCAAAAAAGAAGCCGTAAAAACAGACTCCCATGAGACCGCAAAGCGAGATATGTTCCAGATGGCAGGAAACGAAACCTGTCACTGACAGCATGCATGAGAAGAAAAGTACCTGCAGAAAGCAGGACCACCACACTGGGTGTAACTCTGGAAGGAAGAGAGTACACTGCCCTATGAAGGCAGACAAGAGTCAAAACAAGGGCAAACAAACTGTTCCCAACAACCTCAGTATAACAGAGTTAAGACTCCATACCAGCATGACTATCTCTGAACCAGCATAAAGCCAAGTCTGTATGCGCACCAAAAAGGGAGGCGCCATCAAAAGGCATGTCAATTAAAGTAGTTTGCACAGCCTCCAAAAAACTGGAAGTACGCAACCATGCATGAAGACGTTGAGGTATGGAAGAGGCCATAGCCCGACCATCAGAATCAGTGGTATCCATACCACAGCGGATGCTAAGAGTGGCAGCTTGTTGCCCACCTCGTACCAGGGGAACAAGAGCATTCCGGGCTTCCTCCTTATTGGGAGGGCAAGAGAAGTTCCATGGAGTACCACAAAACGTGGGAAAAGCGGGCGAGGACACGGCAAGTGTTCAGAGAGCACAGGGCAAAACTAGAAGAGAAAATACACCAATCACAAGAGTCAAATTTCCTGGCCTCCCCTGGGGCCAGGCGATGTGTGAGAAATAAAGCAATCCACAGGGAGCCCTGTTTCAGGTTTAGCCCAAGCATCCAGCAGGATATCAAAAAGACAGTCACGATAAAGAAGTACAGGCTCAACTGGTCAGGAAGTAGCACGCCAATTAAAGTGTTTGTTGACAATTACACAGAAGGAAGTTGTAAATCCAGTATGACTGAAACTCAATTGAGCATGTCCACCAGAGTGCAACTCCCCTCCATAGCCAAACCAGGAGACAGGAGGTTAGAGAAGATTCTAAGGCACTGGTGTCATCCAAGTCAAGTAATGAACTAGACTGCATAGGGGGTGGAACCGTGTCCGAAATGGGAGGGGGACACGCCAAGTGTACTACTTCCACAACCATGTTCTTTAGAAGGAAAAACTGGAGGAAGGGAGTCTGAGACCGTCGGCTCCGTTGAGTTTTGCATGCGTCTATTATATTTATTCACTTTGAATGTTTGTTTTTTTTAATTTAACTTTACGCACCCAAACACTTTCATTGTTTCCTTTCCTTCTTACATTCTTATGCGAAAACAAAAAATCACTCTCCACAAACAGCACTTTTATCCTGTCTCGCCTCTGTGTTTTGCTGTCTGCCCTCGTCTTCAATAGTTTCCAGCCTCTGTGTTCTGCTTTACGCATCCAAACACGTATGCTTTTGTCTGAGTTTCCTGCTTACATTCTCATGCAAAACAAACAAAAAAACTCTACAAACAGCACTTTTATCCTTTTATTCTGTTTTGCCTCACACAATGCCCTACACACATTAGACCCCCCCAAACTGCCACCTCACACACTACCCTACACACATTAGACCCCACAAAATGCCAACTCACACACTGCCCTACACACATTAGCCCCCTCACACTCTGCACCCCCTCACCCTCAAATAAATAAGAAAACAGTTTACTTCCAAGGCACTGCAGTCATTTACGTGACCCACTGTCAGATTGTGTATTTTTTTCAATACTAATACAGCCTTTAAAGAAAATAGAAATACAGTTTACTGACAAGTCACTATCCAACACTGCCCCCCTCTCACACAGACCACACAATGCCCCCTCACACAGACCACACACACTGCCCCCCTCTCACACAGACCACTCACACTTACCCCTCCACACAGACCACTCACACTTACCCCTCCACAGACCACACACACTGCCCCCCTCCACAGACCACACACACACACTGCCCCCCTCACACAGACCACACACACACTGCCCCCTCACACAGACCACACACTGCCCCCTCACACAGACCACACACACACTGCCCCCTCACACAGACCACACACACACTGCCCCCTCACACAGACCACACACACACACTGCCCCCTCACACAGACCACACACACACTGCCCCCTCACACAGACCACACACACACTGCCCCCTCACACAAACCACACACACTGCCCCCTCACACAAACCACACACACTGCCCCCTCACACAAACCACACACACTGCCCCCTCACACAAACCACACACACTGCCCCCTCACACAAACCACACACACTGCCCCCTCACAGAGACTGCACACACTGCCCCCTTCACACAGACTACACACACTGCCCCCTTCACACAGACTACACACACTGCCCCCTTCACACAGACTACACACACTGCCCCCTTCACACAGACTACACACACTGCCCCCTTCACACAGACTACACACACTGCCCCCTCTCACAAAGACTACATACACTGCCCCCCTCGCACACAAACCACACACACTGACCCCTCCTCACACACTGACCCCTTGACACACTGCCCCCACATACACTGCTCTCACACATTACCCACTCACAGTACTTTAGGTCACACACACTGCACCCTTACATCCCGCGCACACACACACTGCCCCCTCATACTATTCCCCCTCACACACTGCCCCCTAGTTCGTACGATGTCAGTAGGTGCCTTTTCTAAATTTTAACAAAAACGTTACAGGATCAAAGCGTTTCTAAACCGCATCAGTAGCTTTTTGGTTTTTTTCCTCGGTTAATGTCTATTAGTGCTAGGTGTTTTGTGCTTAAATTAGAATTATTGTTTAACTGTATTTAACAAATGAACAAAGTTCACGTGAACGTTGCGGTCTGAAAATGTTGTGGCGCGCGCCGCGTTCTCCCACTGTTGCCACCCGCATTCAGCTCACCAGGCTGCACACCCCCTCACTCTCCATATGGTCGCAAACCTTTTCTTTGATCTCCGCAGTGCGTCCTCACAGGCTCCTCTCCGCCCACGCATCTCTCCCCTTCCGTGTAGTTCCACCCCGCCTTCTCTTTCTCGCAATTTTTCCGGAATCTCGGCTCTGTGTGACTTACTACTTGACATCCTGCCTCTGCGCTTTGCATTCATCTCTTATATTTATTTACTTTTGAATGTGCGTTTCATTATTTTACTTTACGCACCCAAACACATTTGCTTTTGTATGACTTTCATTCTTTGCTTTCCTGCTTACATTCTGATGAAGATCACTCTCTCCACTAACAGCACTTTTATTCTGTTGCGCCTCTCTGTGTCTTGAGGTCTGCCCTCGCAAGTCGCCTGCAACTGGTCCTTCACATACACTGGCCCCTCGCACACAGACCACACACTTTCTAAAACGCATCAGTAGATTTTGTTTTTTTTTCGTCGGTTAAGGTCTATTGGTGCGAGGTGTTTTGTGCTTAAATTAGAATTATTGTATAACTTTAGTAAACAAATGAACAAAGTTCACACTGCCCCCTCTCACACAGACCACAAAAGCTGCCCCCTCTCACACAGACCACATATCTATCTATCTATCTCCCACACTATCTATTGCCCTCTAGCTATCTATCACCATCACTCTAAATACTTATCTATCTATCACCATCACTCTAAATACTTATCTATCTATCACCCAAAATCTATCTATCTATTGCCCTCACTCGATCTATCTATCTATTGCCCTCACTCGATCTATCTATCTATCTATTGCCCTCACTCGATCTATCTATCTATCTATTGCCCTCACTCGATCTATCTATCTATCTATTGCCCTCACTCGATCTATCTATCCATCTATTGCCCTCACTCGATCTATCTATCCATCTATTGCCCTCACTCGATCTATCTATCCATCTATTGCCCTCACTCGATCTATCTATCCATCTATTGCCCTCACTCGATCTATCTATCTATTGCCCTCACTCGATCTATCTATCTATCTATTGCCCTCACTCGATCTATCTATCTATCTATTGCCCTCACTCGATCTATCTATCTATCTATTGCCCTCACTCGATCTATCTATTGCCCTCCATCTATCTATTGCCCTCCATCTATCTATCTATTGCCCTCCATCTATCTATCTATCGCCCTCCATCTATCTATCTATCGCCCTCCATCTATCTATCTATCGCCCTCCATCTATCTATCTATCGCCCTCCATCTATCTATCTATCGCCCTCCATCTATCTATCTATCGCCCTCCATCTATCTATCTATCGCCCTCCATCTATCTATCTATCGCCCTCCATCTATCTATCTATCGCCCTCCATCTATCTATCTATCGCCCTCCATCTATCTATCTATCGCCCTCCATCTATCTATCTATCGCCCTCCATCTATCTATCTATCGCCCTCCATCTATCTATCTATCGCCCTCCATCTATCTATCTATCGCCCTCCATCTATCTATCTATCGCCCTCCATCTATCTATCTATCGCCCTCCATCTATCTATCTATCGCCCTCCATCTATCTATCTATCTATCTATCGCCCTCCATCTATCTATCTATCTATCTATCGCCCTCCATCTATCTATCTATCGCCCTCCATCTATCTATCTATCGCCCTCCATCTATCTATCTATCGCCCTCCCTCTATCTATCGCCCTCCCTCTATCTATCGCCCTCCCTCTATCTATCGCCCTCCCTCTATCTATCGCCCTCCCTCTATCTATCGCCCTCCCTCTATCTATCGCCCTCCCTCTATCTATCGCCCTCCCTCTATCTATCGCCCTCCCTCTATCGATCGCCCTCCATCTATCGATCGCACTCCATCTATCGATCGCACTCCCTCCATCTATCGATCGCACTCCCTCCATCTATCGATCGCACTCCCTCCATCTATCGATCGCACTCCCTCCATCTATCGATCGCACTCCCTCCATCTATCGATCGCACTCCCTCCATCTATCTATCGCACTCCCTCCATCTAGCTATCGCACTCCCTCCATCTATCTATCGCACTCCCTCCATCTATCTATCGCACTCCCTCCATCTATCTATGGCACTCACTCTATCGCATCGCCACAGCATCACTCAGGGGCACAACAACATCACTGTGCGCTACCACAGCATCACTGAACACCACAGCATCACTCGTCGCCACCACAACATCACTCAGCGCCACCACAGCATCAATCTGTGCAACCATTCAACAACAACTGGTTCAAATATGTTCTCTCAATGTTTCAAGCTTAATTACAAATGTCACAAAAAGATGTTAATATTTCACTTCTGTTCTTGGATTTTCGTCACAATAAAATACACTAAACATAATCTTCACAAAAGTTATTTACAAAAGTGTAAGCTATTGCCATTATTAATTACAATAACTTTTATTTAAGTATTAATTATTTAAAAAAATTAAAAGCCATTGTTATTTGTAATATCAATACATCTAAGTCACGTAAATACAACACATATTGCCTTACAAATGCTATAGGTGTCACATTTGCGAAAGTTACAACTATTGGAATTGTAAATGACAAAGCTATTAATTTAGCTATTTTCAAAACCAACACATAAATACAAAATTTGGCATTTACAATACCAATAGCTCAAACTTTCCTAATGCGAGACCTATTGCATTGCAAATGCTTGTTTTAAAGTGTGAAGAGTCAAAAGCTGCATTCACTGATCCCAGACCAGCCTATTTGAATATCAGTTTTAAACATTTCTCAATCTCCATTACACAGACGTACATAATACAAAATGAGGCAAGTGGGACTGACACCAATTGAAATCTTGTGGAAATGTAATGCGGGTTATTAAAAATATCTAATCTTAGTAATATCAAGTGACAAGGGAACGTTAAATTACTTATGAAGGACAAAATCTGCCTCCAGCTTAATCCTATAAAAATAAGATAATGTACTTTTAGTTTTAATACATTCACTGCCCTGTAAAAACATTTTATTCTTATTTTAATCAAGTTTCATTTATGAAAATTAACTGATTTGCCAGTTAAAAATATCTTCCCACATGAACAAGTTACTTACCTTCGGTAACGCTTTTTCTGGTGGGTACAGTATCTGCCTGTGGATTCCTCACCTTGTGAATATCCCCTGCGCCAGCATTCCACGGAACTTTTCTTTCCCAGCACTCCACGTCGACGTGGGCGGCGTCATAATGCATCGGCTCCACTCGCGACTCCGTACGACGTCACCGGAGCCATAAGAAGCCCACGTCGGCGTGATGACGTCAGTTCCACCCATTTTTTCCAAGCCTTCGAGGCGAACAGGTGAACCAACGACAACTCCAAGTATACACATTATACAATATACAATCAAATATACACAGTACATAAACAAAAGGAAAGCTAAATAAAACAAGCATTTCCTACCAATGTACCAGAAAGCATAACAACATCTCAAGCAAGACATCTTTTAAGGTATACAAAGGTGGACAACGGGGAGGCGGGTGGGCCAGTGAGGAATCCACAGGCAGATACTGTATCCACCAGAAAAAGCGTTACCGAAGGTAAGTAACTTGTTCTTCTGATGGATATATCTGCCAGTGGATTCCTCACCTTGTGAATATATTCCAACAGCAGTCCCCACTCCCGGAGGAGGGTGTCCACCTTCCGATACCAGAAAGTCTTGCAAGACAGAGCGCGCGAAGTGGCCCTCCCTCCTCATCTCTGAGTCCAAGCAATAATGCTTTGCGAAAGTATGGAGGGAGGCCCAAGTCGCGGCGTTACAAATATCTGCCACAGGAACACCCCGGGCCAAAGCAGACGTAGATGACTTGGCTCTAGTCGAATGAGCTCTAATACCCTCAGGAGGAGTCTTATCAGCCAGGGCGTAGCAGATCTTGATGGCAAGGATGATCCATCTCGACAGCGTGCGCTTGTGCACCGCCTTACCCTTCGAATGACCAACGTAGCCAATGAAGAGTTGATCATCTAGACAAAAGTCTTTAGTCCTGTCCAGATAAAAACTCACAGCCCTCTTCGGGTCCAGGCGATGGAGTCTTTCCTCCTCTTTGGAAGGATGAGGAGGTGGATAAAAAACAGGGAGAGTAATGGACTGTCCCAAATGAAACGGAGTAACAACTTTCGGCAGGAAGGCAGCCCTGGTCCTGAGAACCATCCGTTCAGCATGTAAGGTAAGAAAAGGAGGTTTGGAACTTAGATCTTGAAGCTCACTCACCCTCCTTGCCGAGGTTATGGCTACAAGAATGACCACCTTAAAGGACAACAGCCTCAAAGGACAGCTATGCAGAGGCTCAAATGGAGAACCCATTAGAAAGGTTAAAACAAGATTAAGGTCCCACTGAGGCATTACAAAGGGAGTGGGAGGAAACATGATCGTAAGGCCCTTGATAAACCTCAGAACAACCGGAGATTTAAACAGTGACGGTTGATCTGGAAAGCATAGAAAAGCCGATAAGGCCGAAAGATAACCCTTAACCGTGGGCACAGCACAGCCCTGCTGAGCCAAGGAAAGAGCAAACCGAAGCACATCAGAAAGATGAGATTTTTAAGGGTCAATGGACCTCTCTCCACACCATTTTACAAATTTAGACCACCTATAGGAGTAAATGGACTTGGTGGAGTGTCGCCTGGCGAACAAGTTACTTACCTTCGGTAACGATGTATCTGTAAGAAACATTAGTTAGTTAGATTCCTCACCTTAGAATATCCCCAGGCGTCAGACTGGATCCGGAAGATTTTTCGTCAGCAATACCCCTTGCGCGTCGCTAGGCGTCGTCTGCGGCTCCGCGTCCGTCGTCGGCGTCGTGCGCCGGAATGACGTCGGAGTACTTAGACGCCGCCCTCGCGCGCTGACGTCAGTTCTTGTACATAGCCTTCCGCGCCAGGAACGCAGAGCCATGCAAAGACCGACACTGGTGCCAAAAATAAAATCTAGGGGCCTGAAAAGGATAACCTTAACCCTAGATGTAAGTTCGCAGAACGGGGAGGATGGGTGGGTCGGTGAGGAATCTAACTAACTAATGTTTCTTACAGATACATCGTTACCGAAGGTAAGTAACTTGTTCATCTGAAAGAAACACGTTAGTTAGATTCCTCACCTTAGAATAGATACCCAAGCAATACCATCCCCGGTGGTGGGTCTGCGAACCAAGATCACACCAGAAAGTCCTGGAGGACAGAACGGCCAAAGAAGCCATCCCTCCGGACTTGGCCGTCAAGGCAATAATGCCTGGCAAACGTGTGTAGCGAAGCCCACGTCGCCGCCTGACAGATGTCCTGCAAAGGGACTCCCCGTCCCAAGGCAGTAGTAGCCGCTGTGGCCCGAGTAGAATGGGCGCGCAGCCCAACAGGAGGGTCCTTTTTTGCCAAAGAGTAACAAATTTTGATGCACAAAACGACCCACCGAGAGATGGTCCGTTTGTGCACAGCTTTCCCCTTCTTAGCACCCGCGTATCCAACGAAAAGTTGGTCGTCCACCCGGAACTGCTTTGTGCGGTCCAAATAAAAGGAGAGCGCACGTTTTGGGTCCAGACGGTGGAGCCTCTCTTCCTCTTTGGAAGGATGCGGAGGCGGAAAGAAGGTGGGCAAGGTGACAGACTGCCCAAGATGAAATGGAGTCACCACTTTCGGAAGAAAGGAGGGACGAGGCCGAAGGACAACCTTGTCCGGATGAACAGACAGAAAAGGAGGCTTTGAAGATAAAGCCTGGAGCTCACTCACCCGTCTAGCCGAGGTGATGGCTACCAGAAAAGCAGTCTTAAGAGTCAGAAGACGAAGAGGACAATTGTGAAGAGGCTCGAAGGGAGCGCACATCAGGAATGTCAAGACCAGATTCAAGTCCCACTGAGGCATTACAAAAGGGACAGGAGGGAACGTGTGAGTAATGCCTTTTAGAAAGCGTGTAACCACAGGGGACTTAAAAAGAGAAGGCTGATCAGGAAGCCGCAAGAAGGCAGAGATGGCAGCAAGATAACCTTTCAGGGTGCCCAGGGCCGAGCCCTGCCGGGCCAGAGAAAGAAGAAAGAGGAGAACCTCAGAAAGAGGGGCGGAAAGGGGATCCACAGCCTTTGCTGTGCACCATGTCACAAATTTGTTCCACCGGCAAGCGTATACCGTCTTTGTGGAGGGACGCCTGGCTGCCAGAATGATATCACAGACTTCAGGAGGCAAGTCGAATGGCATCAACTGCCGCCGCTCAATCTCCACGCATGGAGGTGGAGGCTGGACAGGTTCGGGTGGAGGACCGTCCCCTGCTGCTGCGACAGAAGATCCTCCCGAAGGGGCAGACGTAACGGGGGATCGGTCAACATACTGAGTAGCTCGGGATACCAGTATCTTCGTGCCCAATCCGGAGCCACCAAGATGACTTGGGCCCGGTCGTGCCTGATCTTCTTCAGCACTCTGGGCAGAAGTGGTATAGGCGGAAAGGCGTACAACAGACCGCAACTCCACTCGTGACGAAAAGCGTCGCCGAGCGAGTGCCACCTTGGAAATTCCAACGCGCAGAACTGCTGACATTGCGCGTTCTCTTCGGTGGCGAATAGATCTAACCAAGGCTCTCCCCACTGCTGAAAGAGACCTTGCGCCACTTCGGAGTTCAGACGCCATTCGTGATCCATCATGCACCGGCGGCTGAGTTCGTCCGCTCTGGCGTTCAGAGAGCCCGCCAGATGTTGAACCACTAGGGTGACGCCCTGGTGTTCCAGCCACTTCCAGAGGCGCAGAGCCTCCTGACAAAGGGTCCACGACCCCACCCCGCCCTGTTTGTTGCAATACCACATGGCGGTGGTGTTGTCCGTGAACACCTGCACGACACTGCCCCTGACAGAGGTAAGGAAGGCTTTCAGTGCAAGTCGGATCGCCCTCAACTCCAACAGGTTGATGTGGAGACGAGACTCCGCCGGAGACCAGAGGCCTCTGATCTCCGCCTCTCCCATATGGCCACCCCATCCCAGGAGGGACGCATCCGTCACTACGACATGCTCCGGTTGGGGAAGGGAGAGGCTTCTGCCCATGACCCAATCGCGGTCCGTGAGCCACCACTGCAACTGCTGTGCAGTGCCCTCCGAGATCAAGACATGGTCGGACAGGTTGCCGTGATGCTGGACCCACTGAAACTTCAGGTCCCACTGCAGAGCCCGCATGCGCCGCCTGGCGTGATGCACTAGTAGGATGCAGGAGGCCATCAGCCCCAGAAGCCGCAACACTAGCCTGACCGAAACCCAGGATAGAGGCCGAAAGATGGGAATCAGGGCCTGTATATCCCGGACCCGCTGTTCCGGTGGATAGACCCGGAACTGCGCCGAATCGAGAACCGCTCCGATGAAGAGGAGCTTCTGAGAGGGACTCAGGTGTGACTTCGGCACGTTGATGGAAAACCCCAGCAAATGCAGGAGATCCGCCGTAGTCTGGAGGTGGGAGACGACTGTCTGGGGCGAGCCCGCCTTCAACAACCAGTCGTCGAGATAGGGGAAGACTGGAACCCCTGATCTGCGCAGATGAGCTGCGACCACCGCCATCACTTTCGTGAACACCCGAGGGGCACTGGTGAGGCCGAAGGGGAGCACGGTAAACTGAAAGTGCTCTTGGCCCACCGTGAACCGCAGGTAACGCCGGTGGGCCGGCAGGACGGGGATGTGGAAATAAGCGTCCTGCAAGTCCAACGCTACCATCCAGTCTCCGGGGTCTAGGGCAGCTAGAACCTGAGCCAAAGTCAACATCTTGAACCTTTCCTTCCGGAGGAAGGCATTGACGTTCCGAAGGTCCAAGATAGGGCGGAGGCCCCCTTTGCCCTTCTTGGGAACCAGAAAGTAGTGGGAATAACAACCACGACCTACTTCTGGGCTCGGAACGCGCTCGACGGCCCCCTTGGCCAAGAGGGCGGAAACCTCCTCGTGGAGAAGATGCAAGTGATCCCCCGAGATACGGTGGTGCTGCGGTGGCATGGCTGGAGGGGTCGTCTTGAAGGGGAGGGAGTAGCCCCTTCGGACGATTTGCAGCACCCACCTGTCCGATGTGATGGACCGCCAGTGGAGCAGGTGATGGCGAACCCTGCCGCCCACTGGCGTGGAATGGGCCTGAAATCTCGGACTAGGAAGGCTTTGAGGTGGATGCTGCCGGGGTGGATGTGGGCTGACCTCGTCGTCCTCCAGATCCGCCTCGGCGGAAACCACGTCCGCGACCGCGCGCAGGTTGGTTCTGCGGCTGGTGGCTAGGCGCACGTGAGGAGGCACCCCTTCCTTGGCCACGAAAGGGGCGAAAAGCGGAAGATTGCGACCGCGGGGCCGAGAGGCCCAAGGACTTGGCCGTAGCCCGGGAGTCCTTAAAGCGGTTCAGCGCACTGTCCGGCCTTCTCGCCAAACAGGCGAGTGCCATCAAACGGCATGTCCATGAGAGTGCTCTGGACATCGCCGGAAAACGATGTGGACCGCAGCCAGGCGTGACGTCGAAGCGCCACAGTGGTGGAAATGGCCCTACCCAGCGAGTCCGTGGTGTCAAGCCCACAACGTATGGCATGTCGCGCGGCATCCCTTCCATCGGCCAGAGCCTGGGTAAGTCGTGTCCGGACCTCCTCCGGACACAGGGGCAGCGCGTCCTCCACCGCATCCCACAGAGAGTGGGAATAACGGTCCAAGAGACAAGCGGTGTTCAAAGACCGCAGGCCCAAACTAAGGGATGAGAACAGTTTCTTGCCAAACTGCTCCAGTCTCTTGGAATCCCGGTCCGGCGGGGCGGTCGGGAAAGAGGATTGGGAGGTGGAGGCCTGGATAACCAGGCTCTTAGGGGTAGGGTGTTGGGACAGAAAACTGGGGTCGCCCGGAGCAGGGCGGTGGCGCCTGGCAACGTTCCTGTCCACAGGAGGAACTGTGGAGGGCTTGGACCAGTTGCCCTGGAGAACGTCAGTGAGGGCTTCATTGAACGGCAGCAGAGGCTCAGTGGAGCTTGCTGCAGATTGAAGCACCTCAGTGAGGACGTTCGTCCTCACAGCCACGGCAGGTAGCTCGAGCCCAAGGGCTGCGGCCGCCTTGCGCAGCACCACGGAGAAAGCAGCACCCTCCTCCGAAGCCACAGTCGGAGGCGAGATGAATCCAGTGTCTGGCGAGGTATCCAGACCACTGGCCTCCCCCAGTTCATCTGCCCAGTCCTGGGACAGTTGGGCCTGATGGGCCATAGGATCCTCGGATCCCTCCCAGTAGTCCCCATCATCCGACTCCTGGTGTAGAGGAGAAAGTAACGGAGCCGGGCGGTAGACAAAATGTGTCTCTAGCGGCGTCGATCTCGGCGTCCATCGACGCCGGATCGGCGCCGGGCCCGGACCGGGACTAAACTGGGGCACGGCGTCGAGCGGAGTCGGCGTCGGGGGTGGAACCGGAGTCGACGCCGGTGGAGGAGTGACAAGGTTAACCGGCGTCGACGGGGACTCGAGAACGGGTCCCTCGGGCGCTTGCGGCGTCGAGGCCGGAGCCGTAAACGGCGCCGGAGCCGCCGGCTGGCAAGGCAGCCCAGTCGGGTCCGCGGGGCCCGAAGGCGCACCAGCGGGCGCCGACGGCGGAGCCAGATTCCTCATGGCCGAGAGGAAGGCACTGACTTCCGCCGGCGTCGCGTTAGTCTCAGGGACCGGAGGGTATGGGGACGGACGCGGCGCCTGCGGCTCCGCCGGAGCCGCGGGGGTGGAACCACCCTGACCCTTGACCGAGTCGCGCGACCGGCGAGGGGAGTCCGAAGAGCGATGTCGTCTCTTGGACTTCTTGGAATGCTTCGACTTACCCGAAGACTTTGATCCAGACGACCGATGGTGACGTCGGCTGCGGCTCCGCGACCGATCCTTGGACCTCCTCCTGGACCGGGATCGAGAGGCGCGCGGAGCCGAGTGGCGAATCTCGAGAAGCTTACGGGACCGCTCCCGTCTAGCCTTCGAGGTCAGGGCCTTACAGTCCGAGCACGACTCCGCGTCGTGGTCGAGGCCCAAACAGTACAGGCACCGGCGGTGATGGTCCGTAACCGACATCAATCGGCTACAGTCCGTACAGGCTTTAAACCCAGGCATCCTACCGGCACCGGTGTCGATAGACAGGATCAAAAAGGATCAAAAAGTTAGTCAAAAATTGACTAAAGGGGTAGCTCTCCCGGATCTGCGCTTACTGGCGCGGAAAAAAGAAGAACGGACGTCAGCGCGCGAGGGCGGCGTCTAAGTACTCCGACGACGTCATTCCGGCGCACGACGCCGACGACGGACGCGGAGCCGCAGACGACGCCTAGCGACGCGCAAGGGGTATTGCTGACGAAAAATCTTCCGGATCCAGTCTGACGCCTGGGGATATTCTAAGGTGAGGAATCTAACTAACGTGTTTCTTTCAGATCGATAAAATAACATCCACCACATCAGGTGGGAGAGAGAATGAACTCAGGTTGCCCCGTTCAATCTCCAGGCATGAAGGTGTAAGCTCTGGAGGTGGGGGTGTAGAACCTGCCCCTCCGAATGCGAGAGGAGGTCTGCCCTCAGAGGGAGACGGAGCGGCGGGCACGAGGAGAGGTGGAGAAGATCTGTATACCACACCCTTCTTGGCCAATCCGGGCCGACCAAAATAACTTGGGCCCGGTCTTGGCGAATCTTCCTCAGAACTCGAGAAATCAAGGGTATGGGTGGAAACGCGTAAAGGAGTTGTGAGCCCCAACTCAACTGAAACGCGTCCCCCAACGCCCCCTGCATCGGAAACTGGAGACTGCAGAATGACGGGCAGTGCGCGTTCTCGCGGGTGGCGAACAGGTCCACCCGAGGGGTTCCCCACGTCCGAAAGACGTAATGAACCACCTCCGGATGGAGCCTCCACTCGTGATCGGCGGAGATCTGCCGACTGAGACTGTCCGCACGCACGTTCAGCACCCTGGCCAAATGATTTGCCATCAGACAAATCCGATGGTCCTGAGCCCAGGACCATAGACGCAGGGCCTCTCTGCAGAGACAAAGAGACCCCACTCCTCCCTGCTTGTTGACATACCACATCGCGGTAGTGTTGTCCGTCAGGACTTGAACCGACTGACCGCGAAGAGAAGGGAGGAAGGCCTTGAGCGCCAAACGGATCGCCCGCAATTCCAGAAGGTTGATGTGAAGCAACCTCTCCTCTGGAGACCAAAGACCCTTGATCTCCAGATCCCCCAGATGAGCATCCCACCCTAGGGTGGATGCATCCGTTATCACTGTGGCCACCGATGGAGGAAGATGGAAGGGCTTTCCTTGGGACAGATTGCCCTCCACGCTCCACCAAGATAGATCCGCTGCAGCTTCTCCAGAGATCCTGATCGACTCCGAGATCTCCACTGTGCTGATACCACTGCCTGCGGAGGCACCACTGGAGTGCCATCATGTGCCAGTGTGCATGGTTGACCAACAGAATGCAGGAGGCGAACAGACCGAGTAGGCGAAGGACCTTCAGAACTGGAACAACCGCTCCATTGTGGAATAAAGGGACCATTTCCTGAATGTCGAGAATCCTTTGAGGAGGAGGGAATGCACGACACACAGTAGTGTCCAGTACCGCCCCTATGAACAGGCCGCGTTGAGAGGGCACCAGGTGAGATTTGGGCACATTGATCGAGAAACCCAAGTCGAATAACAGCCGAGATGTTACCTGCAGATGACGCTGCACCATTTCTGGGGACTCTGCCTTCAGAAGCCAGTCGTCCAGGTAGGGGAAAACCGGAATCCCCGACCTCCTGAGATGGGCAGCCACCACCGCCATCACCTTGGTGAAGACTCGAGGTGCAGTAGTAAGACCAAACGGGAGGACCGCAAACTGGTAGTGTTGCGACCCAACCGTAAAACGGAGATACTTCCTGTGCGACTTCAGGATTGGGACATGAAAGTACGCGTCCTGCAAGTCGAGCGACACCATCCAGTCTCCTTGCTGCAACGCTTGAAGAACCTGCGCAAGGGTCAGCATCTTGAATTTCTCCTGTTTCAGGTAAAAGTTCAAGATTCTGAGGTCCAGTATCAGACGCAATCTGCCGTCCTTTTTGGGAATCAGGAAATACCGGGAGTAGCACCCCTGACCCCTTTCCTGCTCCGGAACCACCTCTATTGCACCCTTCTGAAGCAAGGCTAGAACCTCTTTCTGCAGGAGAAGCAGATGGTCTTCCGAGCAATAACCTTGGCAAGGAGGGTAAGGGGGAGGAAACTCCCGAAAGGGAAGGGCGTACCCAGTCTCTACGAGGTTCAAAACCCAAAGGTCTGTTGTAATAGATTTCCAACCCTGTAGAAAGTAGGACACCCGACCCCCCACAGGACTTACATGATCCGGGATGGGGGATCTAGGGCTGCTTCCCTGAAGCCTCATTGGGAGCAGAGGAGGAGGACGAAGAAGAGGGGTTGCGACCAGAACCTCTCCGACCCCTTTGCTTCCCTCTATAGGACATAGAGGGGATTCTGTTGCTGCTGCTGCTGCTGAGGCTGTTGGAAGGAGCGAAAGGATGATCTTCCGAAACCCCTAAACTTTCGAAAAGCTGAACCCCTAGTAGGTGCCTGCAGACCCAAGGACTTTGCCGTCAATCTGCTGTCCTTAAATCGTTGTAGGGCAGAGTCTGCCTTTTCCCCAAACAGTTTCTGTCCTTCGAATGGCAGATCCACCAATGTGGCCTGAACATCCGCAGAGAATCCAGAGGAACGGAGCCACGCCTGTCTTCTCGCGGCTATAGATGAACCCATAATTCTTTCCATCGAGTCCGCCGTATCCAGCCCTGACTGGATCACCTGTCTGGCAGCCGCCTGAGTGTCCGCAACTACCTCCAAGAAGGACGTCTTATCACCCTCAGGCAATTTAGGGGCTAAAGATTTTATAGAGTCCATCAAGGCATGAACATAACGTCCCAGCAGACACGTGGCATTAGATGACTTCAGAGCCATACTTCCTGAAGAGAAAGACTTTTTAGCCGCCTGATCGATTTTCTTGGACTCCCTATCTGCTGGAGACTGAGTTAAAGCACCCGAAGCATGTTTCGAACAAGAAGCCTGCACAACTAGGCTCTCCGGAGACGGATGCGTTGACAAAAAAAATCAGGATCCCCAGGTGCCACCCTGTACCTTCTTGCCACCTGTCTGGAAACCGCCGGAGAAGAAAGAGGATTCCTCCACACCTCCAAAACCAGCTCCAAGATGGCCTCATTGAAAGGCAACAAAGGCTCCGAAGTCGATGTTGGAGAGTGCAACACCTCCGTAAGCAAGTTAGACTTGTACTCCACAGAGGGCAGCTGCAAATCTAACAGATCTGCAGCCTTCTTAATTACCACATGGTAGGGTGCCAATTCCTGTGGTGGAGAAGATCTTGCAGAAGTATGTTCCCACTCTGGTGTCGTATCCAAACCACTTGCTTCTTCTATTCCTTCAAACTCATCCGAAGAAGTGTCGACTTCACCTTCCTCCACCTCTGCTCTATACCTTCCTTCCTCCAATACCCTCTGGGCCTCCCTCCTTGATCGAATCCGGGGAGCCGGCGTCGTCGATGTCGTACGCGGCGTCGGTGGAGCCAGAGGTACCGGAGTCGGCGGAGCCACAGGAGTCCGTGGCGCCGTACGCGGCGCCGTCGGCAACGGCGTCGAAGAAGGCTCCGAAACAGGATGATCCATCCGAAGCCTTGACGGATCTCCAATCGGCGCCGGAAACTGCCACGAAGGCGCCATCGGCATAAAGGGCAGAAAGGGGGCCTGAGCATAATGCTGCGGCACCCCTAGCGTATATGCCATAGGACCCACGGGACCAGTTGGTGCTCTGGATGGGAAGGCCGCCCTATTAAATATACCATACATGGCATTAAGAAATTGCGTTGAATCGGTATCTGGAGCCGGGAATTGTGGATAAGGAACAGACCCTGTATCCCTTTGTGGAGTATCCGGCGTCGGCTCCGCAGTGTCTTCTACCGGAGACGCAGATTCATCAAGCACCGGAGCAGGCTCTTTCTGTTCCTGCTCATCAACAGAGACCTCCGACTCCACTCGAACCGGAGACGACGCCTTTGACGGAGCCGGTGACTGCGCCGATGAACGCGCTGGAGCCCGCTTCGGCGAAGGAGATCCTCTCGGAGACTTCGAAGGAGAAGGTGACAAGTCCTTGCTTCGACGCCGACGAAGTCAACCTCGATTTCCTGCTCTTCGAGGAACGACGTCGAGAAGAATGCTTTCTTTTTTTATGATGCTTCTTCGACTTCGACGACCTCGAAGTCGACGACTCCCGCCTCGACTTCTCCTTCTTCCTCCCTCTCTTCTCCTCACCGATCTTTTTCATAAAGAGTTTAGTCTTCCTCTCCTTCAGCGCTTTAGGATTCATCCTCCTACAGCACGCACAATCTTCCACATCGTGGTCCGAAGAAAGGCACCACAAGCAGTCTTGATGCGGATCAGTCATGGACATTAGACCTCCACATTCCCTACAGGGCTTAAAGCCCGACTTCCTCGTCGAAGACATACCAGATTTTCAACAGTAACACAACAACACTACAAAGTAACTAGAGAGCACTGGAAAAAAAACGTTGCGCGTCGACGTCGCGGAAAAAAGGGAACTGACGTCATCACGCAGACGTGGGCTTCTTATGGCTCCGGTGAAGTCGTACGGAGTCGCGAGCGGAGCCGATGCATTATGACGTCGCCCACATCGACGTGGAGTGCTGGGAAAGAAAAGTTCCGTGGAATGCTGGCGCAGGGGATATTCACAAGGTGAGGAATCCACTGGCAGATGTATCCATCAGAAAGTCTGTTTATTGTACCTTTTAAATAAGGATTACATAATTTTTCTCATTTTACAAGTACAGCCTCTCTGGCTTTTACACAAATCAAGCAGACCCTGTTGTGCTAAGGTGGCATCCCATTTATTAGTAAGTGAAATAATGAAAAAATGGATTAAAGCAACCGCTAAAAGAGCAATAAGCTCAACCCTAAATCAAGGTGAAAAGCCTCAAGACCAACTGCGGACGGTAAACCCAGGTTTTTGTTGTAGCACTCACCCCTTAATTTGTCGAATTCTAAAATTTCCCCCAATAGTATTCCAGCAATACCATGATTCAAAATAGGTTCTATTTTTGCACACTATTTTAAAAATGATTGATTAATTTCCGCTCAGCCTTTTTAAAACCTGTTTTTAAGAAGTATGGAGTTAGGAATGTACAAGACTCTATGAAATTGTTATTTAACCCGTCACCTGATGTTTGCTTTTTTACTGCCACCTTTCTTCTTCAAGCCATCAAAGCAAGGCCTAGTATGATATTTTAACTGTTTTTTACCTGTATTTTAATTGTCTGATTGATTTTGTAGTGTAAAGGGTGTTTTAGGGTTTATAATTCTGTCTGTATTTACATGATGTTTGTTTTTATAATGTATTGAATGTGCTTTTATGGACTTTGTGTTTAAGCTCCGAATAAAGCCTTATGAAATGAAATGATTCATTAATTCAACAACCAAATTGGGATCCTAATTGAGGTAAGCCCAATAAAAAAAACTTTCTCTCGATTCAGAGTATACCTTATAGGATGAACAAAGTTTAGCTTTTTATTGAACATTTCTCCTAAATCTTTATAAGAATTCACTGTCTAGAGTTTCACATTATTTAAACCCCAAGTAAAAGATGACCTATTGTCACCGATCTGCATAATATGAAACTTATTTTGGGAATACGGAAATGTAGAAATACTTATTGTGTGCTTATTATCAATTAACAATTTCACCCAGTCTATAGCTCATCATGAACATCGATTCACCAAAATGTCAGGAGTAGAGGAAGTGCCATCATATACCTTTTGACCTTCATGATTCAACAGGAAGTAACATCATATGACCTTTGACCGTGAATCTTCCCAGGAAATAAAGTCACAAGGCCTTAATCCTGAGGACATCACAATAATTAAAAATGCTGAAGTTCCATAATAATTGCATGATTAATATAACACAACACAAAAATATTATACTTTAGGTATCATCTATATGAAGGTGCAGACATAATATATCTAGGCAACAGTTACATCAATTTCAGTAAGCAAGCAAAATAAGTCTGACGTCTTCTAGAGAAGATTGGAGGGTGAAGGTTTCTCTCCCCTGAGCAAATTTGGAAAAATATGGCCTATAATAGCGCATTTTAACGCGCAATTTTCACATAAATTTGCTTAAAAGCCATAGGCTCAGAAAGAGCACTCATTAAATATGAAAGTCCTTTCATGGTGTGCCAAGCAAATTAATCTGACAGTCCCCAAGAAGTGACCCAGAAAGGTTTTCAAAAAGCCCTATGGGTACTCCATATTTAAAATATTACCTCTGTTGCTTGAGACAGCATTTTGTCATGGGGGCCCCATTTGCCCAATCATTGCCTACAATATGCCACTGCCAGAATTTTGCTAAGGCCGCTGTCCATGTACCTTAGGGAACCCTTACATTAAAAGTTAGGTATAATAGCTCAAGGACCGCATTTTGTCATGGACAGGCTCCTGACATATGCCACTGTTGTCATCCTTTGGCAAGAATTTTCTCTAATGTGCTAGCAATTTGCCACAGATGCCACCTATACTAAGTTTTTCCTCCAGTATGCCAGCATTGGCATTTTTCTATGGGTGCCAAAATTTACCAACAGTGTACCTAACATTTTGCAGTGGGTATCCCAGTATGCCGGTACCAGCATTTTGTCAAGGGTGCTTGTGTAAGACAAGAAGCATGCCAGGTACAACAGCAGACTTATGGAAGCAAAACAGCAAATTATCACTCATGCTCAATTGCATTCACTTACATTAATTTTCATCCACTCGCACTCAGTCTCACTCCCTTATTAGCAGTCGCTTGCACTCATTCATTTTCAATCCGTCTCTTGCACTCATCCTTACCTTGACTCACTCATTCAAACTCTCACTCACACTGACTAACTTCTACTTACTCACTCACACACACACTAGCAAATACAAACACATATGCTCTCACAAATACACACACTCTCATCCACATGCATGCATACAACATACATTTAAAGCCATTATATTTCTCTTACCTAAAATGCCAGTGAGGGCCCTGATCCAGATCCTGCTGCTCCACTTTCTTATTACACGAATAGTAAATAATAGGCTATAATTCACTATTAATGTAATAAAAATGAACAGAAAAGAAGTTTGAAGCCTGATGTGAGACATCTGTGTTCTTGACACTGGTTTTGCAAACTCAGAGGCCAGGGAGGCAGAGGATACACCCTCCTTGTTCTGGTTTCTTACCATGAACTGTGCCCTCAGAGAAGCAGTGGGCATAGCGGACAGTGGAAGGTCAAAATTACTATTCTTACTCTAGTCCTAGAATATTTGGAGAAAGAGCAACTTTCCACCAAATATTTCAGGAGGCTTATTTAGTATTCCAACTCCAGTCCTGGAATACCAAGTATTTTTAAGATAGTTGAAAAATAGTCATTTAGAATGGCAAAAAGTGCTGCCCTGAGGGTGCTATTCAGGGGGGAAAATGTAGGAATACTTCCGAAATAGGGCCTGGAGGAGAAAGGAAGCTAGAGTCCAAAGAAATGTCCAAGCCACTGGTGTCACCCAGCTCCTCATACCAATTTTCCTCTGGCTCAGAGTAATCCTCTAGGGGGCCAAATCCCCATCCCTCTTCAGGAAGGAAGAGTATATCTATGGGCTGTTAGGTCCAGGGATTGGTAGGGCCTGGATGGAGTCGACATAGACGTCAAACGGCGTTGGCCTGGTGTCAGGAATGATGAGCTCAATGTCAAGTGCTGCCGGTTAGAAGCCAGGGTGAAAGATGGTACCTGTGGCAGCGTCAATCCAGGTCTGGAGACGGATCCATAGTACCCGGACAGCATTGAGTGCAGACTGCCGGTGGTAACCCGGTTGGAGCAGCTCTTGGTTCTGTGGGGCTCGAAAGCATACCATAGGGAGTCAGTGGGCCAACAATGGCATGTATTGTGCTGTAGAACTTCAACTGAGCAGGAGTTGCTCCAGCTCCGGGAAACTCCCGAGTGGAGCAAGGCCAGACACCAGCTCCGCAGGTGGAATACAGGAGTGGGACCTTGAAGCATCAAGTCAAGAGGGAAAAGCCAAAGAACGCATCATCCTTTTTTATGCTTCGTCTGCCTACCAGACTTCAAAGAGGATGTCTAGGAGTGAGAAGACTAGCAACAGCGGGAACGGCACCAAGATCTCCCTCGGGCTGCCAGAAGCTTCATCGACCACTCACAGATCGCCTTGGCGGGCATGGACTTGCACTCGGCACAGGCCTTTGGGTCGTGGCACATTCACAGGCACCAGAGACAAACCTAGCATAGATCCAATACTGTCATTTGTCTATGGCAGTCCCCACAAGGATTAAAACGTGTAGGTTTTGGAGATGACATGTCCCTAAACACACTAAGAGTAAAGCTCAAAAAAAGGGACGACAAAAGTTGAAGAAAGTGGTAAAAAAAGTGGCCAAGTTAGCTCTGGATCCACGCTGCTGGCGCAGAAAAAGGAATTCATGTCATTGCACTGGGGTGGAGCTTATATGGGCTCCTCAACATCACTTCCAACAAGGACGATGCCAATGTCTGAAATGCCAGATATTTTACTTCCTTCAAAAACCTGGCTAAAGGATGCATCCTCCCCCGATATCTAAGCTGCTCTTCCAGGAAATTATTATTCCCTCCATGCTAATCAACCAGTAGGCAAAATGGGTGGAGATGTAGCATCACATATTGATAAAAAACTGAGATTTAGTAGCAGTTAGTCTTTTGAGATCCCAGGAGTCGACAGTCTCTCAATTAACCTAGACTCCACAACCTCCTCTCCAACTTCTGTTCTGGTATACAGTCCCCTGGGTAATATTCCACACTTCCCACAATACCCTGGAGAAACACATTTCCCCTTTAAAAATTGAATATGCAAAAATTTTGATAACTGGGGACCTCAACTACTGGGCAAATGAGGAAACTGACGGGCAAACTTCCATGGATCTAACCAACATGCTAAGTAGTTTGAACTTTCAACAACACCTGTTCTCATCCACCCATTACAAGGGCCATACATTAGATGAGGTGTGGTCTATATATCTAACCTCACGTTTATGCCTTGCGCATGGTCTGATCATTATCTAATCACATTTTTACACACTGATCTGGTCATTCCTAAACCTTCCACTAGGTTCAGGAATACTAGCTAGAAATTGGGCCAGAGCTAATATGGCCTTGTTTTGCAATTCATTGGCAACTATGTCCACCCGACATGAAGACCAATATTAACCAACATGAGGAAGGAATTACTGCTTGGTTAACTGAAGCTAGCAACATGCATGATCCTCTCCGGAAAGTCCGACCAATGAGGCGACATGAAGCATCAAAATGGTTCTCTGGTGAGTTAAAATTAGTAAAACTCGAACTCAGTTGGGCCGAACGCAATCGGTGGCGGGATTACTCTACCGGAAAAAAGGAAGTTTATCTACTACTCATCAAAAAAATACAAAAACAACAATTATACAAGCTAAATCTGCCTTTTTTCCGATAAAATCAAATTCGATAAATAAGTCTAAGAAGATCGTCAGAATAGTCGCCGAATTGTTAGATTTCAACAGAGTGACCACAACAATCCTGCCCACACAGACCCTATGAAATAATCTTAACTCCTTCATTGATGACATCAAAATAAAGACAGTATTCTACCTAGTTCAGGCCTCGAAAAATGGCGTTTAGTTTTCTTTCTCTTATTATAGTTAGTGATGTTAGTCAACTGAGTTATCTGACAATAATAGTGAAACAAAAGGCTGTAAAATGTCAGGTTTTTTTCTAACATTTAAACAGCTTGTAAATGAGTAGTACCAGAACTTGATCTATTTGCCAGGGCAATCCTGGATGTTAGATCAGTAGCAGGTTCAGGAAACATCCCATGGTTTAAGGAAGTTAGAACGCTTTTGGTGGATATGGGGATGGGTAACCTGTAGCTAGATCCTGCTAATAGCCAATTTCCCACAAAAAAGGTCTTTAAAGAAACATACTGGGCATTAGTGTGTCACAAATATATCATGAAGACTGAGGCTACATCCCTGACTGGACTATTCTTCGAACACAAGATCGTCCCCCTTATGGAGGACTATTGGGACATTATTACTAGGTCTTGTGATCGTAAATTGTATCACCAATTTAGGGTTGGTAGCCTTCCCATCAAAACCTTCACCAAATCTTGGAACGGCATGCAGGATGATGTTTGCAAATGGTGTATGGGCCAAAAAGAATCTATCGCCCATATATTCTTTGTATGTCCAGCCTACACTGCCCCACGTAACAAGTGGCTGATATCTATTTGCCGAAATTTAGGCACACGTGTAGGTTCCGAAGCGCTGAGGATTCTGAGCACTAACACCCAGGAATCCTTGGTTATAGCGGTTGCTAAATTTCTCAGTTGGATGTGGATTATTTGGGCCGGGAATATACAAACAACAATAATCTAATTTGGGGTTTTCCTGATTGTTGCTAATAGAGTTGTTTCTCTGCTCTCATTCCGATAACTGATGCTATAGAACTGATAATAATAATCGTGTGGTTTTAACTTACCGAGAACTTTATTAACAATTTTTATCTTTTTATTTGTTTTTAAAGAAATTTGGATTTTATTGTATGGTAATATGCTTTATGAACAAACTGGATTATATTGTATGGTATTTTTAATTATGACTGATTGTCATTTTTACATGTTCTCTTGTTATTGCTATGTCTTTTATGATGAAATATCGAAATAAAGACTAATGAAATGAAATGAGTAGTACAAGTATTTCAAAATATATCTGGAATTATGAAAGAACTTTTTTTTTTTAATAATTCAGAAGTGTGATACAAACAAAGATTTACATAGGAGCAAAACAAATCAGAACACTTTACTTGGTGATGTGCAAATGACATATTTGCAGAAACTCAATTTCCAGACATTGTACACTATGGAAAATGGTACTTACCGAATATGCATCTGTTCTTGGCATGTAGAGCTGTAGATTCATATGCTTTAACATAGATCACCATCTGGTGTTGGGCCTGGATGTTTGCACTTTGTTTTTCTTCGAAGAAGTCTTTGTAGTCACGAGGTAGGTGACTCCTCCTTTCGGTGATAGTGCGCATGGGCATCAACACCATCCCTAGATTGTTTTGCCGTAAGGGTGATGATGGAGTTAGAGTAGAAAGTGATGTCCATGTATAGTGTATCTAAATAAGATAATACTGCAATAGGTAAAGGTACCTGGGGAGGCGGTTAGGTGCATATGAATCTACAGCTCTACATGCCAAGAACAGATGCATACTGGGTAAGTAGCATTTTCCGTTCGAGGCACATGAGCTGTAGATCATATGTTTTAGCATAGACTATACAGCAGTTATCTCCCAAGCGGTGGCCAACATGCATCTGTTGCAGTGGTCCGAAATAGTGTTCTTAAAACTGCCTGGCCCACACTAGCTTGTTGTTTTGCCAACACATCTACACAATAGTGCTTTGTGAATGTGTGTGGTGTAGACCATGTTGCAACTTTGCAGATGTCATCTAAGGGTATGTTCCCTAAGAATGCCATAGAAGCCCCTAGATTGTGTGTAGAATGCGCTCTAGGGGGAATTGTTAAGGTGCGTTTAGCTTTAAGATAGCATATTTGGATGCACTTAACTATCCACCGTGCAATACCTGCTTCTAATATGGGATTGCCTTAATGTGGTGGGGAAAAAGCAACAAGGAGTCGTTTAGTTTTCCTAAAAGATTAGGTTCTTTCAATGTAATAAAGTATTGCTCTTTTCACATCTAATGTGTGAAAAGCACGTTCTGCTACGGAGTCTGGTTGAGGAAAAAACACGGGTAACTCAACAGACTGGTTGAGATGAACAACAGAAACGACTTTGGGTAAAGATTTTGGGTTAGTCCTAAGAAGCACTTTATTTTGGTGAATTTGTAAAAATGGTTCTGGTATGGTTAGTGCCTGGAGCTCACCAACTCTTCGAAGAGATGTGATGGCTATAAGGAAGGCTACTTTCCAAGTCAGAAACTGTAGCTCGCATTTGTGAAAAGGCTCAAATGGGAGGCCCCATGAGTCTTGTGAGGACTATATTAATATTCCACACGGGAGAAGGTGGAAGTCTAGGAGGAATGATTCTTTTGAGTCCTTCCCTAAAGAACAAGTTACTTACCTTCGGTAACGATGTATCTGTAAGAAACATTAGTTAGTTAGATTCCTCACCTTAGAATATCCCCAGGCGTCAGACTGGATCCGGAAGATTTTTTGTCAGCAATACCCCTTGCGCGTCGCTAGGCGTCGTCTGCGGCTCCGCGTCCGTCGTCGGCGTCGTCGTGCGCCGGGATGACGTCGGAGTACTTAGACGCCGCCCTCGCGCGCTGACGTCAGTTCTTGTACATAGCCTTCCGCGCCAGGAACGCAGAGCCATGCAAAGACCGACACTGGTGCCAAAAATAAAATCTAGGGGCCTGAAAAGGATAACCTTAACCCTAGATGTCAGTTCGCAGAACGGGGAGGATGGGTGGGTCGGTGAGGAATCTAACTAACTAATGTTTCTTACAGATACATCGTTACCGAAGGTAAGTAACTTGTTCATCTGAAAGAAACACGTTAGTTAGATTCCTCACCTTAGAATAGATACCCAAGCAATACCATCCCCGGTGGTGGGTCTGCGAACCAAGATCACACCAGAAAGTCCTGGAGGACAGAACGGCCAAAGAAGCCATCCCTCCGGACTTGGCTGTCAAGGCAATAATGCCTGGCAAACGTGTGTAGCGAAGCCCACGTCGCCGCCTGACAGATGTCCTGCAAAGGGACTCCCCGTCCCAAGGCAGTAGTAGCCGCCGTGGCCCGAGTAGAATGGGCGCGCAGCCCAACAGGAGGGTCCTTTTTAGCCAAGGAATAGCAAATTTTTATACACAAAACGACCCACCGAGAGATGGTCCGTTTGTGCACAGCTTTCCCCTTCTTAGCGCCCACGTACCCAACAAAAAGCTGGTCGTCCACCCGGAACTGTTTTGTGCGGTCCAGATAAAAGGAGAGCGCACGTTTTGGGTCCAGACGGTGGAGCCTCTCTTCCTCTTTGGAAGGATGCGGAGGCGGAAAGAAGGTGGGCAAGGTGACAGACTGCCCAAGGTGAAATGGAGTCACCACTTTAGGAAGAAAGGAGGGACGAGGCCGAAGGACAACCTTGTCCGGATGAACAGATAGAAAAGGAGGCTTTGAAGATAAAGCCTGGAGCTCACTCATCCGTCTAGCCGAGGTGATGGCTACCAGAAAAGCAGTCTTAAGAGTCAGAAGACGAAGAGGACAATTGTGAAGAGGCTCGAAGGGAGCGCACATCAGGAATGTCAAGACCAGATTCAAGTCCCACTGAGGCATTACAAAAGGGACAGGAGGGAACGTGTGAGTAATGCCTTTTAGAAAGCGTGTAACCACAGGGGACTTGAAAAGAGAAGGCTGATCAGGAAGCCGCAAGAAGGCAGAGATGGCAGCAAGATAACCTTTCAAGGTGCCCAGGGCAGAGCCCTGCCGGGCCAAAGAAAGAAGAAAGAGGAGAACCTCAGAAATAGGGGCGGAAAGGGGATCCACAGCCTTTGCTGTGCACCATGCCACAAATTTGTTCCACCAGCAGGCGTATACCGACTTTGTGGAGGGACGCCTGGCTGCCAGAATGATATCACAGACTTCAGGAGGCAAGTCAAATGGCAACAACTGCCGCCGCTCAATCTCCATGCATGGAGGTGGAGGCTGGACAGGTTCGGGTGGAGGACCGTCCCCTGCTGCTGCGACAGAAGATCCTCCCGAAGGGGCAGACGTATCGGGGGATCGGTCAACATACTGAGTAGCTCGGGATACCAGTATCTTCGTGCCCAATCCGGAGCCACCAAGATGACTTGGGCCCGGTCGTGCCTGATCTTCTTCAGCACTCTGGGCAGAAGTGGTATAGGCGGAAAGGCGTACAACAGACCGCAACTCCACTCGTGACGAAAAGCGTCGCCGAGCGAGTGCCGCCTTGGAAATTCCAACGCGCAGAACTGCTGACATTGCGCGTTCTCTTCGGTGGCGAATAGATCTAACCAAGGCTCTCCCCACTGCTGAAAGAGACCTTGCGCCACTTCGGAGTTCAGACGCCATTCGTGATCCATCATGCACCGGCGGCTGAGTTCGTCTGCTCTGGCGTTCAGAGAGCCCGCCAGATGTTGAACCACTAGGGTGACGCCCTGGTGTTCCAGCCATGTCCAGAGGCGCAGAGCCTCCTGACAAAGGGTCCACGACCCCACCCCGCCCTGTTTGTTGCAATACCACATGGCGGTGGTGTTGTCCGTGAACACCTGCACGACACTTCCCCTGACAGAGGGAAGGAAGGCTTTCAGTGCAAGCCGGATCGCTCTCAACTCCAACAGGTTGATGTGGAGACGAGACTCCGCCGGAGACCAGAGGCCTCTGATCTTCGCCTCTCCCATATGGCCACCCCAACCCAGGAGGGACGCATCCGTCACTACGACATGCTCCGGTTGGGGAAGGGAGAGGCTCTTGCCTTTGACCCACTCGCGGTCCGTGAGCCACCACTGCAACTGCTGTGCAGTGCCCTCCGAGATCAAGACATGGTCGGACAGGTTGCCGTGATGCTGGGCCCCCTGAAACTTCAGGTCCCACTGCAGAGCCCGCATGCGCCGCCTGGCGTGATGCACGAGTAGGATGCAGGAGGCCATCAGCCCCAGAAGCCGCAACACTAGCCTGACCGAAACCCGGGATAGAGGCCGAAAGATGGGAATCAGGGCCTGTATATCCCGGACCCGCTGTTCCGGTGGATGGACCCGGAACTGCGCCGAATCGAGAACCGCTCCGATGAAGAGGAGCTTCTGAGAGGGACTCAGGTGTGACTTCGGCACGTTGATGGAAAACCCCAGCAAATGCAGGAGATCCGCCGTAGTCTGGAGGTGGGAGACGACTGCCTGGGGCGAGCCCGCCTTCAGCAACCAGTCGTCGAGATAGGGGAAGACTGGAACCCCTGATCTGCGCAGATGAGCTGCGACCACCGCCATCACTTTCGTGAACACCCGAGGGGCACTGGTGAGGCCGAAGGGGAGCACGGTAAACTGAAAGTGCTCTTGGCCCACCGTGAACCGCAGGCAACGCCGGTGGGCCGGCAGGACGGGGATATGGAAATATGCGTCCTGCAAGTCCAACGCTACCATCCAGTCTCCAGGGTCTAGGGCAGCTAAAACCTGAGCCAACGTTAGCATCTTGAACCTTTCCTTTCGGAGGAAGGCATTGACGTTCCGGAGGTCCAAGATAGGGCGTAGGCCCCCCTTGCCCTTCTTGGGAACCAGAAAGTAGTGGGAATAACAACCACGACCTACTTCTGGACTCGGAACGCGCTCGACGGCCCCCTTGGCCAAGAGAGCCGAAACTTCCTCGCGGAGAAGATTCAAATGATCCCCCGAGATACGGTGGTGCTGCGGTGGCATGGCTGGAGGGGTCGTCTCGAAGGGGAGGGAGTAGCCCCTTCGGACGATTTGCAGCACCCACCTGTCCGATGTTATGGACCGCCAGTGGAGCAGGTGATGGCGAACTCTGCCGCCCACTGGCGTGGTATGGGCCTGAAAGCTCGGACTAGGAGGGCTTTGAGGCGGATGCTGCCGGGGTGGAAGTGGGCTGACCACGTCGGCCTCCATTTCCGCCACGGCGGAAGCCACGTCCGCGACCAGGTTGGTTCTGCGGCTGGTGGCTTTGCGGACGTGAGGAGGCGCCCCTTCCTTGGCCACGAAAGGGGCGAAAAGCGGAGGTGTGCGCCCGCGGAGCCGAGAGGCCCAAGGACTTGGCCGTAGCCCGGGAGTCCTTAAAGCGGTTCAGCGCACTGTCCGCCTTCTCACCAAACAGGCGAGTGCCATCAAAGGGCATGTCCATGAGGGTGGTCTGGACATCCCCGGAAAATGACGTGGACCGCATCCAGGCGTGGCGGCGGAGCGCCACCGTGGTGGAAATCGCCCGACCCAGCGAGTCCGTGGTGTCAAGCCCACATCGTATGGCGTGCCGTGCTGCATCCCTCCCATCGGCCAAAGCCTGGTTAAGACGCGTCCGGACCTCCTCCGGACACAGGGGCAGCACGTCCTCCACCGTATCCCACAGGGAATGGGAATAACGGTCCAAGAGACAGGCGGTATTTAAGGACCGCAGGCCCAAACTAAGGGACGAGAACAGTTTCTTGCCAAACTGCTCGAGTCTCTTGGAATCCCGGTCCGGCGGAGCGGTCGGGAAGGAGGATTGGGAGGTAGAGGCCTGGATAACCAGACTCTCGGGGGTGGGGTGTTGGGACAGGAAACTGGGGTCGCCCGGAGCAGGGCGGTGGCACCTGGCAACGTTCCTATCCACAGGAGGAACTGTGGAGGGCTTGGACCAGGTGCCCTGCAGAACGTCAGTGAGGGCCTCGTTGAACGGCAGCAGAGGCTTAGTGGAGCTTGCTGAGGTTTGAAGCACCTCAGTGAGGATGTTAGTCCTCACAGCCACGGCAGGCAACTCGAGCCCAAGGGCCTCGGCCGCCTTGCGCAGCACCACAGAAAATGCGGCACCCTCCTCCGAAGCCACGGTCGGAGGAGAAGTGAATCCAGTGTCTGGCGAGGTGTCCAGCCCACTGGCCTCCCCCAGTTCATCTGCCCAGTCCTGAGAAAGCTGTGACTGAACAGCCATAGGGTCCTCGAACCCCTCCCAGTCGCCCCCTTCTTCCGATTCCTGATAAACAGGAGGAATGATCGGAACCGGACTGTAGAGATGGTAGGACTCAAGCGGCGTCGGATGCGGCGTCGGTCGACGCCGCTGCGGCGCCGGGTCCGGATGAGGGCTAAACTGG
Source organism: Triturus cristatus (assembly GCF_964204655.1). NCBI lineage: Eukaryota > Metazoa > Chordata > Amphibia > Caudata > Salamandridae > Triturus > Triturus cristatus. Next base: position 701,031,249 of record NC_140592.1, on the reverse strand, counting down.
GGCGGTGTCGGCGCCAAAGGCGTCGGCGGCGCCGGAGGTGTAGGCGTGTGCGCCGGCGGCGCCGGTGACGGCGTCGGTGGTTCAGTCGCCGGCGCCGGTGGAGGAGTGACTAGATCAACCGGCGTCGACTGGGGCCCAGGCATGGGCCCCGCGGGGACCTGCGGCGTCGAGACCGGAGTCGTCGACGGCGCCGGGGCCGGAGCCGCCGGCAGGCAAGTGCGCCCAGTCGAGTCCGCGGGGCCCGAAGGCACGCCAGCGGGCGTCGACGGCGGGGCCAGGCTCCTCATGGCCGAGAGGAAGGCACTGATCTCCGCCGGCGCCGCGTCAGTCCCAGGGACCGGAAAGTATGGGGGCGGACGCGGCACCTGCGGCTCCGCCGGAGCCGCGGGGGTGGAACCACCCTGACCCTCGGCCGAGTCGCGCGACTGGCGAGGGGAGTCCGAAGAGCGGTGTCGCCTCTTGGACTTCTTTGAGCGTTTGGACTTACCCGACGACTTGGAGCCGGACGATCGATGGCGTCTGCTAGGGCTCCGCGAGCGATCCTTGGACCTCCTCCTGGACCGGGATCGCGCACGACGCGGAGCCGAGTGGCGAAGCTCGAGAAGCTTGCAGGACCGCTCCCGCCTAGCCTTCGAAGTCAGGGCCTGGCAGTCGTTGCACGACTCCGCGTCGTGGTCGGGGCCTAAGCAGTAGAGGCACCGGCGGTGGTGATCGGTCACCGACATCAGTCGATGGCAATCCTCGCAAGCCTTGAACCCAGGCATCCTACCGGCACCAGATGTCGACAGACAAGGATCAAAAATGATCAAAAAAGATTTAGTCAAAAAAGACTAAAAGGGGTAGCTCTCCCGGATCTGCGCTTACTGGCGCGGAAAAAAGAAGAACTGACGTCAGCGCGCGAGGGCGGCGTCTAAGTACTCCGACGACGTCATCCCGGCGCACGACGCCGACGACGGACGCGGAGCCGCAGACGACGCCTAGCGACACGCAAGGGGTATTGCTGACGAAAAATCTTCCGGATCCAGTCTGACGCCTGGGGATATTCTAAGGTGAGGAATCTAACTAACGTGTTTCTTTCAGATGGCTTTGATAGCGGGGACACGAAACAAAGACAAGTGTTGTCTGTTTGGTAGGTAAGCTGCTATTGCGGCAAGATGTAATCGTATAGATGTATATGATAAGTTAGCACATTGTAGGTGTAAGAGATAGCAAATAATGTTTTGAGTTAAAGCATCTAGCGGATTGATTTGATTTTTAGTACAATAAATACAGATTGTTTCCATTTTGCTGCATAGCATGCTCTTATGGTAGGGAGTCTAGCCTCTTTAATGACGTTCATGCAGTCTGGTGGGAGATTAAGGTAGCCAAACTCTATGATTTCAGGTGCCAGATCACAAGGTTCAGTTGACTGGGATCTGGATGTCTTATCTCTCCATGGTTCTGAGTGCGAAGCTTGGAGTAGAGGTGTAACTTTCGATGAGTAACTACTGAAAGTTCCAACAGGGTTGTGAACCATGGTTGTCAAGCCCATGTGGGGGCAACTACGATCATTGTGAGGAAGTGTTGCTTGAGCTTCCGAACCACTAATGCAATTAGAGGGAGAGGTGGAAAAGCGTGAGCAAATTTCCCTGACCAATTCATCCATAGCGCATTGCCTCTGGACAATGGGTGTGGATACCTGGACGTGAAGTTTGGGCATTTGGCGTTGACGTGTTTCGCGAACAGATCTATTTCTGGGTAGTCCCATGTTAGACTTGGCATCTTTTGGCGTGTTTCCCCTGAGTTTTTGCTTTCTGACCTCCCGGTTTTGACTAGGTTTGTGCTGGCTTAGTGTTTCTGCGCACTTTTCTCACTGCTGATCAGTGGTAAAGTGCAAGTGCTCCTGTGGTAAGATGTATTGTGGATTGGTGTTTCCATGATTGGCCTGTTTGATGTATGTGTCAGTCCCTAGTAAAGTGCACTGCGTGTGCCAGGGCATGTAAATCAAATGCTGTTGGTGGACTGCAGCACTGGATTGTGCCACCCACCCAAACAGCCCATAAATGTAACTCCGGCCTGCCATTGCAGAAACTGTGTGCAATCTGGTACTGCCATGTTGACTTGGCAAGTGCACCCACTTGCCAGGCCCTAACCTTCACTTTTCTTACATGTCAATCACCCCTAAGGTAGGCCCAAGGTGCCCCTGTGGGCAGGGTGCAGTGTATGTGAAAGGTAGGACATGCCCTGGTGTGTGGCATGTCCTGATAGTGAATTACTGCCAATTTCGTTTTTCACTATTGCAAGGCTATCTGTTCCCTATAGGTCAGAATGGGGAGATTGTTTATAACATTTTATAAACATAACTGGCCCTGGGAACTAAGTAGGAAAATAAAGTTTAGTATGCCTGAACTCCGAATCTAAAGATGCATCTTTTAGTGAAGAGGATTTTTACATTCTGTGTTTGAAAATACCAATTTTAGAAAGTAGGTATTTTCTTGCCTAACCATCCAGTGTGCCTCTACTGGGTTTGTGGATTGACTGTCTGGGTTTTGGATGACAGGGGCTGGGGAGCAGGAGTGGCTGCGGATAGTCTAGGTGGGTCAGGAAAGGGCTGAATAGACCTGGGCTGCATTTAGAGTAGGGGGGGAGGAGATTTCCTTGCACCTGAACGGTCCTGGCCTGCCTCTGACAATGCAGTCTCCACCTCCTGCCAGGAAGCTACCCCAGAGAAGGCAGAACTGGTTCTGGCTGGGCACAGACACTCTCTGCCTAAGCGATCAAAGGATTTGGGGATAAAAATATTGGGGCCCAGACACCTGAACTTTAGAATTCTTTTGGACCAAAAAGACTGCCAAGAAGAAGAGCTGGAGAAGCTGTGACAAAAAACTACAACTTTGCTGTGTGCTTTGCTGTGTTGGCCTGCAGTGGCTTCTTTGGTCCTGGACTGAACTTTCTGCAATCTACTTTTGTGAGTTTCTCCAAGGGCTTGAGGTAGAGCTTGCCCCCTGTTCAAAAAGTCTCAGGAACAACAAAGACCTCATGCTCTTCTGCCCTCAGCACTGGGAACTGTTTGTTTTGTGCTGCAACAGAAGAAAAAGCAACCCAATGACATCTACGACGCCACTGCCGACTGTTCTGACGGCACGACGCAACGCAACCCTGGTCTCACCGACAACACCTGCTGATGCCGCCACCGAGCCGCTGCTCACACCGCGACCTGTGGACACCGCACTCCGTACCGCCTTGCTTCACGGCGACACCTTTGTATCCCCGACACTGCCGCTCCATGCCGAAATCTACGCCGCTGCTTTCCCCGTGTTTTGAGGGCAGTGCTCGTAAAGTTACATGACGCACCGCCGTCATCCCGCACCGCAGCCTTGGCCTACCGATGCCATCGACTCCAGTTTGTCAACCGGCGACAGCGCTTCAGCAACAACGACGCTGCCTGCGGCGCGACCTGCCGTACCGCAACGAGCGCAGCATTCATTTCGCACCGTGACCCTGCTCTTACCGACGACGCCATCTGACGCGGCCAATAAGCCACTGCTCGCACCGCGACCTGAGTGCACCGCATGCCAGACCGCTGCACTTCGCACTGCAACACCCGATGCCAGCGCTCCTGACTTCAGCAGAGAGGAGTTTGATCTGCAACATGTGTGACTTAGAAGGCCCCGATGATTCCTGCACAGTCCTCTGAAACAGACACCTGCGGACGCCATGCTTTCAGAAGCTCAACTAGAGGTCGCCGATGCCCTGCATTTCTAAAAGGTACTGTTTGCGGGTCTTCCCGAAACCGTAGCTGGCCCGCAGCACTGCGGTCAGTCAGAACTGTTCGGATTTGTTTGCTCTCGACGCTGTGATAGCCCCGGACGGAGCTATCGACATCAAGGAACTGTTTTTCAAGCATATTTTGATAACTGAAGATTTTAAAGTACTGTATAGTGGATTTTTATTGCTTTTGGTCTTGTCGAACAAGTTACTTACCTTCGGTAACGATATATCTGTAAGAAACATTAGTTAGTTGGTGTTAGATTCCTTACCTTCGAATATCCCCAGGCGTCAAACTGGATCCGGAAGGTTTTCGCTAGCAGTACCTCTGCGCGTCAGTAGGTGGCGTCCTGCGGCTCCGCGTCTGTCGCTGGCGTCGTATGCGCAGAGATGACGTCACGGAGACTACTTAGGCGCCACCCATGCGCGCTGGCGTCAGTTCTGTACACGACTTTCTGTGCCGGGAACGCAGAGCCGTGCAAGACACTGACCACTGGTGCATAAAACTAGGGCCCTAAAAGAGATGACCTTAACCCTAGAAATCAGTTCACAGAACAGGGAGGATGGGTGGGGCGGTAAGGAATCTAGCACTAACTAATGTTTCTTACAGATATATCGTTACCGAAGGTAAGTAACTTGTTCATCTGAAAAAAACACGTTAGTGTTAGATTCCTTACCTTGGAATAGATACCCCAGCAATACCAACCCCGGTGGTGGGTCTGCGAACTAAGATCACACCAGAAAATCCCGGAGAACAGAACGGTCAAAGAAGCCGTCTCTCCGGACTTGGGTGTCAAGGCAATAATGCTTGGTAAAGGTATGCAGTGAGGACCACGTAGCTGCCCGACAGGTATCCTGCAAAGGGACTCCCCATCCCAGAGCGGTAATGGCTGCTGTCGCTCAAGTAAAATGTGCACGCAGCCCCAAAGGAGGCTTCTTTTTTAGCCAAAGCGTAACAGGCTTTAATACACAGAACGACCCACCGAGAGATAGTTCGTCTGTGCACAGCCCGACCTTTCTTGGCGCCCACGTAGCCCACAAAGAGTTGATCATCCACCCGGAACTGTTGTGTGCGCTTCAGACCGAACGAGAGCGCACGTTTTGGGTCCAGATGGTGGAGCCTCTCTTCCTCTTTCAAAGGATGCGGAGGCGGAAAGAAGGTGGGCACAGTGATTGACTGCCCGATGTGGAAGGGCGTGACAACCTTGGGCAGAAAAGAAGGACGGGTCCTTACCACCACCTTGTCCGGATGAACAGAAAGGAAAGGAGCTTCAGAAGAAAGAGCCTGGAGCTCACTCACTCTTCTGGCAGAGGTGATGGCAACCAGGAAGGCAGTCTTTAAAGTGAGAATATGTAAAGGACAGTTGTGAAGTGGCTCAAAGGGAGCGCACATCAAGTAAGTCAACACAAGATTCAAGTCCCACTGAGGCATTATAAAGGGGACCGGAGGGAACGTGTGCGTAATGCCTTCCAAGAAACTACTAACAGGGGACTTGAAAAGAGAAGGCTGATCTGGAAGCCTTAAAAAGGCGGAAGTGGCCGAAACATAGTCCTTGATAGTGCCCAGAGCAGAGCCCTGCTGGGCCAGAGAAAGGAGGAACAGAAGAACTTCTGAAAGAGGGGCAGAAAGGGGATCCACAGCGTTCGCTGTGCACCATGCCACAAACTTATTCCACCTGCAGGCGTATACCGTTTTAGTGGAGGGACGCCTGGCTGCCAAAATAACATCACAGACTTCGGCAGGAAGGTCAAAAGCTGTCAACTGTCGCCTCTCAATCTCCACACATAGAGGTGTAAGCAGGATAGGTTCGGGTGAACGACCGTTACCTGCAGCTGCGACAGAAGATCCTCTCGAAGAGGCAGTCGGATCAGAGGACAGATTACCAGACTGAGTAGCTCGGCATACCATACTCTTCTTGCTCGATCCGGAGCCACAAGAATGACTTGGGCCCGGTCGCGCCTGATCTTCTTGGGCACTCTGGGCAGAAGTAGTATAGGCGGAAAGGCGTACAACAGACCGCAACTACACTCACGACGAAAAGTGTCTCCGAGCGAGTGCCGCCTTGGAAATTCGAAAGCGCAGAAGTGATGACATTGCGCGTTCTCTTTGGTGGCGAATAGATCTAACCAAGGCTCTCCCCACTGCAGAAAGAGACCTTGCACCACGTCCGAGGTCAGACGCCATTCGTGATCCAACATGCATCTGCGGCTGAGTTCGTCCGCCCTGGCGTTCAGGGAGCCTGCTAGGTGTTGAACCACCAGAGACATGCCCCGATGTTCCAGCCATGTCCAGAGGCGCAGAGCCTCCTAACATAGGGTCCACAACCCCACCCCCCCCTGTTTGTTGCAATACCACATGGCGGCGGTGTGGTCTGTGAACACCTGCACTACCTGTTCCCGGACAGAGGGAAGGAAGGCTTTCAGAGCAATTCGGATCGCCCGCAGCTCCAGAAGGTTGATATGGAGCCGAGATTCCGCCGGAGACCAGAGGCCCCTGATCTCCGCCTCTCCCATGTGGCCACCCCATCCCAGGAGGGACGCATCCGTCACCACTGTGAACTTCGGTTGGGGAAGGGAGAGGGATCTGCCATTGACCCAATCGCGATTCGTGAGCCACCACTGCAATGGACGTACAGTGCCCTCTGAGATCTGGACATGATCGGACAGGTTGCCCTGATGCTGTGCCCACTGAAACTTACGGTCCCACTGCAGAGCCCGCATATGCCATTTGGCATGTTGTACTAGCAGGATGCAGGAGGCCATCAGGCCCAGAAGCTGGAGGGTCATCCTGACTGAAATCCAGGGTTGAGGCTGAAAGATCGGAATCATAGCCTGAAAATCCCGGATCCGCTGTTCGGGAGGATTAATTGGAGCTTCTGAGAGGGATTCAGGTGCGACTTCGGTACATTGATGGAAAACCCCAGCAAATGCAGGAGGCTGGCCGTAGTCTGGAGGTGGGAGACTGTTTGGGGCGTGCCCACCTTCAACAACCAGTCGTCTAGATAGAGCAAGACTGAGACCCCCGATCTGCACAGATGAGCCGCGACCACCATCACCACTTTCGTGAACACCCGAGGGGCGCTGGTAAGGTCAAAGGGGAGCACGGTAAACTGAAAGTGCTCGTGGCCTACCATGAACCGCAGGTAACGCCGGTGGCAGGCAGGATAGGAACATGAAAATAGGCGTCCTGCAAGTCCAACGCTACCATCCAGTCTCCTGGATCGGGAGCAGACAAGATCTGAGCCAAAGTCAACATCTTGAACTTCTCCTTCCGGAAGAAGCAGTTGACGTTCCGGAGGTCCAAAATGGGACGCAGACCCTCTTTGTCCTTCTTGGGGACCAGAAAGTAGTGGGAATAACAACCACTCCCTACTTCTAGCCCAGGCACGCGCTCGATTGCCCCCTTGGCCAAGAGGGCCTTGACTTCCTGCTGGAGAAGTGCCAAGTGTTCCCCCGACATGTGGTGGTGCTGAGGCGGCATGGCTGGAGAAGTGGACTGAAAAGGAAGGGAGTATCCTTTGCAGATGATCTGCAACACCCACTTGTCCGATGTGATAGCGTGCCAGTGGGGGAGGTGATTGCGAATCCTGCCACCCACTGGTGTGGGGTGCCCCCCACAGTTCAGATTAGGAAGGTTTGGAGGTAGAAGCAGCGCGGGCGGAGGTAGACTGACCCCCATGCTGATTCCCAGAACCGCCCCTGCGGAAACCGCGGCCGCGCTGAGACTGGGTCTGCACAGGCTTGCTGAAGGAACGTGCCTGGGCGGCCCTTCCATGTCCACGAAAGGAACGAAAACCAGGAGTGGCTTTTTGTGGAAAGGCCAAAGGACTTGGCCATGGCCCGCGAGTCCTTAAAATGCTCAAGCGCACTGTCGGCTTTATCGCCAAACTGTAGAGTGCCATCAAAGGGCATGTTCATGAGTGAGCTTTGGACATCTGGAGAGAACCCGGTAGATCTCAACCAGGCGTGGCGACGAAGCGCCACAGTCGTAGCAATTGCTCTACCTAGTGAGTCCCCGGTGTCCAAACCACACCGAATGGCGAACTTAGCCGCATCTTTACCCTCGGCAACGGCTTGGGACAGCACAGCCTGGGTCTCTTCAGGACACTGAGGCAACACCTGTGCAACTGTATCCCACACAGCATGGGAATAGCGGCCCAAGAGGCAGGCGGTGTTCACCGACCGCAGCCCAAAGCTGGCCGAAGAGAACAACCGCTTGCCGAACTGCTCCAGCTTCTTAGAGTCCTTATGGGGCGGAGCCGTGGGAAAGGCACTCTGGGACGTCGAAGCTTGGATGACCAGGCTCTCGGGCGTAGGATGAGTGGTCAGAAACGCAGGATCACCCGGCGCCGGGCGATGACTGGTGACGTTCTTATCCACAGGGGCCCCTGTTGCTGGCCGCGACCAAGTGCCCAGTAAGACGTCAGTGAGGGTGTCATTAAATGGCAGCAGGGGCTCCGACGAAGTGGACGCCGTCTGGAGCACCTCAGTGAGGAGATTAGTTTTTAGGGCCACCGTAGGGAGATCAAGGTTGAGGACCTCAGCTGCCCGACGGAGCACCCCCGTGTAAGAAGCGCCCTGCCCCATGGTAGGTGGCGGAGAGGCAAACCCGGGTCAGAGGAGACATCAAGGCCGCCGGCCTCCTCTAACTCGTCCACCCAGTCCAGCTCAGTGTCACACTGACGAGCAAGAGGTTCCTCTGACCCCTCCCAGTCGTCCTCCACCTCTGCCTTATGTGATACAGACTGCGGCGGCAGGGCAGGGACCGGGGAAGGAACAAACGGTGCCGGGAACGGCGCCGGACGGGGCCAATGCGGATCCCAGGTAGGGACAAAAGTATCCTAGAACCTGGGCAGGTGCGGAACAAATGGCATCCACTGCTGCGCCGGAGGCAGAGCCAGCAGCGCAGGATCCTGCAGCGCCGGAGCCGCCGGCGGCACAGACTGTCAGACAGGATCCTGACACGGGTGGCACGAATTCTTGAACCTGTGCGGGAGTCGCCTACGGACCCGGATAAGGTGGGTAGGCCGCGGGACTCCCGCGCTACGAAGGAGCCGCAGGGGCAGAACCCCTGTTCCCTTCGTCCGCATCCGGGGACCGACGGGGGGACGTCGGAGGGCGACAACGCTTCTTCGACTTCTTTTTGTGTCGTCTCTTACCCGAATCCAAGGGTGAAGACTTGGAGCCCGAACAGCGATTATGGTGGCCCTGCGAGCGTTCTCTGGAGCGGCCCCTGGATGTGAACGGCGCGGGACGAGTGTCGGACCTCAAGCAGCTTCCGGCGCTGCTCCCTCAAGGCCTTCGGGGCCATGGCCAGACGTACAAGTTACTTACCTTCGGTAATGATGTATCTAGTACCACATGACTCGGCCTGGACGTCGTCCGTGGGCGTGACGTCAGTGAGGTCACATAAGCCCCACTCCGGCGCGCTGACATCAGTTTTCTTCTGAGAACTTTTTCGCGCCACAACGCGGAGCCATCACAAACAAAACTGTGGAGAGTATGGGAACAGTGTGCGAAAAATCAGTGAAACAGAAAAGAGAGAAACAAAAAGGTGAGGAACAGCACCAGTTGGAAAAGTGCCAAGCACTAAGGTACAACAAGCATTTACAATGCAATGGTCTCGGCATTGGTAAAGTTTGAGCTATTGGCATTGCTCATGACATTATGTTTGTTTATGTTTTTGTTTTTAAAACATTTAAAGAAACGGCATTGTCATGAGCAATGCCAATAGCTCTAACTTTAACAATGCCGAGACCGTTGCATTGTAAATGCTTGTTAAATACAACTCAGAGATGGATTGGTAAAAAGAAAGTAGTGCAAATGTGCGATTGTGCATTTTTGTGTTGGAGAGGGTGGTGCCGTAAGGCTAACAATCTGTAAAGAGAACTTAAAAAAATATCAAAGGATAAGGATGAACACGAGATAACATACTAGAAACGGAAGTGGGGCGGATAGGTCGTGAAAACAAGCATTAGACGGTTTAGGTTAAACCCAGGAATAAAGGCGATGATAATCGAGGCGTGCATCGGAAACGTGGTGAGGGGGCTCAAATAATACGTGTCTGAAGACAGATGGAAAATATGTGTCTTATTGGAAAGATGGAGGTATTGGTCTTATCCCTTATAAATTTAAATTAAAAAAAAGAGGCGCCGGGTATGGATGTTCTACGTATAATAGAGGGGTAGGGGAGAGGTATGGGCTGGATAGCGAGGTGGGGTGCGATGCCCAACAATTAAGACAAGTCAGTCACAGCGGTTAGTAGGTGGGAAAGAGGCACTAGGCCCGGAGAAGTGCCTTTTTGGACGTCTGTGCTGCTCTACTGGGTGCCAGAGAATGGAACTGTCCTAGGATTGGGTGATAAATGTACCTCTCAGACTCACCTCCACTATCTTCTCACACTGTGTGCCTTTGCCGGCACCGGGCCCGCCAAGGACGAACACCACCAAAGGCTTCATGACAGAGCTTAGGATACAGCGAAGACTGGGAGGAATGCGGGACAGCGAGCCGAGGATACTGTACAACATGCAGAGGCTGGTGAAAGGCGGCGCAGGACACACCCGAGGGAGGGGCGGTACACCCGGCCTCAGTGGAACCAGGAAACCAGAACAGAAACCGGCAGGCAGGAGGGCTACTAACATAGAAGAAAGACTACCACGGATATCCTGATTCTAGTGTGACAACAGGTCGGAACTATGTAAAGTTAAAATAGGAAGTCTGATGCGAATAGGTTAGATTTCCGCGACTTGTTACTATGTGTCAACTCATATTTGTCAATACACAGTACATGCAAGTTAAATTCAAAATAAAAATCAATCACTTGAAGATGTCCGCCGCTTTTCAAATGTTCATTAAAGAACCTTTTACGGCCTCCTTCGAGTCAGCCATGTTGGGAAGTGGCGATTTTTAAGCCACTCCCATAGAGCTCTGAACTGTAGAATGTTCGACCGATGCAGGGATCCAAACCCGCTATTAATAGCAAGTGGCAGCAAAAATAAGCATGGCATACAAAAACATGGCAGAAGCTTGCACGGCACACAACAATGACATTGAGGAAGCACTTAAGGAGCTGTGTATCACCAAACCCATTGTAGAAATAGCAACAGAAAGACTTCAGTTTTAAACTCCTTCCAGTAACCCAAAAAAAAAACGTGAACGGGAACAAAAACTGTAAACGAAACATAGTTGCAAATTATACCCCACATGTGAGTCAATATGCTGCCGATGGTTGATGAAGGTCCTTAATTCCCACAAGCAGTTCCATTCTTCACTTTTTTCACTTAGCGTAATGTTCTGCCTATACGTAGAGCAGTTGCGCGGCATTAAATAAAGTCTCTCTCGCCGATCTCACCAATTCTCCATGAAACACAGCATGTAATTAATCAAAGGCGTGTGGGTAGACGCTTCATGAATACAAAAACACTTCCTGGACTCAACAATGCAAGGCAGTTCGCATTCCAGTCTTCGCCATTCATGACATCACTATGCAACATCGCCGTCTTCTACAAGCGCTGAGTTTACGTTCTTGCCCTTGTGCCAAAGGCTTGCTGAGTCGACACTAAATCGTCGAGTTGCGCATGGCAGCCTCACGGTGGATTCAAATTTCGCACAAACTCCACAACACAACAGTAAGGAGGCACACGCTGTAATGTTATGCACTCGCAGCCGTTATCTCCGATGGCTGCAAATTTAAATAAACACTCAGTCAAAGTTTGTTGGGCGCATATATGGACAGCACACCGCATCTATGCCAAACCATACATCGCCGAGAACTCACCCATATGTTGACCTCTAGTGCGTAGGTGGGGGGGGGCTTCTGATTGTGGTAGTCACCTGTGAGAGTGAGACACGCTGACTGAGTCAGCCCCCTAGGGAGGGCGGGAGTGAGTGTGCGAGGGAGCTGAATGTTCCAGCCTCCTGGGGGAGGGGGCGGCTGGAGTATCGATTGCGACGAGGCAACAGCGGGTCTGAAGCCTCTAGGGACAGCCGGGGTGCACAGGAGTACCCCCAATACCGGACATACAAGAGCCAAGCAAATGCAAAAAAAAGACTGGTGGCAGCACAAATGTGAGCTGGCGGGTGCTGCGGCTATAGAATATTTTGTTAGGAAATTCATTCCCACCCTCCCAACCGCACGTAGAGAATAAAAAATAAATTTCCGTTTACCAGGGAGAAAATGGAGGCTGTCGGCTGGCAGTATCGGGGAGAGATGGAGAGATGAGGTGGGCGGAGAGGGGAGGGCTGTGATGGCGAGGGAGGGGTGAACAGATGGGACGCAGAGGAGAGGGCCGCAGCGGGGATGCCCAGCCGTGAAAGATGAGGGGGGCGGGGTTCGAACAAGTGAGGAGCGGAGCGGAGATCTTGAATATTAATTTGGCGCTGCGCGTCAGAACAGAGTAGCCCGTTTTTGCTTCAAACTGTATTTTTTTAGGCCGGACTGAGAAGTCAAAGCAGCCCTGGCAAATGATACCAGTCCAGCCCCCATGTGGTGCATAGCGAACGGAGGGCCCGCATAACAAATTGGCAAAGCGTGCACAGAGTAACCCCTGACGGAATAGAAGGGAAGTGGATTCGGACACACGCCACTTACTTCAAAAGGTACTGCGGGATGGCGCAGCCTTCGAGCTAAAAACGAATCCTTACGGGGGAAAGTTCACAGGAAATAAAATATTTAAAGGGCAGGAGCCGAGAGCAGGGGGAGAGGACACGCACACCACCGCCTTTCTCCGAGGCACAGCAGAAAATGCCTCGGAGAAAGGGAGTGTCCTTTTCGGATTGGGGGGCGTGTTTTGCTGTTGTCTCCTCCCTGAGACTTCTCGCAAAAAACACGCCCCCCGATCCGAAAAGGACGGGGCAGGATCGGAGTGACGGGACCTCTTCTCCAATGGCTGGCCAGCATTTACTAGGCCAGCCAATGGAGAACAGGAGAGAAGAGGGGCGGGAGCAAGCCCCTCTTCTAAAAGTCACTCAAAATCATTAAATCTCGCGAGCGAGACTGCGCAAGCGCAGCCTTCGCTAGCCGAGACCTAAAAAGGCATAGCGGTGAAAGCCATTGCAGTGAAAGAGCAGAGCACTGCTCTGAGGAACACCCTTGCAAGCCAAGGCGACATCCTCTCAGGAGACAAAAAGCATGTGAAAAACGTCCTGGCAGAGGAGAGAAATAAAGAGAGACTGCAATCACAATCCACAACAGTGAAGGGCAACAAGCCCGGAACAGAGGAATAACAGCAATTCACCCCCAGACGACACCATCAAGGAGGGCCGTATCCCCTGAAAGGAGCGAATAGGCCGAGGTACAGGCAAAAAAACCCAAAAAAAAACAACGCAGAGGACTGCAAAAGAATCAGAAACCCCAAACAAGTAAAAGGGAGAAGAGTAAAAGTAGGCCCCTACACTGGAGAGAAAACCAGGGTGGAGGGATGCAGAAGCACACATGAACCAACCAACCATGTATCCTAAAAGAAGGGGTGGAACAATCAAGCAGAATGAAGCATCCTGTCCGGGAGGAAGCAAAACGGACACCCACAGAAGACAAGCCACCCGGAGGGAGGCGAGTGCAGAAAACCAAACTGAAGGACCTCGCAGAACGGGGCGGAAGGGCGAGCCGTGAAGGAATCTGCGGCTAGAATCGTCTCTACCAGATACATCGTTACTGAAGGTAAGTAACTTGTACATCTGATAGAGACTACAAGCCGCAGATTCCTTAACGTAGAATAGATACCCTAGCCATACCCAGAGGGGAGGAGGGCCTGCGAGAGAACCTCCCCAGTAGGAAGTAACACAGGGCCCCAAGCAGGTGACGTGCCACGGGGACAAGAGGGCGGCCCAGCCCCCACCAAGCGGGCGGCCCAGCCCCCACCAAGCAGAAGCAAGCAAGAACAAGGCGAAGAGAAGACTAGGAGACCCTAAGCCCATTCAAGGTACAACGGCCACAGACCCTCGTAGGGACAGACAGCTGCCGAGGAGCATCCAGGAGGAAAAGAATGACCCCAACTCCAGGGAAAAGAGGTAGAACCGGAGGCAGGGCCTGCTGCAGGAAAACACACAGCGACAGTGGACAGCTGAACAGGCATCAGCCGCAAGGAAGCAGGCATGGCAGGAACGGCTACACAGCCAAGAAGCGCAGGCATAAGAAGAAAGGCACAGGTGCGCAAAGCCCCAGCAGAACAAGAGGCCGGGGCACGGGGGAACACAATAAGGGCCACGGCGGCGGACCAGAAAGAGGAGGCGTGCGCAGCCGGCAGCTGACAGTACCATGGAGCAGTGCACCCAGAACAAGCCAGGCGCAGGCCGAGGGCAGAGACCAGGGAATTTCAGAACAATCCCCAAAGGAGGATCGTTCAAAAGACACACCGACCCACGAAGAGAAGTGGGACCAGCCAAAAGAGAAAAAGGGGAAGACACGGAGGACGGACCCAAGCAGTCAACCAGAACACAGGAAAGCCAGGAGAAACCTAGCCCCCTTGGAACACCAGACAGAGGACCAGGCCGGATAGGAAGGCGGAAACGCCACAACACGACACCGTAGACAGCATTCCAGACTAGTCGAGCTATGTAGCGAACACCGAGAATGACAGAACCTGGAGCAGCGCAAGCTGCGCCCGGAAAAGACACAAGAGACCGCACCAGCGGTATACAGCGATGCCAGGAAAGACAGGGAACCCGAAAAGGGTGACCATACCTCCCCAGCACAGGACAGAGCTATGCAACAGCTACAAGTACCCCACATAAGGTACGATACATCCCAAGTAAACATGGGAACACCTCTTAGGGAAAAAGTCCGCAGCAGAGGACAAGAACATAAAGGACCTGCAGATAGAACGAGAGACGGCTTGCCAATCAGCCAAACAAAAAACACACAGAAGGTCCAACATGGGTGTACCAACAACCAAAGAACCACAAAAGCCAAAGGGGCTGAACCAGCAGCCAACAGTACAAAGGGGTCAACCCAAGGGCCCGAAGGCACGCCAACCCACACAGAATACGCAGACGGTCCAACCGAACCACCAGACCCCCGAAAAAAGGGTGGGATAACGCCACCCAGAAAGCAGCAGAGGACCGACAAGCCAAGTTTACGGAGGGGGAGGAGGAGGACGGAGCCCCGCAAGGAGCAGCTGAGTGGCGGAATCCACATGGGTGTTAAACAAATGCACCCCATCAAAGGGCAGGTCAACCAAACGCTCCCAAACATTCTCAGTGAAAATGCTATCCCTCAACCAAGCATGGCGACAGAGAGATACTGAACTTGCCATAGTGCGGCCGAGAGCATCAGAAACACCCAGGGCCGAACGAAGAATAAACGCGGCCAACTCCCGGCCCTCCATCACATGGTGCCGCAGATCAGCGCAGACACCTTCTTGAGAGGCACAAGACAGAAGGGACTCCACGGAATCCCACAAACTGGAAGTAGCCCTGGCCAACACACAAAGCGTGTTGAGCGCTCGCAAAGCAGCACTAGAGGAAACGAAGATTCTGACTAGGGAGAAGGGTCCCTACTAGGACAAAGGTGCAAGCCCTTGCCAACTAGAGACCCCCATTTCTAACACCCCACATCTGGAAGAATGGGAGGAGTACTTGGGGATGTAGTTTCCATTCGTGGATCTGTTGTCTTTGACGACTGAGCAGATCTGCAACCTGATAGTTTACTCCTGGGAGATGTTCTGCAAGGAGATATATCTTTTGAGGTATGGCCAATCTCATTATGCTTTGAGCTAGGTGTGAAAGCTGTAGAGTGTCCCCCCCTGTTTTTGTATGTATTACATTGCTCTTCTATGGTCTGTATGGACTAGGACAGCTTTGCCTACTATATGTAGTTGAAAACTATTCAATGCCAGAAAAATTGCTTCTGCTGTTAGCATGATCTGTGGAACCGGGTCGACGAATGGCCGCCCTCTGGAAAGGTTTTGTGAATTCCACCACTGGAGAGAGCGATGGGTGCGGCCGTCTACCAACACCAGATCGGTTAACTGACCTTGAGCCTGGTTCCACTGACGTGCTAAGCATTCCTGTAGGGGACGCATTTGGAGTCTTGCGTAGGGAACAATTAGAATGCAAGAAGCAGTCAATCCGATCAATTGCATGAACACTCGAGCTGGTAAGGAGTGTTGAGGCTGAAATCGTGATATGAGGTTTTGCAAGTTGCGTAAACTGACTGAGATGTGGTATGCTAGTGTCTATAGTGGCTCCTAGGTACACTTGCGTGTTGGAGGGTTGGAGAGGAGACTTGGTGAGGTTCACAGGGAATCCCAAGTCGTGAAGCAGCTGAACTGTTTTGTGAGTGTGGTGTATGCAGCTGTGTTGTGACTTGGCTTTTATAATGCACTTGTCCAAGTAAGGGATGACGTGCATGTGTTGTCTTCCTAAATGAGCTGCGACTACTGCCAGAAACTTGGTGAAGAGTCTTGGTGCTGTAGTAACCCCGAACGGAAGAACTTTGACTTGGTAATGTTGTCCGTCCACCACGAACCGGAGATATTTCCTGTGCGCCGGGTGAATGGGAATATGGAAGTAGTCATCCTTTAAATCCAGAGTGGAAGGAAAATCCCCTTGTTGAAGCAATGGGAGCACCTGTTGTAGGGTGACCATGTGGAAGTGGTCTGATTGAATATAGAGGTTTAGCTGTCTAAGGGCCAGTATGGGCTTGAGAGAGCCGTCCTTTTTTTGGAATACAAAAAAAAAGTATAGGGAGTACACTCCTGTCCCTTGATGACGTAATGGGACTGGTTCTATTGCATGCTTTTCTAACATGGAGAGAACCTCTTGTTTTAAAAGGGTGAGATATTCTGGTGACATTGCACGTTCTCTTGGAAGGATAGTTTGGGGAGTGCTGGTAAGTTCCAGGCAATAACCATACTGGATAATTTGTATTACCCACTTGTCTGAGGTGATTGAATTCCAGACAGGTAGGAACTGTGAGAGACGTCCCGACAGGTGTGGGATGATCGGGGGTAGCGGAGGAAAGTCACTGTTTATTGGCAGAGGAAGTGCAGGTGGAGCTACCTCTGCCTCTTCCCTTATTATTATTTCCTCTGTAGCCTCCTCGAAAATAGCCTCTGGGGGAGGTGGATTGGTTGTTATTCTTATAAGAGGAGGAGGGATTCTCGGATGACAGTTTTTGAGCCACCCCTGGAAAAGGAGCGGCGAAAGGAGCCCCTGTGAGAAGGCAATTGTAAGGCTCCCATAGACTTAGCAGTTACGGTGTCTTTCTTCATTTTCTCTAGTGAAGTATCTACTGTTGGTCCGAAAAGATGTTCCTTATCAAAGGGTTGATTAAGTATGGAGGATTGGACCTCCTGCTTGAATCCAGAGATACAAAGCCAGGATTGCCTGCACAGCACTATGCTGGTGTAGATGGCCCGAGATGCTGTGTCTGCTGCGTCTGCTGCATCTAGTGCACATTTTATGGAAGTGTTGGTGATAAACTTACCTTCCAGAATGAGGTCGTTAGCTTTGGTCTTAAACTAATCAGGCAAGCATTGCATGAGTTTTTCAAACTCATCATAGTGAGCCCTATAGTAGCGTGCTAACAGGGCCTGAGCATTGGCAATACGCCAATGGTTAGCAGTCTGCGAAGCCACTCGTTTGCCGGAGGCATCAATAAGTTTTGACTCCTTATCAGGAGGAGGGGCGTCGCCTGTAGTTTCAGAGTTAGCTCTCTTGCAAGCATTAGATACAACAAGGGCAACTGGCCTTTTATATATGCAGGGTCTGTAGAAGCGGGCTTGTATTTTTTATCCACTCTAGGTGTGAATATTCTAGCTCTAACTGGGTCTTTGAATACCTAGTCTGTTTCAACAAGCCCTTGAGCATTTGCAAAGTATTAGTAGACTTTTGTGAGGCGTAAATGTCTCCACAAGGAAATCCTCTTCTAGAGGGTCTGTATGTAGCTCCACCCCGTGATATTGAGCAGCCCTATTGATAAGCTGTCCAAAGCCAATATTGTCATCAGGTGGGGAGGGTCTGGAGGGATACAGGTCAGGGTCGTTATTTTGATCTGGATCCTTATTATAATCTTCCCAGGGGTCACTGTCCTCTGGTAGGTCTAGTGGTATATCCTGATCTTCATCCTCATCCTCATCCTCATCCTCATCCCCATCCTCATCCCCATCCCCAGACCCATTATCTTCATCCTGTGGGTCAGGTGAAAGTGGAGGTGGTGGTGAATTTGATGGTGTAATCAGAAAATTGGGATTAAGAGGAGAGGGAGGTATGTAAGGGGGAGAAGGGTTAGCACCCATGTCCTTTTTCTTCAGAGGTATAGGAGATTCCTTTGAGAGATCCAGCTTCCGTTTTTTAGTTAAGAGTGGCCAGAAGGTGTTCAGTTTGAGGGTCAACACTAAGTCTCTTGTTTTGGATCCAAAACGGTCTCTGCAGATGGAGGCTCCCTGGAAGGATTATCTTTCTCTTTAGGAGTAGATTTCGGCGTGGAAGATTTGGACTGAGAGTCTTTGTGCGCCGAATGTTTCGAACCACAGTGCTTAGTTTTAGCCTGTTTAGCGTATAAAGCTTTTGGAGTGGCATTTTTTGGCTCTGAACTTTTCGGCGCGGAGGGAGTCGGCTCCGAGCTTTTAGGTGACGAGGATTTCGGCTCTGAGGATTTTTGGGACGATTTCGGGTCCGAAGCTTTTGGTGCCGAAGGAGTCTTTGGTGCCAAAGATGTAGGGTCTGGCACGTTTTGCTTTATGTTTCGGTGTCGAAGGTGTTGGTTCGGCAATGGAATGGGGCCGGCTCGAGCAAGAGCCGGAAGGCTAGACTTTATATTTCATAGCCGGGCTGGAGGGTGGGGCATCTGAAACTTTTTCTTGGTGTCGACCCGAGGACAAGGGTGATACCGGAGCCTTAGATTTTGGTTGCGTGGGCACATGGGGCTCTGTACTCACGGTGCGTTGACCCGGAGTGACGTTCAGGTCTTCCTCCACGTCGGAGTCGGCTTCGGACACCGTTTTTTTCTTCCTCTGCTTCTGCGGCTGGACGTTGGTCTAGATCTTCTCCAAAGATGTCCGGTATGGAGCCTCTGACACATTGCATCTTATGGCGTCAAGCCTGACAATCACAAATGGTCTGCTTCGATCGGAATGATCAACACTCTTCACAGTCCTTGTTATGTTCCAGAGAGAAGGAAAGGTTGCAAACCTTGTGCAAGTCTGTACGTGGAAACTTAGCATGACACCCGGGACATGGCTTGAATGGAGTCCGTTCCATCGACTGCTGGCATAGTCGGCACGGGTAGGCCCAACGACCCGCCTCGAAGTTCCCGATCGAAGGTTTTCATAATTTACGCGAAGCGCGTCGAATGGGAGACCCCGATCGAAAGACAATACCGTAGAGGGTAGAGGATTGCGCATAGAAGGGGTTCGAAAACGATACCGAACCAGAGCGCAGCAAGACACATCTGAACCCGTGGGCGGAAAAAAAAACATTCTAGGGATGGAGTCGATGCCCATGCACACTATCACCGAAAGGAGGAGTCACCTACCTTGTGACTACAAAGACTATGCTATAGCATATGATCTACAGCTCATTTGCCTCGAACATACATTTTTAAAACAACGCCAGTCTTCCCGTCAGAGTGGGGGTCAGAACTGGTGGGAGCCAGTTGCTGAGTACAGCAAGTGGCCTGGAGAAGCTCACAAAGGCGGCATGCCTTTGAAGCTTCCACTCCCTAATCCTGGGGGAGGAGACATAGCACCTCGCCCAGGATGTGCATTGTTGCAGGCCCAGGAGAGCGGATGGCTCTCTACCCAGGGGTCCAGCAACATGTATGCTGGGTGGCAGCCTAGGCAGGCTCTCAGACAGGACGTGGATAGTGGATAAGGTACAGGGGGCAACTCTAAGTTGCCCTCTGTCGAGCATGTTACATTAAATCCCACACTGGCATCTGTGCGGATTTAATGTGCCGAGAAGTTTGATACCAAACTTCTCAGTCTTCAGTGTAGCCATCATGGTGCTGTGGCGTTCGTGATGACGACCTCCCAGCACCATATACTCTTAATGGCAGCACTGCACTTAGTGCCCAGGAATGGACCTGGGTACTGTAGGGGTACAGGGCTCGTGCACCTGTACCCACACCACTGGCATAGGGCACCCAGCTAGAGGGGTGGCTGAGGTATGCCAGGGCAGTGTGGTTGTGGGCATGGCACACAGGGATGTGTGCCATGTCAACTGTTTTGTTCTGTACCAAGACACTCAGCCTGCAAGGGCAGTGTGTGTGTGTGTCAGGGTACAGGGCCTCCAAGGGTGGCACAATACGTGCTGCAGCCCTTCGGGCCTTCTCTGGTCACAGTGCCCTGGGTACCTAGGGTACCATTTACCAGGGGTTGACATGTGGCCAGAGTAATTGGGTTTAAGCTTCAATGCAGTTTTAGGGAAGGAACATAGGCCCTGGGCACCTGATTGGCAGGAGCCCAGGGCACACTCAGTCAAAGTACATCAGCAAATAAGCAAAAAGTGGGGGCATACCATGCAAGAAAGATGGCACTTTCTCACAGCTCCCATGTGTGATAAAGAAGAAAATGGCATCTCAGTGAATTAAAACACTTGCCCAGGATCACATAATTTGAAACCAGTTTATGGGCCAAGAGCATTATGATTAGGTTGAGTAGATGTAAGTCACTAGACCTGCAGGTCTAGTAACAGTTTTAGGATTTTGAGAGGCCTGTAGTTCTACCCCTGTGACAACTACAATTAATGACAGGAACCCAACCACAATGTCGGATTTGCCTGTTATAAGCAAGGTGCGCCTCATGGACCTGCTGACTAAGGTGAAATCGGGCTCTGCTAATGATACCTGTCCTTCAAAGGCTCTAAAAGAGGTCTTCCCTATCTTTCCTGACCCAGCCCTATTCCTCCTCAACAAGCATCTGAGCCAAGGCATGATCCCCAGCTACTTTAGGGCGGCAATAAGGGTTTTGTTACTAAAGAAAACTGGTGGCAACCCACACATTTTGAAAAAACTATTGCCCGATATCTTTGCTACCTTATTTAGAAAAGGTTTTAGAGGCACACGTTGTCAAAGCTCTTTTTTAGAGGAAACTCATTTCCTTGACTCACACCAAGCAGGTTTTTGACCAGCTAATTCTACTGAAGCGGTTATCCTATCAGTCGTGGATGACATGCAGGAAGAAGCTGATCAGAGCAAAACTCAGGCATTGGTACTTCTCCACCTCTCTGCAGCTTTTGAAGCAGTCGACCATGAACTCCTGATCGACAGTGTCAGAGATGCAGCCCTACAGGGATTTGCACTGGATTGGTTAGTCTCCTTCCTGTTGGTCCACCTCTCTCCCTTCAGCTCTTCCAAGGTCCAACTTACCTGTGGGGTACCCCAGGGTCTTCTTTGCCCCCCCACCTTTTCAATCTGCACATTGCCCCCTTATACATTTTTTTTAAAAGATGAAGGTTAAAAACCACAATTATGCAGACAATATGTAATTGCTCTTTACAATTGACAACTCGCCTGAATCCAAAGTTGCCTTCCAAAATACGAAGCTATTCATCAGAGACTGCATGACTAGTAATCACCTCAAACTAAAGTCTGACTAGAAGGATATGGTCATACCCAGAAGTAACCACGACTTGTGGAATCCCACATTCTGGCCAGCAGCAATGCCCCCCCCCCCACCATATAAGAGCTAAGTGAAGAGCCTCAGAGATTTTATTGACAAAGATTTGTCCATGAAATCCCAATTGGGGGCACGGATATCGTCTCCTTTTTTGCAACTGTGCAAACTCAGAAAGATAGGTACATTTCTTAACTTTGAAGCTCTCATCTAGGTCATTATCACATTAGTCGTCTCGGGGATAGACTATGCAAACTGTCTTTAACTGGGTCTTCCCGAGGGGCTCAACCAAAGGTTACAACTGGCACAAAATCAGGCTGATCTATCAAAAACCTAGAAAATGCCACATCACCCCCCTGATGAGGAAACTACACGGGCTGCTGGCAAAAAAAGTGCACTGTATTCAAGACTGGCTGCATCTAGATTTGTCAATGGATAACTTAGTTTAAAAATGCATTAAAAAAAATAAAAACTAGGGTAAACAGAGATAAAATATGGTCTAATTTCTTTTCCATTCAAAATCATTTGTCTGCAGATCTAACCGGTGCTATATTCGGCTCATTCAGACTCCCTCAGTAATTTTCAAACTAGCAGCTAAGATGCAAATTGGTCAGCTTTTCCATTATTATTAATCAGCAGTATTTCACAAATACTATAGAAAAAGGTATTTGCTTGTAACTGCTTTGCATTTCTTTTCTACACATTGTGGAATTAAAGTTAATCATCCAGATTTGGAATGTGAAAATCTTTGGAGGAATAAAAGTCATTTTCTTTTAAAGAGGAGAGTATTTTGTATAACAAAATATAATCTTCAAATCATCACTGTAAAGACAGAAAACATATGTGAATGTACATACAGCAGCTCAAGGATTCGGATAATTGTCTGGTGTTTAAAATCAAGAAATTAGGGAGCATACATTGGTAGTTCATTCTCTATTTAGGCAAAGTGACTACTCCATACTTTTCCTCCTAATGAAGAGTCTATTTTGTTTACCTTGCTGAATACTATGGACATGATGAAGTAGTCTAGCAGGAATCCCTCAGAGTATTTCTGGTAGTCGAAATGGAAGAAGAGAACCGTGAAGCTGAGGGTCACATATTGCTGAGGTGGGCAGCAGAAGGAGGAACGCAAGAGCTTCAGACCTGCCACGGTGATGAGAAAGGCCCGACAACTGGAAAGGGAAGAAGCATATAGTGGACTTGTTAAGACAGGACCACAGAAAAAATCTACATAAGCAGGACAAAGTTAACTTTTTTATGGTCATACCACTCAGGCTTTTGACTCCTTCACACCAGTATGAACTCTGTTCAACAAGGTGCAAACACAGCTTGGCAATGAGTACTACAAGTTTCACTCAAACAAGGTCAGCTAGTATTTCCAGCGTCCAACAGATCCACTCGACTCAATAGTATAGCACTATTTAAACCAACCAGAATACCATAACTCACTGTTGCCAATTTCAAAATAACACAAAACAAAACTGTTTCAAACTGTATATTACAACTACCTGTTGATGATTGAGACCACATATGCTCAGACGATTCAGGTTGAGCCAGCACCTTTCATGCACCTACCTAGTGCCTCCAAGCGCTTACAGTGTAATGCTTCACTCGTGGAGCCGATGCACAAGAAAACAGACTGAATGCTTGACATCTATTTTGGTGAATGGATTTTTATTTTCTTACACAGATTATCTGAAGATTAATTAAATCTTTTGTACTGTTCTGCTACTTCAAAGAACAGGCAGTTTCTTTCCTCTGAAAAAGGAGCTTTCCATTCATGGATAGAAAAATTGAGTAAAACAACAATTGTACCTACATTTCCAAAATGAAGACAAAAGAAAAATCACATTTATTTGGCAAAGCCTGGACACTGGCCTTGCTGCTGCTTAACACTAAACATTTCAGTCTAAATGCAGTTCTACTGTAATCAGAATTACAGGCCTAATTTATTTTTAACAATGAATCAGAATGGAACATGGGCCGGATTTCTAAAAGCAGACGGTGGAGGATGATTCTTGTCCTTTGTTGCAACTAGGCTCTCCTTTTGCAGTGAGAGAGAAGCTCAAATCCCTCATACCATGAAGGGACAACTCACAAACAACTTGCTTATTAATAAAGTGGAAATGGGCTTGTAACTCACTGTGACCTCTTGCTTATGCCATGACGGGGGTCTATATGGGATAGCACACCTCCATTCCAGCACTCAAAAAAGCAAGATGCCAGCACTGCGATCTCTGTCCCTTAAAGGGAAATGGGCCCCAATGCCACAAGTAGAATAGTGTTTCTGAAAGAGGGGAGTGTAGGCAGTGGTCCATGAGTCCACTGTCAGCATCTCCTAATGTCTGCAACCTGCACAAGCAGAATGTAAACTTGCAAATTTGGACAGAACATTATCGGAGTGTCAACAAGACTTGCAAAGAGCAGAAACTTACTAGATACAGAGCTTATCTTGTTGTGTACTGACTGTGGCTGCATCCACTGTTATAGCGTTTAGGACCACTGCTGGGTAGACAAAGTACTTCTCCACACACTGTAGCCAAACGTACAGCTTCTCAAACCACATCAGCTGGGCTGCATCTAAAAGCATGAATAAAAACACAAAATTATCAGAGGCAAGAAGACAAATTATCTTTAGCAGTGGTTCTTGAGCACAATCAAACTCTATTAAATCGCTTGTGTAAAAAATAGCTAGGGGAAGAATCTCAAAACAGTTCTTGCTTCAGATCAGAAGAACCCTCATGTCGAAGGAATAACTCTATAGGATATGTGAAGCTTTTTTTTTTTTTTTTTTTTTAAGTTCGCACCTTAGCTAGATAACTATGCAAACCTATAGAGGACAAATCACTGGAGCACTACAGAAGTAGGACACAACATTTAACCTAAGCATTAGATCACCTATAGTCTCACAGGCTTAGAATAGAGTCAAGTTGCAAACAACCTGTTAAATGTGAGGAGAGGAACAAACTCTTGTTCAAAGAGGTGTTTGAGCCTAGATTGTCCCGCTTGACATGTGCTCTGCAATTTAAAGTTAAACAGAATTGTCACATACAGTTTTAACTATACTTGTGGCAGCTTTGCCCATGTGAGAAAATTTTACACAGAGTTACTATGCGGCTACTTTACTCTAGCTGGATGAGCACGGAGACCATCTGGAAGAAGTGCACAGAAGGAATTAATACACAAGTTATTTGCCTCAAAACACTATATAAAAAAATCTTCCGGCATGAAATGAGGGCAACGTCTATTCTTCGGAACGATTAGTAAAGAAAGTTCAAACCACATTGAAATGCACATAAGAATCAATTTAGGGCAGCTATACAGGACGAATGTTCTTTTATTTATTTTATTTTGGGCAATTCCATGGCACACATGTTACAAAAAACTCTAGGAGCCTGAGAATGACTGGAGAGGAGTAAGGAACTGGGAGAAAAAGGGGAGCGGAAGATAATTAAACAATCAATATTGATTTAATAACAATTTCTCAAACCTCAGTGAATGGAGCATACATTTTCACAGCTCCTCTTCAGAGGTGAATATCAACAGTAAAAGATATTTTGCAGAATACAGGGAGTCCTCGTGAAATAAATAAAAGACCATCCCCCTATGTTGGGAACCTCTTGGGTGAGATAGTTCAAATTTCAAAGGAATTATGGTGAAAAGGTCGTATTAGGTTTGTGTGGGTAAACGTAATTGCTAAAAGGTGCAAATGCAAAAATTGTCTTCCAGACCAGTAATAACCCAATGCATGCAGAAGATGATGATGATGATTCATGGCTCCAGTAATCATAATATTTATGGCCAACTGAGTGTGGATTGACTCCAGCAGCAACCCTTTTTTCTCTTTACACCTTAAAATGTCCATGTTTAGAGTCTATAGTTGAGATAATTGCATCCTTGCACAGCAAGTTATACTCGTATAAGTAATCGACTTCAATTTCAGATGAGGAGCGCAAGATTGATTGTCTTTACCAGTATCCCTGCAAAACCTTAACAAGGATTTGCAAAGCCAATAGGTCTCGCCTTTTGGACCTATCAGCTTTGCCAATGCTGTTTGCGACTGGTATGCAGCATCAGCAAAATAAATGCGAGATGATGTGGCCACTGGTGGCCATGTAATCTCATTTTTTTCCTTTATTTACAGGTTCAAGGTGGTTTGGCAAAAAATATATATATATATATATGGCAAGTGCAAAGGTTCTTTTTTGGATCATCCCAGCAGGGCACTCAAAAATAACCTCAAAGAATGCAGCATCGAGGCACATGAGAGAGGCCCAAAAATAAGAACAAAAATAGCCAAAGACTGCTAAGGAAAGCAACAGATTAGCTTGGGGGGGGGGAGGGATAAGGGAGCAACACAAAGCATGCAGGGCAAAGTGTTTGGGGGACAGGAAGCACCACCCTAGGGCAGGAGGTAGAAAACACATTCATTATTGTGGAGTACTGAGAGAAAAAGAAAAAATAGGTCCTAAACTGCGAACAGTAAAGAATGCAAGTCGTCCATCAAAAGGATGTTGAAGAGGGTATGATTCACGGAAGGAACAAACAGAACGGTACTGACAAACAGAAGATGAACCAGGAAAGCCACAGAATAAGATACAATCTTGTGACAACAAAGGTAACCAATGGTTAGCAATGGATTCAGACAAAACTCACTTTGTTTTTGGTACAGTCTGGAATAGACTTTCACCTACCAGACAGCTAAAAGTTCTGTGGTAGGCGAGACCTAAAATAGGAACTCAGTAAGTTGCTTTTGCTCCAGTGTCATCATTACTGGAATAGAAAATCAACTCTACTCTGTAACTAACCAACATTCAAGGAAATGTACTAAAGATCTGAAAAAAGATAACAGGTCTGAAAGAATCGATCCGATTCTGGAATAAATTCCCCCTCTCAATCGGTAGAGTGGCCATGGCAAGGATGGTGACGCTGCCCAGCTGTTTATATACAGCGCAGAACTCTTTCTGCTGTATCCCAAAGTCCACATTCGAAACCTTCAATAGCCTTCTACTTTCTTTGGTATGGGCTGGGGGACGCAGCAGAGAAACTTCTGATCCTCAAGCTGGACGCGGACCAGGGGACTGGGGCTCCTGGACTTTAGAATTTACTATCTTGCAGGATTGCTGCAATATGCGGCACAATGGTGAATGGAGGACCGCACTGTCAAAAAATAATTACTGGGGGACTGAAGCAGTGAGATGTGATTGCCTAAATTACTTATGATGGGATTACAGATTCCCAGGGACTGCCCACTCATAATACAGCAGGTGGCAGAGACGTGGGAACAGGCAGTCACACTGGTTCTTCGCAGGGCCCCTTACACTAATGCACTCTCGCTTCAGTGGATACAGGGTTTTCGCAGAATCCACACATTCATGGATATCACAAAATGGCATGAAGGGAGATGTACGAAGGCAGGAGATCTGTACCTAAAAGGGACCTTCTTAAAGTTCAACGAGCCGAAGGAATGGTTTCATGTGCCGGACAGTCACAAGATATGGATGTTGTTCTCGGAGGAGCCAAGAAAGTCCCACACCCTGGCACTGTTGCTCGACCCGGGGTCCACCAGAGGGCTCATATAACGCATAGAAAAAGCTATGAAACAAGACAGTGTGGTTGACCTATCCCACATAAGAGACAGCTGGGACTCAGATTTAACCTCCCCACTCAGAGGGGGAATGGGTGAAAGCATTGGAACAAGTGCACAAGGTGGCTAGTAATGCTAGGTTCAAACTCACGCAATTTCACTACTTACACCGCACATACCAGAATTCAGAGGATGGTCCGCTTCGCTCCAGGACACTCCTCAGTTTGCCCAAGATGCGGTACTGCTCCTGCCACATTTCTGCATATGACATGGGGCTGTGTGCGGCTACAAACATACGGGCAACAAGTGATCTAGACGCTCCGTACTGTAACAGCAGTGCAAATAAATGCCGACATCAAACAGTGCATACTAAGGGTCTTCCCGATACCCAAAAAGGGCACCCACGTGTCACAAGTTCTCGCCGTTAGGTCTAGTTCTGGCCAAATGCCGCATTGCAATACATTGGTGGTCACACCATCCCACCCCCCAACCTGGACAGATGGAAGGCTGACGTGCTAGAGTGGGGTGTGGCAGAGGAGTGCCGCTTAAAGTCAGTGCCAATGGACGACAACGCTGAGGAAGATCTAGAAGAGTGGGGGCACATGCTGGAGGTATTGAAAACAGCGACAAGTCAGACAAAAAGGGAGGCTGCCCCAACCCGGCCACAGAGCAGTACCTCATCTACACCCGACCCGGAGATGGGTGAGGGACCTCATACTTGAGAGTAAAGATGACCCTAAATAGGGGAACACAGGTGGGTGACAACACAACTACCCAACGACAACTAACATTTTAGGCCACACTCCAGAGGCTCTATTTATCCCACCCATGAGTAGGTTCCGCCGCCAACCGCAGCCAAGGTTATCTATTTTTCGGTTCTTATCGTATTTTTATATTTTGCTACATTTCATCACTTCACACAATGACAAATACTGTTGCCTGAAATGATCCGTCCCGAAATCAGGGTGGGGTTTTTGTATACTGCAAACTGGTCACAATGTGCCCAAAGATGGACTTGCAGGGCGAAATGTTGGGACATATACAGGGATTGCCCAGATATAACCGGTTTGCAATGACTTATCTAAGATATGACATATCTTGCAAAAGTAACCTGTAAATGATGAATGCGTAATTTGATATCTGTGCACAATGAATAAAGACAAGTTTAAAAAAAAAGAAAAGATTTGCACAAAGAACAAGACACCAGGCTCTATCCGGAAACTCAAAAAGTTGACCTGCTGCACACTAATTGGTGGCCCCATGCAGGACAGCTCAGACTTAATTCCACTCCAGAAGAGACAGAGCACCATATAAGCACCACCACTGCGCACCAATGTCAGGTTCTTTCAGAAGCTTGTCTGCATCTTTAGACGCATCACCCTTTGACGGATAGGAAGGACCAGTGTGCAGATTCCTAAATTGGGACCTTTTTAACAATTCAACAGAACGGGGAGGTGGGAGGGCAGTGAGGAATGTGCAGTTAAATAGAGTATCCACCAGAAAAAGCATGACCAAGGGGAACTAACATTCTTCTGATTGATACTTATAACCGCAGACGGCTCACCTAGTGAATAGACATCAAAGCAGTACCTCCAAAGGTAGTGGGTCTGTGGAATGCCTCAGATCAAAACATTCTGCAAGACCAAGGGCATAATGCCAATCCTAATGGATCTGACTGCCAAGGCAATAGTGCTACGTGAACATGTGCACCGATGCCCATGTAGCATGCTGACGGATATCCAGGACAGGCAATCTGCATGCCAACGGAGTGGTAGCAGCAGCATTAGCTCTGGTGCAATGAGCTCTCAGACCTTCTGAAGGCTGCTTCTTAGCCAATGCGTAGCAGATCTTGATGCAGCAGACTATCCCTTGTGAGATGGTCTGCTTCTGCACCACCTTACCTCCACCCCTCGACCTCATATTCGTCCACCTGGTGGGTTTGGATGCGATAGATGGATGTAAAAGCGTAAGGCTCTTTTGGAGTCCAATTGATGGAGCCTCTTCTCATCTTTTGTTGGGCAAATTAAGGTGTACACTGCACAGAAGATCCTTCTGAAGCAGTAGCTTGATCAAAGGACTGATGCTCATGCCCAGGTTCTGGGCCCCACACTTTCCTGGTCCTATCTGGAGCCACTAGGGTGACTTTGGCACAGTTGTTCCTGATCTTCTTCTGAACTTGGAATACAAGAGACTGAGGTAGAAAGACATACAGGACTCCCATGCGGCACTCTTGCCGGAATGCATCTTCTACAGAGAGCTTTCTTGGGAACTCCAGCATGAAATCATTTTAACATGGAGCGTTCTCAACGGTTGTCAAATAAATCCAGTCAAGTGTCTCCCCACTGTCAGAAGATGCCTTGCGCCACCTCAGGGGGCCACCAGCATTCGTGATCGACCAGGCACCGCCAGCTGAGCTCATCTGCCCAGTTGATCGAAGAACGCATCAGGTAGTTTATGATCAGGGAGATGCCATGACGCTCCAGCTCACTCCAGAGTTGTAGCGGCTCTTGGCAAAGGACCCTACTCTGCTCTGCTTGTTGCAGCACCACATGGAGGCAATGTTGTGAGTGAGACTATGCACCAGCCTCCCCTTGATGGAGGACTGTAAGGCCTTAAACACCAGGTATATGTCCAACAACTCTGCCAGATTGATAGAACACCAGGTTTCCATACAATAACAAAGACTTTGATCTCCACCTCTCCAACCCAGCAGTGAGGCATCCGTCACCATCATCAGCTCTGAGTGGGGAAGGATCATGCACCCACCACTGCAGCTCTTGAAGTGTTCTCCAAAACCTGGATGACATCTGAAGATTTCCTTAGTGCTGGGACCACTGAGACTTCAGATTCCACTGCAGATCTCGCATTTGAGATTTGGCAAAGTGGTTAGGCAGGATGCATGAGGCCAACAGGCCAAGAAGTCTCAGAATTGCTCACTCAGAGA
This sequence comes from Triturus cristatus, assembly GCF_964204655.1. Taxonomy (NCBI): domain Eukaryota; kingdom Metazoa; phylum Chordata; class Amphibia; order Caudata; family Salamandridae; genus Triturus; species Triturus cristatus. The sequence continues at coordinate 701,001,416 of NC_140592.1, read as the reverse complement.
TCCAAGACCGAGGATAAAAAATTGTTCTCATAACAAAAATGCTGTGGGGTAGCTGCACCAGAGTAAAGACCCTGATCTGCACAGTGTCCAAGGCAGACCTTCTAAAAGGAAGTCTTTACAAAGAAGTGAGGTGCGACTTTGGATCGCTGATAAAGTACCCCAACAATGTCAGGATAGGAGGTTCGCCCTGGTTTGTTGGTGGTCTACGACTGACTGCCAAGCCCACCTTCAACAGCAATTCCTTAAGGTAGGGAGAAAACTGGTATTCCCCATCCTTTGAAGATGTGAGACAACCACCGCCATCTCTTTCATAAGCAACCAAGAGGCACAGGTAAGGTTGAAAGAGGGCATGGCAAACTAAAAATGCTCCTGGTCGACTTGAACTGCAGTTGTCTGTGGGACTGCAGGACGGGCACATGAAAGTAGGTATCCTACAGGTCCAAGGCTAACATCTAGTAGCTCGCATCCCTGGTAGACAGAACCTGGGCAGATGTGAGCTATTTGAATTGGCCTTTCCTCAGCAAGGCATTCAGAAGGCAAACATCTAGTATAGAACGAAGGACTATTTAAAAGTCTAGTAGAGCCTTTCCAATGGTCCATTTGGACAGTAAAGTTCACACCTCTTGAAATAAGATCAGATCAATATGTACTCCCCTGAAAGCCGCTCTGTTGTAGGCGGAAGCTGCAAATGATCAGAAAGGAACAGAAGGGTATAGTGCCGTTGAATGATCTGGAGGACCCATATGTCGGATTGTCACCCTTAGAGAAAATATTTGATCCTGCCTCCCACAGGGTGGTCATGCGTTGCTAAGGGCAAACTAAAGGCTCTTTCCCTAAAAACAAAATTGAGTTTAAAAATCAGCCTTTTTGACAAAAAAGGGGGGTGGATTAATCTAAAGGCATATCCATTAAGGATACTTGCACACCACCAGAAAGCCTGTGAATTGCATCCACGCATGGGGACGGAGCAGCGCACTAGTGTCAACCGCCCACCCACGCATTCATTAGTATGCATGCCTGAATCGCATATTTGGCTACATGATGGCCACCCTGAGCAAAGTAGGCCCTAATCTCCTCAGGAACAGCCGGCAAGATCTTGCTTCCCATGTCTAAGAGGTCATGCACATAACACCTAATAGACAGCAGAGACCAACTTTAGCTTGAGGCTGGTCGAAGAGAACATTAGTATCCCGAACACTGCAATCTTTTTAGACTCCCTGTCTGCACAGGTTATGAGGAATGCATTAGGATTCACTTTGCTGGTGAAAGCCTGGACCAGCAAGCTCTCAGAAGCAGGGTGCAGTGTAAGAAATTTTGAGGACGTCTGGGCATCTGCCTGCTTACCCTTAAATACGAGCAAGGTTGTTTCCTATGATTGTTTGAAATCAATAAACAGATTTAAACCATAAATACGAGCAAGGATTAAGACCACATAGCCATAAGGGTATCAGTTAGGCAGTGCTCAATCTGAGCTGGTGGTTGCAGATGGGGGTCTCCGGCACTCATTTTTGGGTACTGGAACTTCTTTTTCATCACCAGATTTTGAATGAAAGCAAGAGAGAAAAACAAAATAGAGAAGGACAAGGAAGATAAAGAAATCATGCTGACAAAGGGAGAAAGAACGAATGAAAAAGGTTATGCAAGACTAAGGGGAGGGAGTTTAAGGTAGAAAATGATAGAGGGATGAGGTGAAATAGACAATATCCATCCTTGGTATTCAGCAAAACTGACATTCGGAACTCAGCTTCCGAACAAAGCTGAGCCCTTGCACCTAATGTTATTCAAATAAAGCACTGCAGTTGAGGCGTCATAAAATAGAGGGAAGGGCTTAGATGAGGCTGCCCCAGGGTGCAAAACCTCAGAAAGGACATTTGTCTTGACTTCAACACAAGGCAGTTGTAGGTCCAGAACCTCAGCTTCTAATCCAATTAGAACAGCAAATGAAGCACTTGATTCACGGGGCGAAATCAAGCTCGTCTCATGGTAAGTATCAAGCCCACTGACATTCTGTAAGTCAATTTATTAACTATCATCATAACGTAGGAGCAAATTATCCCCATCATCACCATTGTTATCGCCAGTTGGTGGCAAACTCCGGACAGAATCTCAACCAAAAGATGAAGGAGCCTCTGAGGATTGCTCAGCTATAGCAGGAGTGTATTACTGAGCCAGATTGAATGGGCACTGGGTGCGCTGGAGAGGAGCCTGAAAGAACTTGGTCAAGTTCGAGTCAGATGCAGGTCAGACAGACATCGGGGTCGGAACTGGATACCAATCCACCATAGGCATCCAAGCCAGAATAGAAGTCAGAATAGAAGTCACATCAGATTCGGTGTGGAACCAGAAGCAGTTTCTGGGGGCTCAGACAGTGCCCAGGACAAATCTGCAAGAATTAGGCAGCATGGCCTCCTTAAAGGCTTCAACCTTCTGTGTTGTCACAGATGGCTTGTGAAATTTGCGGTGCATCTAGATCAGTTGCAAGATCAACTCCCAATTGGGAATCACAAGATCCATTGCCACTTTTGACACCCCTGCAACTTTTCTTTTGACAGAGTGGCAGGATGGTGTACAATCTGTTTCCACCTGGACCTCAACTTAGCGTACCACTTTCACTGCAAAGAAGACCTTTAGCAGGAGCTGGTCCGTGCCCACAACTTGGGAGTGTAACTTACATGAGGTCTGTTACTTCTTTCGATATTCAGCAACTTACAGCTTCACGGTCCCGGATCTCCTCTGGGTGCATGACAGCACATTCTTAACATGACTTTGAGCAGTGCCCTGAGCCCAAATATCAAAGGCAACCTCAAGCGGGTACCATTACCAACATCGGTTTCCGAACTCATGGCATGGTTTCAACCCTGCAGCCTCCGTTTGTTCCTGGAGAAAATTGCCAACCAATGAAAAAGGCGGTGGATGTCTGGATCTGTGTACGTAAGCACAGGAAGAAAAACAGGCTTCACTGCCCATTTTTATGCATCCCATCACTTCCGGGGCAGAACGATGTCAAAACCGAGATATACAGTACCAGCTTACGATATACGGAGCACTAATGTGAAAACGCCTCACTCCATTCTAGCGCCTAGGGAATATTCTGAAGGTGAGGAATAGATTCGCAGTTAGATGTAACCATCAGAAGCATGAGGAACTGAAGCCAGAAGGCCAGGTATATAAAAGCAAACGCAAATGCAGAGTATCTGTTGTAGGCACCACCGATACACTGAATGAGACATTGTTCACAACCATCAGAGAAATCTAGATGAGTCACAAATGTAGCTGAGAGCTCATAAATACCACTCCCTAAACATAACAATGTGATAATATGGTTCAATGCTATTTGAAAACTTAGTGCCTTGTGAAAAACGATATAACTAATATTTGTGGTTCCATCTACCGCCAGAAAGAGTTCGTACATTCTGATTTTCTTCCTGTATAAGAATTTTAACTGCCCTTTTTACCAACTCTGAACAGTGAATTAAAGAATTGGTAGTGCTGTGTGGACTTGGTTTATTGTTTTCTTTTTTGTGCCACACTGTACTCTATTTCTAACTCCTTCCACTTACCGCTTAAGTAAGTCTTGACTGCTCAATTTTCCTAACCTGGGAGAAACCAAGTATCCTGTCGTAAACACTCAGTTTTCACTCTGAGGACCTTTTATTTTGATAATATATGCATGTTAGCTAAATAATCAAGAAAGTTACAACTATGTATTCATTGAATGCATATTCTCTAACATGTTGCATAGTCCTTCAACCGTTACATGCAAATATGATAATCACGCTTATGCAAATACACTCATGGTATTTAAACATTTCTGCTGAAGCATATCATTGTTACCCATTATAAACAAAGCCTCTAGAAGATTAGGGATTTAATGCTATGTTTTATTTCCCTTAAAGAACATTGTTTAATAATTTGAAATATCTAAAAGGACATTACGCTACTGTTTATTGATTATGTAATCTAAGATCAATCAGCAGGCATCTGCTAAAGTATTCTAAAAGTCAGTGTAAAGGGTTAGACGTTAAAGAGGAGATCTTTGCTTTGCACTAGATCTATGAAGACAGGACGGACAAAACTTCTGCACCCTCTTTAATGGAAGGTTGCTTTGCAGCGACAAGTGATCTTCATTGGCTGCGAGTGATGGGGTTTGTTCTTTGATACACATTACCGCATTAACAGAAGTAGCAGGGCTGCTATTCAGAGAGAACAATAAGCCTTGTTGTTCGGAATCAGGTATTTAATGAGCATTACCTCTGAAACTCAAGGTAGGCTAGTTATTTTCGAATCTGCTTGAGCTAGCATACTGCCCAGGAGTAGCAAACAAGAGTGTGTTTTTTTTTTAATAATTCTTTTTATTAAACAATTTCGACATAAATCACATCAATCAATTACGAGCGAGCAACTTCACCATCTCATATTACCATCAATAACATTACAATACAGGTCACATTTATCATATTGGCTAAATCAAGGGGCGTCGAGAGTTTCAACATTGGTCCGTAGGGAAGGCGGAGCACAAATGTCTCCTCTGTATTGGTTCCAAGCTCCCCATACCTTGGCCCACTTCCCTGGGCACCCTCTGGCCACATAGACAGACTTTTCCCTAAACATGCACCAGTCTAGGTCTTCTTCCCACCTTCTTAGTTGGGGCGGTTGACTTCCTCCCCACTGCTGTGCTATGTTTCTTTTCGCTACCATGTAAGCTAGGGTTGTCCATTGTGTAGTGTACATGTTGAGGTCTGTAGGCTCCCAAACATTTAATAAGCACCTTCGAGCCTCGGGAAGTATATTTACACTTAGGACTTCCCGCAGTGTGCGGTGAATGCCTTGCCAGTTTCACTGTATGTGTGGGCAGTTCCATAAAATGTGGATGAAAGTCCCTATGTCTCCACACCCTCTTCTACACTCTCCGCTTTACCCATCCATACCAAACAAGGACCTGTGATGTAGATCTTGTGCAATATTTTGAGCTGTACCAGCCTCAGCCTAGCTTGGACGGCTACCTCTCGCGGGGATGAAACCGCCTCTTGCCAGTCCTCGTCATCGAGCTCCAAGCCATCGCTGACCCATTTCACCTTTAGAGCTTGTAGCAGGTCTGCCATCTTATTGATCAATTTTCTATAAACAAGAGAAATGGTCTTTTCCGGTAGATGTCAGTCTAGCAATCTATCCTCCAGAGGGGAGGCTTCCAGAAGTGCTGTGTTACCGGGCACCTGGGCGAGTAACGCGTGCCGCACTTGGAGATAACGAAAGTGCTTGGTGTCTGCCAAGCTGTATTGCTGTTTGAGAGAACTGAAGGGAAGGACCATCCCCTCACCCCAAACATCTTTAATCTGTGAGATTCCGATGAGGTCCCATTTGGCAAAGCCCTTGGACTTCCAAAGGCTCCCCAGCATCTTGGAATTCCATAATGGAGTAGCCAGAGTGAGCTTGTCGTTCCATTTCAGGTGTTTATTGGCCGCATGCCATACATTAATTGAGTGAGCCGTGGGTCCGGTGAGAGGAAATCTACGGGGTTTGGCGTACAACGCTCTGTTGTAGTCTCCCCCTGGGAGCAACCACCTATCCATGGCGTACCCAGGATCATCCGGGCGGCCGTAAATCCCATGGTTAATGGCCGTGAGATGGGATGCCCAATAGTATTTCTGTATATCGGGAAGACTGATGCCCCCATCATACCAGCCGAGAGTTAACTTGGATAACACAATTCGGGGCCTACTGTCCCAGAGGAGCTCACTATGGAGATTTTCGATTTCTTAAAAATAAGACGCAGGGACTGGGTCCATTGTTTTCTGGAGAGCATACAAAAAAAGAGGCAGGGCCATCATTTTAAAAAGGACTGCTCTGCCTAGCAAGGAGAGGGGGAGGGATTTCCAGTGCTTTACATCGCTTTTCAGTCTCCGTATGGGAGGTTCTAAGTCACGGGCAAAAGGGAGCTTCGAACTCAGCATCACGAAGATGCTGAGATATTGAAAGCAGTTGTTCGCTATCTGAACCGGGCAGTTCCGTGGTATGATGGGCAGATCTCCTTGGAGAACGTAGACTACCGACTTGGACCAGTTTATAGTGAATCAAGAATATCTCCCGAATATTGCGAGAATGTCGAGGAGACCAATAAGTGAGGCTCTTGGAGAGGTCATATAAAGGAGAATATCATCAGCATACAATGATATCTTGTCCTCCCAAACCAAGGTCCACCACATTCCATGGATCACTCGATCTTGCCTGATCCAGGCCGCCAGGGGCTCCAATACCAACGCAAAGAGAAGCGGAGACAAGGGGCAGCCCTGGCGTGTGCCCCAGCTCAGCTGGAAATCTGGGGACTTATGGTTATTCACCACAACTCGGGCCATTGGGCCGGAATATAAAAGACGGATCCAGCTTGTGAATTCAGGGCCAAACCCTAGTTTGTTCAACACCGCGAACAGGTAAGGCCACTCGACCATGTCAAATGCCATGGTGGCATCGAGTGATACCAAGATAGCAGGTTCCAGTATGGTTGATGCTCTACCGAGCACCCCATGCAGACGGCGCAGATTGAGGGCAGTGTTACGATGAGGCATAAAGCCCGACTGGTCAGGGTGAACCAGGGTGTTGATAACTTTAATCAGACGCGTTGCAAGTAGCTTAGCGAGGACTTTAGGCTCCGCGTTTAATAGCGATATTGGCCTGTAGGATGCGCAGCTGGTTTTGGGTTTGCCTTCTTTATGTATGATGACTATGTTGGCTACTCGTTGGTCATATGGTAGTATTCCTTTATCCCTACTCTCCGCCAACATAGAACGGATGTAGGGGGCGATTTTGTCCGGCCTCAGTTTATACAATTCAATGGGGATGCCATTCGGTCCTGAAGCCTTCCCTGAGTGTACTCCCCTGATCGCTTGCGCCACCTCATCATCCGTTAATAGGGATTCGAGATATGCCCTATGTTCGTCTGACAGTACGGGCAGCCTGATGTCTCGAAGCAGCTCGCTGTGGTCATCCTCCGAGAGCCCACTGGCGGTGCTGTACACCGTACGGTAATAGTCTGCAAATGTATCCGCTATTGCCTGCGGGTCCGTTATGGGTCTGGAATCACTTCCCAGTAGCTCAGGTACGAGGCGAGCCGGCCACTCCCTCCTGTCCAACCCTGCTATCAGCCTACCTGCCTTATCCCCCTGCACGTAGATCCTATTCAGGACCTCTCTGCCCTGTGTCCTAGCTCTGTCCTCTGCTATGCTTTTAAATCCGTCCTGTCTCAACTTCAGGAGGTGAAGTCTTTCGGGGGTCACATCTTGGGCTAGAACCACTTCTGCTTTTAATACTCCTTCCTCTGCCTGCACGAGGTCTGCCTGCCTATCTTTCTTCTTCCCGGCAATCAGGGAGAGGGCTTCTCCTCTAACAACCGTTTTGTATGCTTCCCACAGCGTCTAAACGGAATCCACTGTACCCTTATTTTCCTGAAAGTATTTATCCACGACGCCGGCAATGTTCTTCCGGATGGCCGGGTCTTTCAGGTACCAAGAATTAATGGAGGCCACTCTCCTGGCGTTCATTTGGCCCAGACCTATTTTCATCCAGACTGGGGAGTAATTGGAAATGCCACGCCCCAGGTGCTGAACCTCTCGGATAGTGTGTGCCTGTGCCGCGGTGACCAAAATGTGATCAATACACGATAGGCTGCGGTGGGCCCCCGAAACATGGGTGAATTGGACCCTTTCTGGATTGTGCGTCCTCCAACCGTCCACCAGCCCCATGGACTCAAGAAAGTCCGGTAACCAACTCTGAGCGGGCCTAATGTCTCTTGGCGGATGTCAGTCCAGTGCACCGGACAACACCGTGTTAAAGTACCCCCTCCCCCCCCCCCCCCCCACATTATTAGAAGGCCCATTGGGAATGATAAAAGTATTTTACCTATGTCTTTGAACGTGTCTGTCTGAAGGCCAGGTGGAACGTATATTGAGACAAATGTGGCTGTCCTCACAGGCCCGAGACCCCAATGTATCTACCTCGTGAGTCTGACCACGTATCCCGCACAATGAAGGGGAATGTGTTCTTGACTAGTATACCTCCTCCTCGTGATCCAGAGGTGAAACCCGCATGTGCCACCCATTTACACCCCCCCTTGTGCAAGGCCATACATTTGTTCCAGATTAGGTGGGTTTCCTGCAGAAGGATTACATCTGGGGCTTGTTTCCTAATAAACTGGCTGACCATACCATATTTGATCTGGTTTCCCAGGCCGTTTACGTTCCAACTAACCCCCAATTCCCATTGTATACTCATCTTTATTATTCCTTGGTAGTCGCTCAAGCTCTGCATCTCTAGTTGATGATGTCGAAGGAACAAATACTATGAACATTCCATAATTAAAAAACAATAACTTCCCCTCCCAACACCCCCCCCCTGCATCCCTGCTCTCTGGGCTTTGAACTGCCCATACTCTAACTTGCAGAGTGCCTGTCGCCCTGTATGGAACTAAAAGTAGAAATGTGGGGCACGCGATCGCCCCTCCGACTTCACCCCCCCCCACCCCTCATGCATTGTGTTGTGCTTGCAATATTGCTAATCTTCATTACCGGTCATGCGATCTGAACTATTAGTGGCTCCCTTTTCCCCCACTGTCCGCAAACAAGAGTGTTAATGGCTAGAAATACAATAACAATATGCAAATATTTACTGCTGTTTACTGTAATGTGTAATTTCCTTACTGTTTTGTTTATATTCAATGTGGCTACGATTCATATTGTATGCACTAGATTGGGCTTTTAAAATAAAGGTTTCAAAATGCACATTCAATTTCTTAGGGCCCCTTGAGTGCATGATTCATTTACGAAAAAGGATTTGGGTTTTCCACTAATGTGTCCCTGTCTAGTCTCATGGGACTGGCTGTTACCAGACATACATCTTACGCAAGCACTGCTCAGTGGTTTGTACAGTGGCGGCAGTCCAGCTGATCTTGGACCAAGTCCTTGGTGCAAGTGGGCCAATAAAATACAAGCATTGGCATAGCCAATAGGTCTCGCTTTTGGGACCTTATAAGTGTTTAGCCATACAACAGTTGCATAACTAAATACTTATAAGGTCCCAAAAGCGAGACCTATTGGCTATGCAAAGCGGCCGTGCGGCCGTGAAAGTGATCGCGATCCCGATCACACATCAAAGTGGCCGTGCGGCCACAAAAGTAAAAGTAATTGCGGTAAAGCGTGGCGCGCGTGCCCGCGCACATGCACTGTAGCTTTAGGCTGGACTGGTAGCACTTTTTGGAGCCCTCACAAAAAGTCTCGCCAGACCAGCGCATACGCTGGGTCAGGCGAGACCTAAAAAAAGAGTAACTTTGCTATGCAATTGGAGCGCAACAGTATTAGTAGTTCTAGGACACTGAGGCAACCACAGTTTAAACACTAGGTAACCTACAGCGCCAAGGATCACAAAAAAGGTTTCAAATGTGCCAAATGCCTGGAGGAAGGTGGCATATGTGTAGGTTTATTTGTCCCTAATGGGAGCTTTCCAAAAATTCTAATCTTTGGAGTTTGTACCTTGCAGTCAAATACTTTTGAAAAATATTCGAGAGGTTATGAATTTAGTTAACTTTTCTTCTGAAAGTATATGCTAACAAAGTACTTACTTCTGACTTCAAAATGGCTATATTCTCCAGATTTCAAAACAGGCTGGGAGAAGCAGAACCAGGGAAGCTGTTTTCTGAGCTGCGGGAGGAGGTAGTGTGCCAAGAAGCCTATCAGTCCCGCTAATGCATACAGGACATAACCTAGAACAGACTAGAAAGGAAGAAATATTGAAGGTGGCAGCAATAGAATAAATATCAATACAAATTTTTGGAGCTGTGAAGGACAGTAGCCTAGACAAGAAGTAGGTAGAGTAACAAACTTACAAAAGGGAAGGCAGACTAGTGCAGACAGGGACAGGATGAAGAGGATTGCAGACAATGAGGAAAAGGCAGTCTGCATGATAACGATAAATGAAAACCAGAAGAACCAGTTAATCGCACAGTGTCTCATTTTTGCTTTAACATCGTTTACTTCCTAGATAATTCAATGGTTATACACTCCATCAGGGATTACTCTCCAATATTCTTGACACAGTAACGTAGGAGCTTTCAATGTAGAGACAAGGAGAAAAAGAGGAAAGGAGGCAAAGGCCGCAAAAAACAAAGTAACATTACTGAAAAACTTCACACATCAAATAAACAAAAACAAGGAGAGAAAGGGTCACAAAAAAAACAGAATATTTTTAACAAAAAGACCTGAAAGAAAGTATAAAAAGAGAACAAAAAGTATGATTGGGAAAAATTAAGGACTGTACATGAAAGAAATTATGAATGAAGTAAAAAAAAAAGAAAACACAGATAATTAGATGCACAAGAAACACACATTGATTACAACTATTTCGTTCTTAATCCATTGACTGCTAGGGTGTGTATACACACCTGCACCAGGTAAATTGCACCAAAATGTGCATACCTTGAAAAACTTTTGAGAGGCACTTCCCTTAACATTAGTGGCTCTCATCCTGATTTTATGTCAATATTTCACATAATATCCACTTACGAGAACTAGGTATACAACTCTAAAATTGCTACTTGTTGACCTCAAACTTCTCTTCCAACTGGACATAAAAATCATCTTCTGTAGTTCCTAAAGGCTTACCTTCAGAGCAATGAAGACGGTACTGGCGCTGATGGCGAAAGTGATCACAGCCACTACGAAGCACATTACCAGGTCAGAGTGCAGAATTTCACGCTGGAAAAGGGACGACATAACTGGTGAGTTCAACAGGGCCCAGGTTCAGCAAACTGAACAGACTAACATCTTCATTTAGCAGTGGTTATGAATGGCAGTGACACATACAAATGAATGACATTCTTCACAGGAGCCCAACTACAGAACATGTTCCTGGTCTCTCTGTGCAAAACATTGAAAATCCAACTTTTCCCACTATCCGGACCAACATAGGTCCAAGCGGCTTAGGGCCAGATGTATTATTATTATTATTAATTAAAATTTATAAGGCGCACAGCTACCCTTTCCAGGGTTTCCCGGCGCAAAAATGTCTAGAATCTAGACAAGGTAACTAAGCCAGTTGCTGGGTAAAGAGCCAGGTCTTAAGATCACGTCGAAACTTAAGGTAAGAAAATTCCTGTTTCAAGTGGTTAGGAAGAGAGTTCCAGAATCTAGGTCCAAGATATGAAAAGGAGCGTCCACCCATTCTAGCCAATTTAAATCTCGGAAGTGCCAGGTTACCTAGACTGGAAGAACGCAAAACACGGTGCGGGTTGTAAGGGCAAATTAGTTCTTGCAGGTATGCCGGTGCTAAGCCTTGCTTGATTTTAAAAATATGACAGAGGGCCTTAAATTTGATTCGACTTCCAATGCGAAGCCAATGAAGGTTATGAAGGAAAGGGGAGATGGAGACTCTACTAGGAACATGGCAGAGAAGGCGAGCCGCCGAGTTTTGTACCACCTGGAGCTTATTCAAAAGTTCCTTGTTGCTTCCTAGATAGAATACATTCCCGTAATCCAGGCGGGAGATAAGAGCCTGGACTACGGTTCTCTGAGTAGAGACGAGAAGCATCCAAATGATCTTTCGTAGCCATCTGAGTATGGAAAAACAGGTGCCCGCGATACTAACTGCTTGTTGCCGCATGGAAAGTTGAGTATCAATAATGAACCCTAAGTTGCGGGCTTGAGCAACTGGCTGGGGAAACGGACCCATTTCTTGAGGCCAGTGATGAGGGTTCCAGAGATTTTTATCTTTGCCCAAAATGATGACCTCAGTTTTATACCCATTCAATTTCAGGCAGTTGGCATTCATCCATTCCGAAACTCTGTGTAGACCGCTCTGTAAAGCAGATACAGGAGCGTTTTTAGAAGAGGATAAGGAGAAAATAATTTGAGTGTCATCGGCATAGGAATACAGGGTGAGGCCTGCGTCCTCAACGATGGTGGCAAGGGGTCTCACATATATGTTAAAGAGCACTGGGCTCAGAGTGGACCCCTGAGGAACTCCATATGCAGATGCACGAGAAGTGGATGAAGAGCCTGATGAAAAAAACCTGAAAAGTACGATCGTTGAGGAAGGAAGTCAATCATAAAAGGGCAGAGCCCTCCACTCCTGCTGATTGGAGAGATTGCAACAGGATGGAGTGAGACACAGTATCAAATGCTGCACTCAGGTCTAACAAAATAAGTGCCATAGTCTCACCCTGGTCCATGCAGGAGCGTAGTTTTTCAGTAACTCCTAATAGGGTGGTCTCTGTTGAGAAATGAGTCCCAAAGCCAGATTGAAAACTCAGGTTTTCTACATCCTTCCCAATGTGAGTAGTCAGCTGGAAATTAATATGTTTTTCCAGAATTTTAGAGAGCACAGGCAGAAGTGAGATGGGGCGGTAATTAGCTAAAACCGAGGGATCAGCATTGCATGTTTCCAATCTGAAGGAACCGAGGACTCGCGTAAAGAAGAATTGAGGAGCTCTTTACAGATTCCTAATACAGCAGGAGAAAGTGGTTTCAAAATATTGGCCGGTAGAGGATCCAAAGGTAAGCCGGAATTTACCCTGGTTAGGCAGTTGGCAAACGAAGCGTCATCAAGGAGGGGCCACTGTGAAATTTTTAATGATCAAGGTGAATACGTGTAAGTATTATCTGGGCCAAGTTTATCAGGGGCATGAGGGGCAGGTGGATTTAGATTACTATAGATCGCCTTAACTTTGGCGATGAAAAAATTTGCGATGTTGTTGCATTTAGTAGAGTCAAGAACAGTAGGTAGGGGAAGAGTATTTGCACAAGCCAGTTTTTTAACCATGGAGAACAAGACTTGAGGATGATTCAATGAATTGTTGATGGTGTTAGAAACATAAGTCGCCCTTGCAGCCAGAGTGATATATGTGAAGGGCTGTCTTATAATCAGCTTTACAGCTGGGAGCATATATTTTACGCCATTTCCTTTGCAAGAATTTACATTTGGATTTCAAGATCTTCAGGTCATCATTGAACCAGGGAACCGGAGAGCGGTGGAAAGAACAGTTTTTCGATGTGGAAGGCAGACAAAGATTGATAGAGGAAGATAGCCAATTGGAGACCGCTATATTTAAAGAATTAAGCAGAAGTTTCAAATCTGGAGAATTCGCTTCCAGGCGGCTATTTAACAAGTCTAGATTTAGCTTGTGCCATGGTCTCTTGTTCCCATTGCTGTAAGTAGGCAAGGGTGAAGGATTCCCAGAACCAGTGAATTGGAAATAGACAGCATAATGATCTGACCAATTATGGGGAAGGGCAGGAGAGTTGCAAACTAGAGCAAAATTTGATAGAATAGGGTCCAGCAGATGCCCTGCCTGATGTGTAGGTCCCCTATTGTGAAGTATTAGACCAAGAGCTTCCAAATCTGCTAAGAAAGTAGAACTTTCTAGGTTCGTAGGGTCTTCTAAACTTGCAGAAATACTTAGACTTAAAAATAATCCCTATCCCACCTCCCCTTCCCGTGCTTCTGTCACTTCTTACCATAACATAGTCGGGGGGGGGGGAAGAGCACAGGCAATATCCGGCCCAGAGCAAGTATGGATCCAGGGATCGGTAACGAACAAGGCATCCGGTTTATCTGACTGTAAAAAGTCATAAATATGCGCTTTATTTTTTGGGAGGGAGCGGCAGTTAAGACTCCAAAAATGCAGAAGGTTACCTGCACCTGGAGGGGACTTTTCTTTTAAAGTGGAAGAGGATGGATTCTTTAAGGTAGCCTTCATCCGGGTTTTAAGACCGCGTCCCAAAGCAAAATGACAGTTAGGACAGATGAATCTCTGCAACTGAAGGTTGGCTGCGGTGCAGCATGGCGAGATCGAACCTCTTAAACACCATAAAACGTCAGCTGTATACGTTAAGAGATTAGAGATGGTGGAGGTTGACAAAAAATATTTACTGGCCGCTGGGCGCAGACGGGCTTGCCTCTGGCGCGCCTTCGGCGCGCCTGCTGCGCGCGCGCTTCTATCCGGCTATTGAAATAAGGGCCGGAGCAAGCTGATAGGTGCAGAGGGCGAGCCACGTGACGCTACCAGGAAGTAGAGTCGGATTATGGCAGCGCCATATTTAAATGTGGAAATGTGCAAATAGCGTTCTAGATTATAGCAGCCAAGAGTGGAACCAAAGGTTCCTGTGTATTTTGTTTTAAAGTGCGGGTAAGCGGGGCTAAAAAAGTCACCTAAATACACAAAATACAATGTAAAATAATGAAAGAGCAGTGATTACTAATTTTAAAAAGAGGACCAGCAAGTAACAACGATGGCGTCTGAGCAGAATATACGACGTTACTTCGCATGCGTTTAGTACGCATGCCATTACTACGCGTTCGTTAGTACGACCGCGTTTTTAGTTCGCATTCCTTTCCTACGCAATTCGGAACAACAAATTGCAGTAGGGGGTGCTGGATGTTGGAATAGTATAATTTACTATTCCAACTCCAGTCTATGCGGACACTAGGGAAGGTGTTGGATTTTAAATCCAACACCTTCCCCCCCTAACGCAAGTCGCTGTTCCGACTTGCGTAGTAAAGGTTTTCTAAGTAACAACGCGTGCGTACTAACGTCCGCGTAGTAATGGCATGTGAAGTAACGCATGCTAAGTAAACGCCGTTTACCGTCTGAGCAAGTAGCGTAGTGGTTACCTATAAGAACGCGCTTGCATCCGGCTATTAAAATAAGGGCCGGAGCAAGCTGATGGGTGCAGAGGGCGAGCCACGTGACGCTACCAGGAAGTAGAGTCGGATTATGGCAGCGCCATATTTAAATGTGGAAATGTGCAAATAGCGTTCTAGATTATAGCAGCCAAGAGTGGAACCAAAGGTTCCTGTGTATTTTGTTTTAAAGTGCGATGTATCTAAGGGATTTACCCATTCTGTCTCTATGGGAAAATGTGTTTATACATATGGACCTAAATGTGCACGGGGGTGACTTACTGAACAAGGTGTTTACCTTAAACCCATATCCAGCTTGAAAAATAATAATAATATATATGTATATATAAATATAAATAATTTCAGGCACATCTCGGACGTCGACTAAAATCTGACATTTCAGACTCTGGCAGCCTAGGCAGTTCTCTCAGGAAGACAGGCTGATCCAAGTGGCCAAGCATACCTTGCATCAATCCAGGGGCAGCACGGCTCAATAGACTTGTGGTCATTCACACAACACCTATCTGTGTTTAATGGCATGTGAGAGGTTCTTTTTTATATTGTACATACTCTCCCAGAGGAAATCAAAGGAGGCCTGCAAACAACTAGAGTCAGGGCCTGTCCTACAACCATCTCCGAGCCAATCAACACAAATGTACAGGCATTGTATGATGCTGATGATTCCTTTGGTTCGTTTCTTTAGTACCAGGATTCCCTTGTGCCACTCCTAAATTTCTTACTTGTGTTGAGGCAAAGGGGGCGAAGACCAAGGTCTATTGACCAAATGATGGAGGGATGATCACGGATATATTTTTTATATGCTAGTATAGCAGTTTGAAGAGTTTAGCCATTGAGAGTGGAACATCAAACTGGTTAAGTTTGCCCTCACGGTCAGTAAGCAAGAAATTAAATATATCACAAAAGAACATGAGCACATGTTTTGCTTTATAAAGCAACATATTTATGCACCTTTTCAGGCATAGGCACAGTCACTGATGCATCCTGTTTCTCATGTTACAGCTATGGTCACTGAAAATAAATATTATTCCACACTCGGACAGGAAGTCAAGATGAGAGAAGGAATTTATGTCTGGTCCAGTGTGCTGATGCTGAAGAGACTGGCCTGCAATGTTCCCTTCAGGGTAGTGTGGGTTAAATAACCTGAATTTCGCTGTTAGTATACCAATATTTTCTTCTGTCAAATCAGGGAATATATTTTCCTATGAATTTATTACAGATAGTTCACTTTCAGTGCCTTGCCCATCAAAGTTAAGCAACGTGCAATGAATCTGTTGCTGTCACTGCATGTTTACTACCTACCCTAAAGATGGCCCAGATGGCTCCCTGGAGGGTACTGGTGGTAATGTGCAAGTAAGAACAAGTTATATACCTTTGACAATGCTCTTTGGGATAAATATTCTATTTAACCACTGATTCCTCACCTTGTGATATTCCCCAGGTGTCAGACTGAATCTGGAAACTCAAAAGAAGTACTTCTCGGCACCCGTAGGTGGCATTGTGCGCTTCCACACCAAAGGGGAAGTAAGATATGGATTAGGTTACTAACCCTGTAAGCATCTGTTCTTGTCATGTAGAGCTGTAGAGTCACATGCTTTGTATACTCCTCCATCTAGTGTTGGGTCCGGATGTTTGCAAGTTTTTCTTAGAAGTCTTTTCCAGTCACAAGGTAAGGTGACTCCTCCTTTCTGTGATAGTGTGCATGTGCAACAACTTCATTGTTAGATTGTTTTCCCGCAAGAGGGGGAGACTGGAGTAAGTGTAGTACATAGATGTCCAAGTGTATGTAATGTGAATAAGAACTGCAACAACCATAGGTGTCCAGGGAGGAGGGAGGGTGCAGCATGTGAATCTACAGCTCTACATGCCAAGAACAGAGGCTTACAGGGCAAATAACAATCTGTTTGAGGCATGTGTGCTTTAGATACACATGCTTTGCATAGATTGTATAGCAGTATTCTCCCAAAATGGTGGCTAACCAGTGGGTGTTGCAGTTGTTTTTAGCACTGCTTGTCCTACATTAGCTTGTTGAAGTGCTAAAACATCCACACCATAATGTTTGGTAAATGTGTGTGGTGTAGACCATGTAGCTGCCTACATATGTCAGCTATTGAAATGTTACCTAAACACGCCATAGATGCTCCTATTTTGCGAGTAGATTGTGCTCTAAGAGGTATAGTTAAAGTTGGTTCAGCTTTAACATAGCAGATTTGAATACATTTGACAATCCACCTAGAAATACCAGATTTAGAAATAGGATTTCTTTTAGGAGGTGGGGCAAATGCAACAAAAAGTTGTTTCGTGAAAATGTTTTGACCTATCAATATAGTATAATAATGCTCTTTTTATTAAAAACTGTGTGTGTGTAGAGCTCTTTCTGCTACTGAAACAGGTTGAGGGAAGAACATATGTAACTCAACTGATTGGTTAAAATGAAAAAGCAGAAACTAATTTTGGAAGGAATTTAGGGTATGTGCGAAGAACCACTATCTTTATGAAGTTGAAAGAAGGGTTCGTTTAAGGTAAATGCCTGTAACTCACCAACACATCTAAGTGAAGTGAGAGCAATTATAAATGAAACCTTCCATGAGAGAAATTGTAATCAACAAATGTGTAATGGTTCAAAAGGAGGACCCATAAGCCTTATGAGAACAATGTTAAGGTTCCAGATAGGTACAAGTGGTACCCTGGGTGGTATTATATATTTAAGGCCTTCCATAAAAGCTTTAATTACTGGAACTTTAAATAGGGACAAATGTTGTCTGTTTTGCAGATATGCAGCTACTGCTGCAAGATGTAATCAATTAGATGTGGAAGCTAAGCTAACTTGCTGTAGAATCTAGGCTCATCAGAGTACACGTAGATGAAGAACAGAATCTGGGATACAGTGGAGATGACAATCTACCTTCAACAATACGCCTCAGGGCTGCTTGGTGCATTGGAAAGTGGGCTGGGAGACCGTGGCCTGAAGTGTTCACTGCAGCTGAACTCCTCATGATTGAGCAGAGAGAAGCGATTGGAAGCAAAATATAATTAAGAAACCCAAAGAGAAGACAACCTTGATATAAACACCCATGTCTGCTAATCTCCTTACTTGTCTCCTTCACATTTGCACCGGCCTCCTTACACCACCCTACTTTCACCCTTCTTCCCCAACTACCCCATGATTTCTTACCACAGAGCACTGGAGCTTCTCAGGCAGTGGATCCTTGATTTCTACCACTGCCCCTTCAACATTGTGGTCTTCCATGTCCTGGAATAGTTTGGCATGAATAAGAGACCTGCAAAACAGTCAATGGAGAAATGAGCAACAATGATGGTGAAGTATGCCTCAGTGACAGGGGTGGGGCAGTCAAGAGAGCAGGGCATTGCAGACTGCAGTGGTGCAGAGAAGCCAAATACCAACATGGGAACAGTGAGAGCTGTGGATTTTGGACAACGACTATGAAGCAGTAGATGTATTGGCTGTAAGAGACACTGGAAGTTAAAATACCTCACCAGGAGGTGGTATTAACAGAAATAGTTTGAGAGAGGCATTAACCAGCAACTCATGATGTGGTCAATGATTTCTAGTTGTTGTAGCTGGACGGAGATGAAATAATATTTATATCATATGGGTTGGGTTTAAATGTAAAGGGTGGAGATGGAGTACCACACAGAAATAAATACAGACCATAGAACTGTGGGATCGCTGCTTTGACGGCTGAGGTGGTATGATAAGGCAACCAGGAGGCCACAAAACACAGAGAAGAGGACAGGAACCTGCTGGTCGATCCATGGGGCCTGGGAAGAAAGGAAGGGCAAAAAAGAAGAAAAGAGAAAAGAGACACAAAGGGGAGAAAGGAGAGCAAGTGGGGAGAAAGGAGAGCAAGTGTGGACAAAAGGGGAACAAGTGGGAGAGGGATATGTTAGGGAAGAAGAGAGGAAGGGTCAGAATAAAGGCACAGTTGAGAGGTGTAAAGTGAGATGGGAACAGGCATGGAGAGAAAGAAGGAGGAAAACGAAATGGTAGGAGGGGGGAAGGAAAAGATGTCAACGGAGCATAGGTTATCCTGATCAGGGAATATGCACAACAATATTTGGCAAGATTTAACTGGACACAGACAGACTGGACAACAGGCACAGAGTGGGTGTTACAGACAAACAGCAAAATCTCAAGCCCAGGTTAACAGACAGGCATGCAGATGCAGTCAGACATGGAAAAAGCCCCAGGGAGAATACATTCCATAATATATAGCAATGACTCTCTCCACTTCTCCTGTTTATGCAACAAGCCAATTCACTGTCCTCCAAACTTCAATTTCAGACGTACCATCAAACATCTCCAGTAAGGGTCTTTCTCAATAACTATGGCTATCAAACGTAGGCCCATAACTTCCTTCACATGAAGCTATCAGTATTATTTCACTTTTCATCTCATAAGCCCATTGAATCATTCAAATTAGATGTTCTCAATCTAGCTAGCATCAGAAATCAAGTACCTTGATGGCTCCTAGGCAGAATCCGTAGAGTAGGGCAGAGACGAGCAGGCTCCGCACAAGACTGTAGACTGCTGTAATGGGACTGGTGGTTGCTGCAGGAAAATCATTAAAAGACCAAGTTAAATTTGGGATCCAAAATACGCAATGGATTTGAGAATCAATGGGGTACAGGAGACATGGTAGACTTGTGAAGCGCAAAGCACTAAGCAATACAGTTTACCTAACAGGCCTAAGCAGTTCTTTGGAACATAGAATGTTTACCCTGTATGGCGCTTTGGGATACAGCATGTGTTTAAAAAAAACAGTAATGTGGCACAAATGGTGTGCGGTAATAAAGGAGACCGGAACAAATGTGTAGAGTTAATATATTTATTGCAAGTCTGTTTTAAAACGCTAATCACAGGCCAAGCATGGACCACATTAAATCACAGTACCTGCATAACACAATGACACAGCCAGGATATATAAGGTACAATGAAGGGAAAGTTACTTACTCGCAACTCTCAAGAATGGGGATCTTTTCCCACATTAATATGTGTGTGTGTGTGTGTATGTGTGTTTTGGTTGTGTGTTAGTTGTGTGTGTTAGTGTGGGTGCTTGAGGAGGGGAGGGGGAGGGGGTGGAGGAGTATTCCAAAATGGTGGGTACAATTTAGTGAACTGGGCACTGGAACTAGCTGTGCCTCAATCAGCTATCCTATCCTTTGCCCCTTTACTTCCAAACATTCCCTTCCTTCCAGCAATGATGACAGCATCCTGAATTTAGACTCGGGTTGAATTGTCAATGTGCTTAATCTTTCACAGTTCATATAGTCTCTCACAGCACAATATGTTCTGAAGGTGTTTAGCTCTCAGGTGGCGGCATGCAGCTTTTTTTCTGCTTCTAGGAGTATGTACATGCTGCGATTCAGATGCGGCTTCCTACAGCGCCACTGATGTAATTCCAGAACAGCACTGATGGGAGCCAATGACAAGGAGCCCTTGGAGTCAGTAAAACAGGTCATCTGGAGTCGTAACGGCCCCGAATGAGTGTCTTTGTGACACACTGGCGCCTTGGCAAAAGTGATTTGGGCCCAGAATCCATCTCTTTGCTCAGCCACACAAGGACAAGCTTCAGTCTTCAGATACAGTGTCGTGGCATAGGGCAGCCGCAATAGTTTTTGGGTCACAGTGACACAGCATCAGCTACTGTCACAGTTCTTTGGGGGGAAAGGGACACAGATCAGTCGAGCTCACAATCTTCATTAAAGCAGCACCAGGCAGCTGTAATTCTGTAGTTCCTGTCCAGGACCACAGATCGAGTTTGTCACCTGCTGACATTAGCTCTCTTCCTTTCTCTGGCAGACCTCACCAATAATGGGTAAAAGTTTAGCTTCACATAAGAGGTACTTTTCAACTTTAACAACAGGAGACTGGTAGATGGAGGGATGAAGGGTGAGAATGCAAATGGCAGTGCTCCAGGAAGACTAATCAGCAATCCCTCTCATCAAATGGCATAATCGAATTACAAATGGAGGCTGGTTGTCTCTCTCCTCACTCTATTGTCGGTGTCTCCATCTTCCAGATACAAGATTGTCAGCAATAACTTTCCACTGTCTGGAAAAACAACCTTATCTCCATCTTCTGTACAAGGCCAAGTAATTGTCATTCAAAGTGGATCCTGCAGGCCTCCATCTTGTTCACCATTCAAACAATGCATGTACCATTCAGGTCACATATACAAATACGCACAGCGTAGACTTCGGATGTTAGTACTAGGATCTGGGTTAGCACAAAGAAGCTGAACATTACATGAGCAGGCCAACAGGCCTCCACTCGAGTGACATAGATAAGGTCTGATAATTACGATGGATTCACTAAACAGTACGCTGCCACCACCACCCTATGTATTAAATCTTTGGCAGGGACTGTAGTCCACTGTCTGTGCAATGTGAGCATGTCCCCCACTAGACTACAGGACAGGTCCAGGACATCACTCATGTCAAGGGACAGGCCTAGGCCTCTTGCACACACTAATTGTGAGGATAGGGCCAAAACAATATCCCAAGCCAGTTCCAGATGCACTTATTCAGGCACTCAGGGCAGGGGAATACAAATATACATTACGCAGTAGACATTCCCTTCACACAAAAAAAGTTCTAATCTTTTTAAATGTAATACTTCATTGGAAGTCCATTTGTAGTCACAGAACACCGAGTGGAGTTAAATCTATAATGTTCCGCACCATTTAGGCTCTCCTTCAAATTAATGCTCATACCCTAGGTCGCTTTAATATCCACATATAAAAGCCAAGGATAATCAAAATCTGAGGAGGATATTCATATGTCCAACTAATGGTAGCGGTAATTAACAATTACTTTATCACTGGAGCATTCGAACATTAATACGCTTTACAGCGCAAGGCAAAAGGTGACAAATCACAAGGCTTTTGCGAGATATACTCAACATTCTATTTAAACATGTTTCAGAGGACTGCTATTCCCAACATGGAGCCTGATCTGGAATTAGAGTGCATACCATTATGACTGCAAAACGTATGAACAGAGTTCCAAGAGTCAATTCAATAAATGTCAGCTATTTTGCTGGTTTATCCACCACCAAATGCAACATAGAAAATACAGGAAGAGCATTATGTGCTTTCCCATAACAGAAAAAGAAAAAAAAATCTAAATACAGTTTGGCCCAACAGTTGCCAACAAAAGCAACAAACAGTTGTTTTGCACATCTAAATTTTTGTTTTATCAAATCAGTAAAGCTGTGCCTTAAGCTTGGAAACTGAAAATGAATGTCAAACTCGCATGAACATCTCAAGGAAATCAAGGTGAATTTTTGTTGGGAGTCCTTAGGACCTTCTTAATCCCAACAGAAATCCAAAACGGGTTCATCTGTAAAGAAAGCTTGTATTTGACGCACCATTGATGCTGAAGTAATAACCACTAAGCTTTTTTTTCTTAAACAATGTATTTAGTTATACTGCAGCATATTTGTGTCAACTAATTGGAATGGCATATATCTAGTTTAATAG
This sequence comes from Triturus cristatus, assembly GCF_964204655.1. Classification (NCBI taxonomy): domain Eukaryota; kingdom Metazoa; phylum Chordata; class Amphibia; order Caudata; family Salamandridae; genus Triturus; species Triturus cristatus. Next base: position 700,979,232 of record NC_140592.1, on the reverse strand, counting down.
GTCACCTGCCTTGCGTGAACTTTGACTCCATGGAAGTATCTCAAAGTATTAATATAATCTTAACGAAATATATAAACAAGAAAGAGTTGTTACTTCTATTTGTCCAGCATTACTGGACCTGCTTAGCCAGTTGTCAGCAAACAATCTCATAGAAAAATATAATCAGTTGAGGCACTTTGCTTCTGCGGCAAAACCGAACGTATAATCTGCTATGTAATGAGGGTTTGGAAAGAGTGACTAAAAACTGGGAAACCCATGCTAACTGAAACCCAAATCCAAGTGTACCACTAATCACACAACAAGATCTGGAGCGACAAGACACAGCGACTCAGTGGCCAAAGCCACCTGCTGCGAGCTTCTTGTCATAGGACAAAGGCTAGAGCTCTTGGACACTTTATTTCAGTCTATGCTTAATATGGCTTTAATTTGTGTGAGGTACATTAGATGCAATTCTATTAGTTAATAATTACTGAAATGTAGTTTCCATCACATACAATATAATTTACAATACAATAAAAAACTGCTCTCGCACTGAGTTATAATGAAGCACAGATTAAGTAGGATGATACAAGCATTGAAGTATCACCTCCCTTTGCATGCCAAAGAAGTTCCTGTGGATGGTCTCCTGGACTAAATTCACCAATTCACAGACATTATCTAGTACCAATACTAGACTACCAGACCTCTGCCACTAAAGCTGAAGCAATTATACTGCTTGGTGAAAGTTTCAGTGATTAGCAGCACTGGTGGAAAAAGAAAATTAGTTACCTGTAACTGTAGTCTCCTGTATTGGTATCTTTCATAGATTCACATGCTTGAATCATTCCCCATCGGCGATGTGGGAGTCCCACAGCATTATAATAAAGCAATGTGCATTACTACAGTAGATAGAATGGCAAAAAAACATAGGTTGTATAGCCTATCCATATACTTATTAAAAAAGGACCAAACTACAAACGTTAGCCAATCAGGTGACAGCACCCTCTAGAATAATCCCAAGAGAGGCTGAATCCCTCAGATTTTCAAGAACAAGTGTAATATTTTAACATTGGATAATAAAGGGAGACTCAAGGGAGGAGAGTGGGTTGCATGCAAATCTATGAAATATGCCAATACCGGAGAACTACAGTTACAGGTAAGTAACTAATCTTCTTCTCCAGTAATGGATCTTTCATAGATTCACAGGATTGAATCAAAAAATTAAGCAGTAAACCAAGTCAATAACAATAATATCATACATAGCGGACACACTGCTTGCCGCATCAGTTTTATTAGTCTCATCCAGACAATAATGCTTTGTAAAGGTGTGCCTGCTGGACCATGTTGCTGCTCGGCACATGTGCTGGATGTGCACACCAGCTAAAAGAGCTGTAGAGGTGGAGACCGCTTTGGTGGAGTAGGCTTTGACTTTGTCTCCCAAAGGCTTCCCGGCTTCCATGTGACAAAATTGGGTGGTGGATGTAATCCATCTGGCAATGGTCTGCTTAGAAACTGGGAGACCTTTTCTGATATCACCCTATGCCACAAATAACTGATCTGCTTTGCATATTGGATGGGTCCTGTGTAAATAAAGTTTGAGGCATCGTTTGACGTCTAGAGAATGTAGTGATTATTCTGCAACTGTTTGAGGATAAGGGAAGAATGTTCGTAGAACCCCTGGCTCATTCTAGTGGAAGTCCGACGGGACCTTAGGGATAAACTTAGGATTGGTTTGCAGTATTACACTGTCTGACTTGAATTGAAGTAACGGTTCCTTCATGTAAAATGCTTGAATGTCACTTACTCTTTTGGCAAATGTGAGAGTCACGAGAAGTGCAGTTTTACAAATAAAGTGGGGTGTTTTTTTTTTTTTTAGATGAACTTAAGGATGTGCCCTCTAGAGAGCACATCGAGCACCCACTTGTTGGATCCTATCCTGAAACACTAATGAGGATTTGAAATTCGACCTCAAATACGGGTTGGTGATGAGTGGGGGTATCCTGTTAGAATCTCTGCCGCAGGCAGATTACTTTCCTGTGGTTAAATGTTTATTTTCTGTTACTGGTGGTTGTATATATTGTTGCTGTTGCAAATACTGGGGCCTGTTCTGTGTCTGATAGGACTGATATTGTTGTCTGTAGGGTTGGAAAATGCCTCTAAAGGGGTAAGTTCCTCTGGCTCCCTGAAAGGGATGATTCCTAAATTGTAGAGTCCCCAGGGACTATGCTGTACCCGTCAGCCTTGATGGACTGAAGCGCATCATCCATGTGTTTGCCAAACAACCATTTGCCATATAAGGGCATGTTCAATATTTTACCATGTATCTCTGGGCAGAAGAAAGAGGATTGTAACCATCCTTGTTTGAAGGATGCCTGAATCCAGCAGAAGAGACATCGATGGCGCAGTCGATTATTTCTGCTGACATTTTTTCACCCTCTTGCAGAATTTTACGAGCTTCCAGTTTGGCTTCTTACGATAGCAAGTCTATGTAAGTGGAATTATCAAACCACATTTGGTAATCATAACGCCCTAAGATAGCAAGGGAGTGTGCCGCTCTAACCGTAGCATAGGAGTAGCAGGTGCAGATGGTGGACACCTGTGATAATAGTCTTGGAGCACACTTTGTAAATTGCTCATCATAGACATAGGCATTTGAATGGAAGGTTCTTGTTGGCCTTGCACTGAAGACTCGTCTTGGTATTGCTCAGAGTGTTCTCTCGCAGAGTAGTAGTGCTCCTCATGATACTGCTCATCATCATTCTTAATGTCTTGGCATTTCACATGCAGCTCAGATGGGCCAGGAGCCACCCCACAGGGAACCTCAGAGTGTTCCTCCTCATCTAAGAGGTGAGCAGGTGGCTAGGGCAACACTTTAAGTGAAGAGGTGTGGGCTGGAAGAATTGTGTCTGTAGAAGATTTGTCATCTACAGGGATTAAAGACAATGAAGGAAATGTCAGTTTTAAAGGAGTCTTCGTTGTGGATGTCGTCGAATGGTCCATAGTCTACGGTTTCCTCGTCTATGGTATCATCATTGTCAACAGCATAGTTGACGGTGTCATCCACAGTCATCGTCGACATAGTCGTTGTCGACGGAATCATCGATTGCAGCATCAATGTCAAATGGGTTTGCGCCAACGAGGTCTGGCAATGGACAGGAAGTTAGTAGTAGGCGGTAATTTGAGGAGGGGCGTCATGGATGCTTTAGTATTCTAGCGGTTATTGTCATGGTCGATGACAGCAGTGAAGAGGAGACAATCATAGGAGCTGATGCGGTCGTAAACCTAGACGATGTCATTGTTACTGTAGACTGTCATCAACAAACTAGTCATCAATGGTGCCATTGACGAGAAGACAAATGTGGAGCTAGACTTTTTTTTTTGTGAGAAAAGAAGGGATGAGTTTTTGGTCCTGAAGAAGAAGCCGGTGAGCTTCGAAACATGCTGACAAACACAGGAGGGATCGCTCATTAAAGCAGGACACCTCCAAATCACCCTTTTAATAGTAACAGCTCCTCAGGAATATTAAAATAATTTTTCTGCAAGAGCCAGGTACTTTTTAAATACACTTTTTTCACTCACCCATGACACTTCCACTCGCACCTTTCTACACAACACATAGCACTGAACATCAGTGCTCCCGTGTAGTCGTAGGTAGTAGCACGCCTCGTCCGCAGCGGGGTGGGTAGGCCCCTATGATGAAGTATGACATCAAGGGCCCTATTGGTGTGCGAGGGGTATTTAAACAAACACTTTGTGCTTCCAACCATTGTGAGATACACACACGACCAGTAAGTACATTTGTCCCGATCTTTGTTAAGGGGTGGATCTATATGTTTATGAACATTTCTAGAGGAGGACGCATCCACCTCCAAGTGCCCTTTCTGGACACTACCTCTTCACTCCCTCTTTGTTTTTTTAGATAATTTGGCAGGTGTCAAGATTTCTTTCTGCTAATCAATGCACCAGTGATAGCAAAGGTCTTGGCTGCACCCTGAGCTATAAAGTCTCTATTGAAACAGATACTTTAGTATGCTGTGTCTCGAATAGAATATTGAACATTGCTGCTACTCTTGCACTACCTCCTGGAGGGTGGTCATGCAGTCAGATGCTATTGAGAACCTAGTTGCAATGTAGAACTAAAAGTGTAGATGCATCTGTGTTGGTATCTGTATCTCTTCTCTGAGAAGAGGTTTGATTCTTTTCTCGCTGGAAGGGGGTTAACCAAGTGAAGATCACCGGGCCCGGTTTTCAACGGAGGAGCCATTGATGGAGGTGGTTTTGGGACGGCTACAGGTCTTGATAGAGGAGTTTTTTTCCTCTCACAAGTAGGTCACTTCAGAACTAATGAAGGCATGATGAAGTTCCATGAAATACAGCAGCCAAAAAAAGGCCAGAAAAAATGTCATACCAAAGACATGAAGCCAAAATAAAAAATCCCATCCTCAGAGAGAAAAGTCCTTTAAAAAAGGTGAAAAAAATCCCTAATAGTGTTATAGGATCCTTCTCATATGAGTGGAACAAATAATTAAGCTTGAGGAGCAACTGTGCAAGTGATATGGAAACTTCTGGACCTTCAAAGGAGGGGTGAAGTTTCTCTACGATGCAACATAACTGGGTGCCCTTTCCTTTATTTCTGCATGTTTTGCTTCTTTTCTCCAAACAGCAAGGTTAGGATTTATGCTGCAATGTACATGTGTATGCATTTCCTGTTCTAGATTAAAAAGGAAAAAATTGAAAAATTGAGCTTTAATAGGCTACTATATGGAGATCTCAATTTATAGAAATTATGGAGATCTCAATTTATAGAAATACACAGATTCCCATCGTTTAGAGTTATAGGTTATAAAAACGGTTCCATGATCCCACAGGCAGGCATATTCTACTGTTTATGATCATCAATAAAAGGTACTACTTACATTTGGTAAAAATGTATTTCTGACAAAGTATTTCAACAAGTCAAACTAGCTGCGAAAGATCCACATATAAGGATCATGTGGACCCGAATAGGCATCTGCCAAAGAGCGACATACTGACATATAGGGTGCTCCAACTTTAACAGCATAGTCAATTAAAAGCTGGCCATCACAATGAAAACTGCTGAAAAACAGTACAGCCAATATTAGTTTCATTTCTAAGCAAGAGACTAAAAGAAATCGCCTCCTAAATGTGTGAACAGATGCTCCTGTAGCCACCCGCCAATATTAGGGACAGAATTACCCTTGAAAAGATCACAACTGCTGTACCCAGAAAGCTTATGCCGGCCCTTCCAGGCGGACTGAAGAACACGGAGGCAGAGGGAGGCAGCAGTGACACACGCACCTTGCACGGATGCCGGCGGCAACCAGCGGCAATCCGGGGTGCCGCTGGGGCCCGGGCATGCCCATGTAACACAAATTGAGTGGCCCCGGCCCCCCGGGATTGACGGCCGCCCGGCTACACGAAGCCAGAGGCCTGCCCTGGGAACCCGCCGCACTGTTGCCACTGGCCGGAGGAATCCATACCCGGTAAGTCCTTGGTGAGCGGACCAGCGGAGGCAGGGGGAGGCCGGTAGCCAGCAGGCCTCCCTCGACACTGGGAGACGCAGCGACCCAGAGGCGCAGGAGAGGCAGTGAATGCAGTGGATGACGCAAAGGGGAGAGGATGTGGTCCAGAGGCTTAAACTGCCAACTTTGGTGCAGGAAACCAGGGTTCGAGCCTCGAGGTCACGTCCACATCCTGTGATTCTGGGCAAATCACTTAATCTCCCCGTGCCTGAATATGTAATATAAATACGGTGCTCATGTACACCGTTCCAATACCTTTGGGTCGAGTTCGCGCTATATATAAAAGATGCAACAAAAAAAAAAAACAAGCATTTGCATAGTCATTAGGTCTCGCCTTTGGGACCTTATAAGTGTTTAGCCATGCAACAGTTGCATAGCTAAATACTTATAAGGTCCCAAAGGCGAGACCTATTGGCTATGCCACATGCACTGTAGCTCTAGGCTGGCCTGGTAGCACTTTTTGGAGCCCTCTCAAAAAGTTTCGCCAGACCAGCGCATGCGCTGGGTCAGGCGAAACCTAAAAAGGGCTGGCGGCCTTGGTGAGACTCGAGGGTGGAACGTCTACAGTGCTCTGTGGCAGGCCCACCCCTATGAGATTGTTAGACGATGAGATTGAATCCCACCTCAAGACGCAATTACCTAGATTTTCCGCCTATACTTTTTTAGGCCGACCTAACCCTCTCACATACCCCTTGGAATTTTGACATGGAAAATAGGCTTAGCTGTAGGGGCCACTGAACAGAACATTCTAGAACATTGGGGTACAAAGCAGATGCCCACTCACTTGGGATGGTTACATCGGCTATGGAACATACTTAGCTTAGAGAGGATTTCTCTGACACTCGCCAACCTCGGTGCATCCTTTGGGAAACTGTGGTGCCCTCATCTATTTCTTTCCACAGGACTTCAGAGGATTCACATGTCCAAAGTATCTTAGACTCCTGCAATTGCTGGAGACAAATCCTTGTGCCTGATCTGTTGCAATTTTAAAATATGTTTAATGTGTCATCTGGCGCTTATTAGAAGCGGAATGAGTCTTGGGGGGGAGGGGGGGGGGGGAAGGATTGGGTTGGAGAGGTTTATTTTTTCTCTTGTGCCTGAATCAAATGTGACGAAAGCATGACATTGACAGGGCTAAGTCCTGTAGGTTGTGCGGGTCATAGGGGTTTGGGGGTCAGGGGAATAAAACTGATGCTCAATTGAGGCAGCAGACTTCCTTGTAAAAGGAGAAGTCATGATAGTCTCTAAATTTTCCAATACTGCCAATGGACAGGAAGGTGAAGCAAAGCTTGAAGTCCTCTCACTTACATACTCTGACTGAACTACTTAATGTATCTGCCTTGATAAAAAAAAGCTCAAGTTCTAATTTTTTATCCATCTGCCTTGCGCTTGCATTCTCTATAAGGTCACTGAGTTGCACCCATACATCTGGTCCAAGAAACACTTATATTCACCAATCATGCTAGTGTCACCCACCTTTATGTGTAGATCTGCTGAAGCATTTGCACTGTCAGCTAGCGTCTGGATAGAAGATCTAGTGCTAGGCTTTAGTCGATGAGGAATAGCCCATTTGGCCAATTTGCAAAGACCATGATTTTACTTTGACTAGAGATGCATGGAGTTTGAAGATATAACTATGAAGATTCCAAAAGTTAAGTTCCTGAAATCAAATGCATCTACATTTTTGGATTAAATTTAGGGCAGAACTGAACTTTTTACAACTCCTTATTTATTGAGAGGTTTTGTAAAGCACTTTATGTCATCTCTCAGTTACTGCGGAGTGCTATTCACAATCCAACATGTGTGCAGTGAGAAAGTTACAGATCTGTCAATGGTGGTGGAACCAAAGGGATTAATGTTCTTCATCGTTGATCCCAACTGCACAAACATTGGTCAAGGTCAAGCTGCGATACTTCTGCTTTCAGACACTTGCTGAATTGCATGTAGGTAGTGTCTCCCCTCTCGATTGGGTTAAAAACTCCACAGGTTGGAACCTCGGATTCGCAAGGACTCAACTACATGTTTGAACAAGCTGGAAGCTTATTCGGAGGTCACTGAGTGCAAGGTCCTGTAGGTTTGTCACAGGGAGTATGTTATTGTAGTTATTGAGAACCTTTGCCCCAACGGGGTTTAGCAGATGCAAGACATAACTACACTTGGTGCACGCATGCATATCCACTGAGAGCCAATGAAGAGTTGTCAAAGTGGGCCTCATGTGACTGTGCATCCTCTAGTTCAATCACACATGTAGGCCCAGTCATGAAGCCTTCGCAACTTGTCAAGTAGTTTCTTTGTGGGTGGGAAGGGGGCTATGCACAGAGCATTGCAGTAGTCAAGTCAAGCCACCACCAAGCCTCTTGACATTTCCACCGGCACTAATGTGACTCACAAAAGTGGTTTGCACACCTAGTTTAACTATTTTAGTGTGTGGTGGTGTACCTTGGTAGATTCAGACTCGGGAAGCTCTCTATCATACAAGGGAACATTGTGACATAGACAGGAGAGGTAATCCACATTCACTGGCCTGTTTTCTAGCAAGAAATATATTAGAATATCTGATGCTGCTCAAGAAACTCCATCAGAAGGTTTATGTTAAGGAGTAGACAGGATACTCTAAAACTTTCACAGACCCAATATGAATTTATTAACTATAATTGGAAAGGTTGGTTCTGAGCCATTCCATTCTTTTTAGGTCGAGGACTACCGGTCTGCCGAAGGCAGAACCGGAAGTCGGAAGATTTAATGTTTCCTAGAGTGGCTATATAGCCCGCCTCTCTTTTTGCTTCTCCTCCATTGGCTGGCTTCCTAAACGGAGGCCCGCCATTGGAGGAGAGAGCCGTCCCTCCAAATAGGCTCCGTCTTTTTCAGATTCGGGGGCGTGTTCCTTGCTGTTCTTTCCACTTTTTAGCCACGCCCTTTTAGAACAGCAGGAACACGCCCCCGAATCCGAAAAAGTTTCGGAGCTTCCATCCGCCATTGTTTTGCTGTCCTCTGGCCGTGAGGATCTTCGTGCTGTTGTGAGTATAGTTGGCGGCGCTGCCCTTCGATGAGCAGGGATCCGCACCGTGCCTTGGACGCCTTTCCCCCTTGTTAGACTCTCTCTGTAGGTGGGGCCCCTTACAGCTAGTAATCTCACCCGGCCTTGTTTAGCATTCACGCAAAGCTCCGAGGGCGTTGCGTGCGGCGCCGGGCTCGGGAATGCTTAAGTCTTGACCAGCAGTTCATCTCATATGGCACATATTTCCGTTTTACTCCCATCGGTTTCGAGCTTTAAATGATCAGAGGGCGGGCGGCATTATCTGTGTACTCAGCTGGCATTCATCATAGCTTGTGGTGTTGGTGCTTGCAGTATTACATTGTTTACAGATAGCGCTCCATTCTACATCCTGCGTTTCCAAGTGCTGTAAACATCAGCTGTTCTTGCCTTGTTTAGCATTCACGCGAAGCTCCGAGGGCGTTGCGTGCGGCGCCGGGCTCGGGAATCCTTAAGTCTTGACCAGCAGTTCATCTCATATGGCACATATTTCCGTTTTACTCCCCTCGGTTTCGAGCTTTAAATGATCAGAGGGCGGGCGGCATTATCTGTGTACTCAGCTGGCATTCATCATAGCTTGTGGTGTTGGTGCTTGCAGTATTACATTGTTTACAGATAGCGCTCCATTCTACATCCTGCGTTTCAAAGTGCTGTAAACATCAGCTGTTCTTGTTTTCCGATGTAACTTGCATACCTTGTTAGGATAGAAGGCTGAGTCGGCTTTGGTAGGATTTAAGTCTTGACCAGCAGTTCATCTCATATGGCACTTATTTCCGTTTTACTCCCATCGGTTTAGCACTAGTGTTCTTAACAGAATTAAAAGCTTACACGCTTATCATGGTGCTGGAAAGTGAACGAATCTCTTCCAGACTAGTGCACATGTTAAGTGCCTGTGTTAGTCTAGTGCCATGGAACTCTCAGGGGAGACACGTTTCTGAACGCATAGCCTCCTTCATCTACGTTACTTTACAGTACTTTGTGCTCCAGTGGAAGAGAGGGCGCTGGACGCTGGTTCAGCATTGTTTTTCGGCGCTTTGGCGGTATGTCAGAACACCGAGGCTAATAATATAGACATGTATTGACCCCCACGAGATCGACGACTATTATATGGTTCGGATCACCATACTTGTGGAGTGAAGAGTCACTATTTTACCTCTCCGGTGAGGGAGTGGCCGCCTGGCCATTGGAAGGATGACGTGCGTCAGCCTCTGCTCCCCAGAGAGTCTCTGTACCCCCAGCCAGCCTCTGTAGATGCAGTACCCAGCCAGTCAGCACGTCCCTGCACCCTCAGCCAATCTCAGCGCTACCAGTCTCTGTACCCAGCCAGTCTCTGTACCCTGCCAATCTTTGTATTCGAACCAGTGACCGCATTCCCGGCCAATTCTCGTAGCCACAGCCCTGCGAATCTTCAGCACAAATATAATGTTCTCCACTTTAGAACACAATTAAAAAGTAAATGTAAGTACTGTAACACTTATTTGTATTCACTCTCTAGCTCACACCCTCACAACTTCACTCTCTCACTCACTACCTCAATCACTCTCTATCTCACTACCTCACTCTTTCTATCTCACTAACTCACTTTCACTCTCTCTTTCACTACCTCTCTCTCTATCTCACTACATCACAACATCACTCTATGCTTATATATCACTACCTCACAACATCCCTCTCCCTCACTACCTCACTCTCTCTATCTCACTACCTCACTCTCTATCTACCTCACTCTCTCTCACTCTCTCTCACTACCTCACTCTCTATTTCAATACCTCACTCTCTCTCTCTATCTCACTACCTCACTCTCTCTCTGCTAATGCAATAGGTATCACATATGCAAAAAAAGCTAATGCCAATAGAAATGACAATGCCATTTATTTAGGGATACAAAAATGATAAAAAAATAATGAGCAATACCAATAGCTCTACCTATAATATTGCCGAGACCATTGCATTGTAAATGCTTGTTTCAGTGTATTGTTGAGTCTATGGTACAGGGATAGTAACAGTTCCTCTGACGTCGGACAAGTCGGCTTCAGTGCTCCATGCAGGTCGGAATGCAGCCTGGTGTTTATCAAGGATGTGGTAGAGTTCAAAGTACTTTTGAGGCTCTCTATAGAACTCTTTTTCAGTGATCTTACTGAAGTGTGCATTGGAAATCAGGCGGTACGATTAAAAGGAACTTCTAGGTAGACAATGGTTGAAGGAGAAGCATTTTGCAACAGGCATGTGACAACTCAAAGGAGAAAGGAAGCATTAGGCAGGAAGGTGTGTAGGCTCCTAAGCGTAGAGTAGGGGCAGTTTCACACAAGTGGCTGAACAGAGCTCTGCAGGAAGGATAGAAACTAAAAAAATCTTTAGACCGGAATTTTACCCCCTCTATCACTCTAAGTCATGGACTCTTATATAAACACTGAACAATTTGCCCACTAGGGATAGATGGGGATCTGTAACTCAATATAGTGAACATTTTACTGCAACATGCAAGGCATTGTCCTTCTTGGTGGCATGCACAGTAGTGACATCTAAAGTGCTTCTACTTAAACTGGTTAACTAATTGGTACTGATTACTTGAGCAGACCGAAAAATGTATCTACAGAAATCTTCACAGAGAACAGCAATGGAGCAACACAAATTGGCAAAAGCTGGTAATATACCCATAGATAACTGCAACATGGTAGGACGGTATAGCGATAAAGGATGGGGATTGGACTACCATCAAGCTTAGGGCCCCTGGAGCATTGGGACTATTCAGTCGATTGCTGGTAACCTTCTGGTGGGCTCATTACATGCTTGAAAATATCCCTAGTATGTCATCAAGAGAATAAATAACTCCCCATATCCGTTATGGAGCCATTGCCTAGGATAGGCTCCCCATATTTATTGATAAATCTTTATAACAGATCAACCTCTTTTAATAAACCATACCCGATTTCAAAAAGCTTAAATTCGGTTCTCAAAATGTATAGTAGGAACCATATTGTGATTTTTGCGAATTACTTCAATGTATGCTTTGCACCATATGCCCCTCTTTTGGATTTATTCACGGAGAACGATGAATGTTAGGGGATTCCTTCCTATCCTGACAAAAAACACACAGCTTAAGATGAGTGCAGTTGCCCTTCAGATTATGGATATAGTAGTGACATATGGCTTGAGACCCTGTAATGGTAGTTTCCCTTCAGATGCTGTTAAACAGATGTCCAAGAGGGCTAACTCGAATAGTCATATTGATTACATCTTGATTGACTATGGAAGTTGTTGATCGTTATGAGAGTGAACACTTCCGGATTACACTCCAGTAAGAAAGGGCAAGGATAGGGGATATGACACATGTAAACTATTCTTTGCTAACCTCTTCTTCTATTGTGCTAACAAATAGACGGAATGTAAGGTGGGAGGTTGTTGCCAAGTTTGAGAAAGTTATCTTTGACCTTTATAAAATAGTTATTAGTGAGTTGGAAATGTAGGAAGGTGGGTTTCTGTTGCAGTAACCCCCCCCCACGTTTTGCCAGACTACTGATGCACTTTGACTTGATATGCCCTGTCAATCAGGTTACCATGTCCTGCTTTCCGTCCCAAAACTTTACCTTTGTACCCCCAATAGGCACCTCTGGCCACATGTTAAGTCCATTGTAATAGGTACCATGGGCACCAAGGGCACTGTGACCGGGGAAGGCCTCTAAGAGCTGCAGCACATACTGTGCAACCCTTAGAGGTCCAGTACCTTAACACATACACTGCCATTACAGGCTGCGTGTTTTGGTGCAGAGAAAAGGAGTTGACATGGCACACATCGGTGTGCCATGCCTTCAACCCACTGCCAATGGTATAGGTAAGCCACCCCTCTAGCTGGGTGCACAATAACACTCGTGAGGATACAGTTGTATGGGCCATAAAGAGTATATGGTCTAGATAAGTTTATCATTACAAAGTCCACAGCACCATAATGGCTTTACTGAATTCTGGTAAGTTTGATAGGAAACTTCTCAGCATATAAACCCACAGGGATGCCAGTGTGGGCTTTATTATACCATGCACTCAGAGGGCATCTTGGAGATGTACCCTGAAAAACGACCAGCATTGATTGGGTTCCATGGTAAACACCGGCCTGCTACCACAAGACAGGTTTCTGGACCCCTGGGCTGGGAGCCTTCACTCCCTGGGCCCAGAAACAAAGCCTTTCCTGTGGTAGGAGAGCTTGAAAGGCATTATCGCCTTTTTATCGCGACCCCCAGCCTCTCCTATCTGGAGCAGGCCCCTTTCCTGTCTCAACCCCTTTTCGGCAGGAGGACAGGTGGGAAGAATTAAAACAGCCCAGAAGGTGTGCCCACTCTTCAGTGCCCACGATCTTGTAGATGGCAAGCACTCTCCAATCAGTGTTAGGGATTGTGCCCACTCCCCCACGTGGGGTGAACACACCAAGGGTGTAGTCACCCAAAGGTTAGTAGCCCATTGGTTACTGACCTTGAGATGCCTAAAACACCCGTAAATACAGTATTTAGGGTGCAGTCCTAAATCAAGACGGTAGATTCCCGCTATCTACGAAGAAGGAGAAAGAAGACGCCCAGCAGAGGAGACAGCAGAGAAGATCTGACTTGGCCCCAGCCCTGGCGGACAGTCTGCAGGTTCCAGAGATCCTGCGCCAATAGTTGCCTTCTCCTGCAGCCAGCGACCTTCAGAACCCGTGGGAGGACTGACTGCCTTCAATAAAGACCGGATCGCCTGTGAACAGCAGCTCTGTTCAAAATAATCTCCAAAGCAAGACTCCCAGTCTGCTGAAGACAAAGAAACCCAACACCTGGAATCACCACTGCACCCATCTCTTACGGCCAGAGTCCAAGTGGCCCATTGGTGCTAGCGAGGTCCCCCTGGTGACACAGAGTCCGAGTCCACCATGGGTTGACCACTCGAGGACTCCCTGACCTCACCGGCAGCCTCTGCACGGAGCCCCCCCCCCCTCCGCCAACAGCAAGAGGCCCGGTAAGGTGAAATCAGACCTCAAAATGCACCACTGCATCCGGCCGCCCTGGAGAGGAGGACCTGAGGTGCACCTACGTCCCTGAGCCCTCCAACTTACCTGCCCAGCTACTGATTCCTCCTGGAAGACTTCCTGGACCGAGTCTGCATCCAAACTGGCAACTCCCATTGAAAACAGGGCACTTGACTGCAAGTCAGCACTCTGCACCCGTCTGCACCTGTGCCGCTGTGGGTGCACCTTGTATGCTAACTCGGATCCCCCTTAGCCCTGAGCTTAACCCTAGGAGCTTTGCCCCCACATCCAAGAGGGGTGCCCCCATTGTATAACATTGGGCCTCAGCACTCTGCACCCGGCCACCCTAGTGCAGCTGAGGGTGCTCTTTGAGTGCATCCTTGACCCTGGTTCTAACCCCAGAAACCCAACTCTCACAACCAAGTACTTGCCTGTAAACCAATAACTTAATGTCCTCCCATGGGATTGCACTGACTGCTTTTCTGTGAAAAAAGGTCTAAGTGTGGAGTTGGAAATTGTATGAGAACTTAAGAAACTGCATTGACAAAGACTGCTTTGATCACCTTTTATCCACGAAATGCCCCAGGTGATATCACGCTGAGCAGAAAAAGTAATCTGAAAAGTAATCACAAAGTAACAGAAAAGTCATTAAAAGTGTTTCTGGACATTTGCCCTACCTGTATCTACATTCAACTGCATTCAACTGTATTATCAGAAAAGTACTATTTTTACTTGCACCAAGTTTGTATTGGTTCTAAAAATAAAATACAGCAAAAAATATTTTTGATGGAAACAATTGGTCTGAGTTCAGTCTTTGTAGGAAACTGGCTCTAGATATACTACACCAAAATGAGCTATAGTGTTTATAGAGTCCAGGTGACCCCAGAAGTAGGCAGAGGTGAAAGTTAGATAGAACTTTACTCTCTATTTGTGGTAGAGTGGTCGAGCAGTAAGGCAGTATCAGAGGACAGTGTTAAGCATTTGATGTACACACTCAGTCAGCAAATGAATTCACACACTCAAGAACTGAACTCTAGGCCAATTGTTTTTATATAAAAAATATACCGCTGTATTTTGAGAACCAAGCAAGCCTGGCACAGGTAAGCATGAAATACTTTTCAGGAATAAGTTGCTCAATATAGAACAGTTTGAAAATGCAATAGAAATTGTACTTTGTTTGATTTACAGGGGATGCAGAAGGTTGCAACACTTAGCAAATACAGTACATTGAAATGAAAAGGCTCTTTCAGTAAATTACAGGTAAGTTACTTTGTATGTTAATTTTCTAACTCAGTGCTGGATACCTAGATTCAGCACTGGGACATTTCCTGCAAACAGGTAAGTAAATACGTTTTGGTTATTTGTGCGATTTTTAAAGAATATATTTAGATTTCAAAACTCCACACTTAGAAACTTTTTGGAAGAAAATTGTCAATGTTGTCCTATGGAGGAAAAAACAGGTTATCGGTTCACAGGTAAGTTATCGACTGTGGGCGTTGAGGTTCTGAGGTTAGACTCAGGGGTGCCCCAGGGTTAGTGATGCACTCTTGTTACACCCTCAGCGGCACTAGGGTGGCCGGGTGCACAGTGTTGAGGCCCAATGTTTTCCAATGGGGGATAGGGGCCCTCTGGTTGGTGGCTGCTGGCATGCAGGCCACTGGGTTGTGGGAGCAAAGCTCCCAGGGTTTAGCTCAAGGCAAATGGGGAAACAAAGAAGCACAAAAGGTGCACCATCAGCGGCACTGGGACAGCCGGGTGCAGGGTGTTGTTTTGAGGTAGGGTGCCCTGTTTTCAATGGTGAACCTCCGGTTTGCAAAAGCACTGCAGGCAGAGAGACTAAGGACTACTGGGTGCGACCACCACTTCAAGAGGAAAGTTGGGAAGTTAGGGGTTGGTTAGGCACCGGCAGTTTGGGCACACAAGGCCGTGGGGCGTCGGGTGCAGGGGTGGCTTTTGGAGTCGAATCTTCTTACCAGCTCCGGGTCGCGGTCATGGGGCCCTTCTGGATTTAGGCTGCAGGCGTCGACTGGATGCTTGCGGGAGGTCAGAGGTCGACGGATCTCGGGTCAGGATTGCCGGGATCTCCTTGTGGTGTTTTTCCACTCGAGCTCGAGCCGGGTTCGGCGGGTGCAGAGTGAGCTGGATTCACAGTCTCCGGCTGCTGCCAGAGGTTGCAGTTGAACAAATCCAGTGTTCATGGGAGAAGCAGTCTTTGGAAGTGAAGGCAGGCAGGTCCTCCGGGGTTTTCGAGGTTGCTGGCTGCAGGACACACCGGGATTTCGCAGGAGCAGGTTCGAGGGGAGACAGGCCTGTAGGGCTGGGGCCAAGTAAGTGGGCATCTTCCTCTTGTTAGCTGGCTGCACGGCTGTTCAGTCATTTTTCTTTTCTCCTTGTCATTTCTGAATCTGAACAAACAAGGTTCAGGGTGACCCGTAAATACTAGATTTAGGGGCGTTACAGGTAGGTAAAGGGCAGGGACCAATGGGTCCCTTCCCTGGGATGGGTACACGCCCTATCGTGCCACCCTCCAGTGGGAGAGGGGCAGGAGCCTTTCCCTGGTTGTCTAGGTCCCCCCATCCTCAAGATGGCAGGGACTCAGTTGTGCTTCACCTCGTTTCCCCCACCAGAGGGGTGGAGTTGACAGAGGTGGGCACACCTCTTTCCCTCACTTGTTTTTCCTGCCGGTTCTCCCGCCCAAAGTGGGGGGCAGAACCAGTTGGGGCCAGTTGCTGAAAGCAGCAAATGGTCTGGAGAGGCTCACAAAGGCATGCCTTTGAAGCTTCCCCTTCGTGAACCCTGCCCATCTTGGGGGAGGCTGCTTGGCACCTCGTCCCAGGATGTGCATTGTTTCAGGCCACCCGAGAGCAGCAGGCTCTCGACCCAGGGGTCCACAAACATGTCTGATGGTGGCAGCCTAAGCAGGCACTCAGTTGGGTCACTAGAAGTTGGTCAAGTTTCAGGGGGCATCTCGGAGATGTCCTCTGTGTGCATTTTTCATTAAATCCCACACTGGCATCAGTGTGAGTTTAATGTGCTGAGAAGTTGGATACCAAACTTCTCAGTTTTCAGTGTAGCCATTATGGTGCTGTGGAGTTCGTAATGACAAGCTCCCAGCACCATATACTCTTAATGGCAGCACTGCACTTACAACGTCTAAGAATGGACTTAGACACTGTAAGGGTACAGGGCTCATGCACCTGTACCCTCACCACTGGCATAGGGCACCCAGCTAGAGGGGTGACTGATCTATGCCAGGGCAGTATGTTGTAGGCATGGCACACAGGGATGTGTGCCATGTAGACTCTTCACTTTGTTCTGCACCAAAACACGCAGCCTACAAAGGCAGTGTGTGAGTGTAAGGGTACAGGACCTCTAAGGGTGGCACAATACGTTCTGCAGCCCTTAGAGGCCTTCTCTGGTCACAGTGCCCTAGGTACCTGTGGTATCATTTACCAGGGGCTGACCTGTGGCCAGAGATGCCAATTGGGTTTAAGCTTCAATGCAGTTTTAGAAAAAGAACATAGGCCATGGATACCTGATTAGCAAGAGCCCAGGGCACACTCTGTCAAAGTACATCAGAAATTCAGCAGAAAGTGGGGGCAACCATGCAGAAAGAGGGCACTTTCTCACAAAGGGGGGGATTCATTGCTTGGACCTCTAGGAAGGCTTTAATTATCATGCTTCTAAAACCCATCAGAAATGGCCTCTTTTCACCAGTTATCCATGCTGGACTGAGATTAGAAAATCTTACCTGGACGCCGTGTCATCCAAGATTTCTTCCAGGGTCTGAACCTCCGCACCTCTGAGCAGTGTGGACAGGCCTTTCGCCTTCCGGACGCCGCGCGCATGCAGTATTATCAGCTGCGCCACTGGCTTAGCTCACCGAATTACGCCCAGGAGGCAACCCGCCAGCTTACCCCCCATTGAGTCATTGGTTCGCAGATTTGATGGTTCACGGGGGCTGATCTCCAGAACCTATGATGTCCTGCAACACTCACAACAACTTCCCCCTCACGGCTACAGACGAGATGGGCGTCTGATCTGGCTGTCGCGGTCGCTTCGGAGGCGTGAACTCGCCTGTGGAAGGACATCCCCAAGGCGTATCGTAGTACTCCACAACACGAATCAGCGTACAAATGGATGACACGATGGTACTATACCCCTACTCGCTTACATCGGATGTTCCCGAACTCCTCTTCGCTTTGCTGGAGATGCCAGAGTGCAGAGGGGGACTTCCTGCACATTTGGTGGTCCTGCCTGGGTCTCACACTGTTTTGGAAGGAGGTCCTCAGCCATATCAAAGACGTAGTGGGGTTCCTGATCCCTTCTGACCCGTCCTTAACGATTCTGAGCCTTAAACCAGGCGTGCTTAAAGCTATGACTGCAGCGAAATGGCACCTGATCCTCCATTTGCTAGGAGCGGCGAGGCAGTCCATTGCAGCCACCTGGAAGAAGCCCCAAAAGCGGCCTGGTTCCTGCGATTGTGGGATTTCTTGGCCCTTGAACTTCTCACAGCACGTCTCAACCATCCAGACACCCTATTTGACTGTGTTGGGCAGCCACTTATTTGACACTTCACTAAAACTGAGTACTCCCGCCTAATGCCCCCCAGGTTACGCACCTTGCAACTTTTTTGACGACTCCCTGGTGCCCTTTAATCAAGGTCGGGCATCGGACTCTCCGAGCCGCCCTATTCCCACCTAACGGGTGGATTTGCCCCACTCCTGCACCCACGGACCCCCATTCTGGCTTCTGGATCCCTATGGCACTCCTGGCTTTGCTTTCCCTTCCCCCTGACTCTCCCACCCTCTCCCCCCTGGGACAGAGGGTTGTCCTTCCTCTCTGTTGATCTTCTCTCCTCTCTTTGCTCTTCCTTCTTCTTTCCCTACACTCTGTCTTTCCCTTGATGTTGGTTTTTAATTTGGGTTTCTTTTTTTTTTTCCTGTGACACATAGCTTGTTCCCTATTGCTGCAATGTGATATATTCATTCATGGGGTGGGGATAACGCTCGGGACACTGGAGTTTTAATCACTTGGTCTTTATTGCATGCCCACTTAAGTAGCGGTATCGTCTTTCATTTTAATGGATGTTCAGACTCTTTAGGGGCAACTTTATTTTGGACCTTTGTATGGGCCCTCCTTAGACTGACTCTTTGGCCTTGTTGATTGTGCCCCGGGAGGACTCTGCCTTACGCCGTATGTTACCTCACCATGTTTGCAGTGCAAGGGGTATTTGGTATCCTTTTTTCTTTTGGATGGGTAGAATCCTGCCCCTCTGGTAACTTCTCCACCCTACTATGTAACGACCCTTTCTTGTTATCATTGCAGTGATGTGCAAGTACGATTTGTTTGACTTCAATAAACAGAATTTCAACAAAAAATCTTACCCAAGGTCCTGGTGATGAGAATCTCCAATGTTCTACTTGATCTAATTCACCCTGATAAGTCAGAATGTGTACCTCGCAGAAAAACCTGACCTTACATTAGATAGTTAGATCATTTAGTAAACCACGTCTGAGGAGGAACAAATAAGGCTGAGGTATCCAGAGACGTGGAGAAGGGCTTTGACAGCATGAAATGGAATTATCTGTTTTCAGTAATGAAAGAGATGGGATTAGGGAACAAAATCAGATCACAGATTAAGCTGCTTTACACTAGTCTGAGGCACATGTCTGTAATGGCTCAATAATAAACAAGGTATTGGTGGTGAAAAGTGGAGCCAGGCAGAGCTGCCCACTAGCGGACTCTCTATATAGAGTACCAAAATGGAGGTGCACTGTGCAGAGGGTCCAGGTATCCCTTATTGGTGTACAGGGGCTCCCAACCACAATCCGAAGATGCTCTATTTATGGTAGTGTGGTTAAGCAGCCATAGGCTTATCAGAGGGGAGTGTTAGGCATTTGTTGCAAACATGCGAGTCAAGTCAAGAGCAGCTTTATTTGATCGCTGTATCATACAATCATAAAAGCACATAAAAACAATTTGTTACACAAGATAGCAATAAAAAAGCGTATTATATATAGATCATTATAAAAGTCAAAGTTAGTAACAATATGCACATACGTCTTTACGGCCTCAGTACTTAGATTACAATGCTTTTCCTGTGGCTAAATACTTTCTTTAGGAACATTCCGGTCCTCCACAATCAATGTACATTATCAAGAAGCTGTAATACAATGAGGGCCGGGCGACATGGTCTAATCCCCAGAGATTTTAAGATTGAAATAATCCAAGATTTTCTGTATTCACTATAGAATCTACAAAATAGGACTACATGTATAGTGGATTGATCCGAGTGATTATCACAAGGACACAATCGCAATTCTCGAGCCCAGTCATTCATTTTTGGGAAGCTTACTAGTCTGTGGAAGATCCCAAACCTAAATCTAGTCAATAAGAACATATCATGGCCACCAGGTACAAATGTTAAATATGGTTGAATATTCAAAGTAGTTAAAATCAATTGGTTATACTGGACACTAGGCTTTATAATCTCAGCCGACATTCTTAACGGGTCCAGTAACAGAAGACCTTCTGTTTTTTAGGTCCTTTCTTGTTACGGTGTGCATCGTAATCGGGTCAGTAAAATATTCTATGTCACGCATAAAATTTCGGACATACCTTACCCAGGGGATCTTTAGAACCTCTTCCAATTTCAAGCTGTCTATTAAAATATCCCTATTTAACTGGGTCTCTGTTTTTGTCCATATCCTGTGCCATAATAAAATAGGCTCCATTTTGATAAGATCAAAAATGCATGGTAAGCCCAACTCGGCATAACACACATACGAAGATGTACTACTTGGAACATATCTCAGAAGGTATTTTCCACCGTTTGCAACGGATACGTGTCAACAAAACCCCATACCCCTGGCCCATACATAGCTGTGGAGACACTTTTCACTTTGTAAATCTGAATAAGCTCTACTGGCAGTCTCCTGCCCAACTTTCTCGAAAAGTTAACAAGTGCGGCAGTAGTCCTTAAAAACGCGAGTTTTCTTTACTAGTACAGCTTGGACCCATGAGTAATTTTGATCAAAGAGTATTCCAAGATATCAAAATCTCTTTGTGGGCTCTATCTTCTGTCCTACCACAAACATCCCTTCACCCCGACTACCCCAGCCACACCTCATTATAAAGTTATTTGAGGTGTTCACCCTGAGACCAAAATAACTCATAAAATTAGAAAAACTATCTAGCACCCTCTGCAGACCTACTTGCATTCGTGACATTAAAACCGTGTCATCAGCGTGAAGGGCTGGTACTGAACGTCTGGCTATTTGGGGGAAATCGTGATTATCTTTAGTCAGCGCCTCCCCAAGCCATTAATATAAAGATGGAAAAGAAAGTGGCTAGGACACATCCATGCCTAACACCCCTCTTTACTGTAAATGGGGCAGTGCGATCACCACTCAAGCCAAATCGAACTTGCGTCTTCGTATCGCTATATAAGCGCCTAAGAAAATGGATAATTTGAACGTCTACTCCCATCTCTTCGAGGATCTCCCAAAGCTTATCAGGTTTCACAGAATCAAAGCTGCGGTGAGATCCACAAAAGCTAAAAACCACATGGGAGTCAATAAATGAAACACAGTCCATAAGGAAATCCGACACAAATTTAGCATCATCGGTAGACTGACTCGGGCTGCAGGGCTCAGGTGCAGAGATGTTTTGTCTGGCAGGTTGCTTGCATTGAAGGCTCTCACTTTTTTGATCGACCTGAAGATTAGAACAATACAGGACAGCAGGGCCACTCTCAATGATGGCCTCTCTGGTGCTAACATAGATTGCCAGTCTTGGTGGTGTTGGTGTCCAGGTTAGACACTAAACAAGCTTTGGTTGCTGCAAGGGCTCTGGTACCCCGGGTATTGGTGCAGAGCAGCTCCTGGGGGTCCTGGTGTCTCCAAACATGGTAGGGAGGTTGATCTCACCTTCTGGAGCACAGATAGCTCTTCCTGGGATGCTGTTGTCTCAGTGGACCACAGCGTTCAGTAAAACTATGTACAAGGCCAATGCAGTCGGTCTCTGCAGGTAAGTGGCTCCTCCACTTCAAGGGAGATGTTGGCTGATTTGCAAAGTGCTGGCAGCCATTTGAGGCTTTTGGAGGATGCACAACTGCAGTATGAGTCGGATCTTTGCAACAGTCGAGACAGGAGCAGGCAGGCAGGGTTTAGTGCCAAGTCCAAAGCTAGTCCACAGTTCTTCTTTGTCCTTCTTAAGTCAGGCGGATCTGAGTTCCTGGTGTCAAGGGGGCACCCAAATACTGAATTTAGGGGCATTAAGGGAAGTGAAGCGTAGTAGCCACTTGGCTACTTACCCTTGGGGCCATAACAACTTCTATATGACCACTTCCTGTGGGGGAGTGGGCATAACCCTGTCCCAGAGATCCTAATTCCACCAAAAACAATATGGAGGCATCCTTTTTATGGAGCACATCAGGCAGCCCACCTTATGGGTGTGACTAGCCTGGTGGTGTAGCAAGCCAACTTCATTTCTAATTTCTCGCCCATCCTGAAGTCAAATGGACCTCTGGGCTGGTGGGTGGCATCCCCCGGGTCTGGGAGAAGCCAAGGTCACATATCAAAGGGGGCAGGGGCTTTGAAGTCCCTGACCTGGACATGCTAAGTCACTAGCCATCCTACCGGAGGAGGCGTAAACACCTTCCTCTGGAGCAGGTATTGTTGCTGCCCTCAGAGCTTGGGCTCTCACCTGCAGGGGGTTAGAAACTGGTCTGTGGTGGCAGGCTTGAAGATACCAGTCTGCCAACACACTAGACAGAGTTAGGTTTTTCAGGGGGCGCCTATAAGGTGCCCTCTGGGGGCATGTCATAATAAATCTTGTACTGGCCACAGTACAGATTCATGAAGACAAGGTGTTTGATACCAAACACCATAGGTCTCAGGAAAGACATCATGTAGCTGGAGAACTCGTAATGACAAGTGTCCAGTACATATACTTAAGATGGCTTACCCCGTTCACTTGTACCATCTAGTAATTGAATTAGACATGTAATATAATGCACCCTGCCTTAGGGCTAGAAGACCTGCTGTAGGGGTGACTTACAAATATTACATGCAGTGACTATGACATGGCACACACTGTGCCATGTTGTGTTTTCACTCATGGTTTGTACCATGACACACAGTTTGTGATGGCAGGCTGCATGCAATTTGTATGGGGGTCCATAAGGCTGGCATAATGCATGCTACTTTTCTTAGGGACCCTCTTTGGTACCCATGCCCTAGGTACCAGGGGTACTACTTACTAGGGACCTACAGGGGTGCCAAAGGGTTAGCCAATTGTGTACCAATTAGACCATTGTATCTTGTTTTAGGGAAAGACCATGACAAAAAGGGTCACTTTCCTACAACCACTTTTCACCCTCCTGTTGGCACTGATCATGAAACATTTGGCTGCTACAATCAGACGAGAAAAAACAGTTAGGAGTGGACACAGGCACATCATCTCATTATATGCTGATGGCATCCTTTGGAGATGACCACTCTTTGTCAACTGAACCAATATAGATCACTCTCTGGGCTCAAATTTAACACGGATAAATCTTGTCCGTTTCCTCTCTACAATGGAGTACAAACAGAACCATCAGGTAAGGCACCTCTGCAGTAGGCTTACAGAACCTTTAAATAATTAGGAATTCAGGGGTTTCACAAATATGAAGTTACTACAGATGGCAATGTGGGTGTAATCAGAAAAGCCATTATGGTGTTCATACAATTCTGGAATAAATTACCACTATCAAAAATGGGAAAGGTGGCTCTATCATAGTTTATTCTTCTGTCCTGTCTCCTTTAATTTTTGCAAACAAGCCGGTAAAAAAACCACAAAAAAAACATTTAAAACATTGAATTCATTATTGCTAGAACCAATATAGGGGAGGTAGAAATAGAATTGCACTTCAGAAATTATAGCTGCCTACTTAGGAACGATGCCTCAATTCCCTAGGTTATGTGAACTACTGTGTTGCTTCACAATATAGGCAGCTTGATGCCACTGTGATCGAAACTCAGAGGAACACAAATTTATAGACTATTGATAAAAGCAGGCACACAACCTGGAAAAACCTCTGTGGGCATACTCCATATTCCGCGTTATCAAATCAATTTCAAACACAGCAATGCAGCCCAGAGATGGAACATCTAGTCTTGGAGATTTGTTCTTAGATCAAAAACACCGTACATTTGATCAGGTAAGTGGAGATGGCAGCGTTTAAGTGTGACAGTGTCTAAGCCATTATGCCCTACAACATTTAATAAAACCACCTCGAAATACGGCAATTTAGAACCGATAACGCTCAAAACATTACACCTGAAGTGGACACATGGAAAGGGCCAAAAGGCAATAACCATTTTTCCCGCACTATCACTGAGCAAACCAAGACTGCCCTTAATATGTTGAAGGAAAAGTGGGGAAGCAGATATGCATATGTAATTCACAGACCAAGAACGGGTATCAGTCCTTGTGAGAAAGTGCCATCTTTTTTGCATGGTATGCCCCCACTTTTTGCTGAATGTAATTTGACTGAGTGTGCCCTGGACTCCTGCCAATCAGGTGCCCAGGACCTATGTTCCTTACCTACAACCTAAAACCCAAATTGGCAAACCCTGGCAACATGTCAGCCCCTGGGTAAATGGTACCCTAGGTACCCAGGGCCTTGTGACCAGGGAAGGCCTCTAAGGGCTGCAGCACTTACTGTGCCACCCTTAGAGGCCCTGTACCCTAACACAAACACACGGTCCTTGCAGGCTGAGTGTCTGGGCAAAAGACAAAACAAAGAGTCGACATGGCACACATCCCTGTGCACCATGCACACACCCTACACTGGCATACATCAGCCACCCCTCTAGCTGGGTGCCCTATGCCAGTGGTGTGGGCACAGGAGCATGAGCCCTGTGACCCTACAGTACCCAGGTACATTCCTGAGCACTGTAAGTGGAGTGCTGTCATTTAAGAGTATATGGTACTGGGAGCTCGTCAAACACTAACTCCACAGCACCATAATGGCAACACTGAAGACTGAGAAGTTTGGTATCAAACTTCTAAGCACATTAAACCCGCACTGATGCCAGTGTGGTATTTAATGTACAAAGCATTACAGACGGCATCTTAGAGATGCCCCCTGAAACCTAACCTACAATCCACGTCTTGTCTGAGGGGCTGCCTAGGCTGCCACACAGCAGACATGTTGCTGGACCCCTGGATGGGGAGCCCCCACTCTCCTGGGCCTGCAACAATGCCCATCCTGGGCGAGGTGCTAGGTCTCCTCCCCCAGGATGGGCAGGGTGAAGCTTCAAAGGCATGCCGCCTTTGTAAGCTTCTCCAGGCCACTTGCTGTACTCAGCTACTGGCCCCCACCGGTTCTGACCCCCACTCTGGCGGGAAGACTGGCCAGAAACTCCAAGTAAGGACAGGGGATGTGCCAGCCCTGCCAACCCCACCCCTCAGGTGGGGGAGGAGAGGTGAAGCACATCTCTGGGCCCTCGCCATCTTGAAGATGGGGAGCCCTACTCAATCAGGACTAGGCCACTGCCCCCTCCCACAGGAGAGTGGCAGGATAGGGGGTGTACCCACCCCAGGACAGGGACCCAGTGGTCCCTGCCCTTTACCTACCTGTAACGCCCCTAAATTTAGTATTTAGGGGCACCCTGAACCTTCCTTCCTCAGATTCCAGATCCTAACACAGCAAAGAAGATCAAGAAGAAAGAAGACCAGCCGTGCAGCTGCTAAGAAGAGGAAGACACCAACTGCTTTGGCCCCAGCCCTACTGGCCTGTCGACCCTCGAACCTGCTCCTGCTAAATCCAGGCACCTCCTGTGGTCAGCAACCTCAAACCCCGGAGGACGTGGCTACCTTGTGACTCGGAGCACCTGGGACTCCCACAAGCAGTGGCTCTGCTCAAAGCAAGAGTCTAACCCCTGGCATAAGACTGGAACCGCGAACCCTGCACACTTTGCACCCGCCAAGCCTGGCCTGTGCCGGAGAGGACAAAGACCCCGAAGACGTCCCCCCGTCGACTGTGACCCCGAATCCGGCACCCAAGGACCCACCTCGACGCTCCTGATGACGCCTGCAGCCTCAGAACCAGGGACACCCCCAACCGCGATCAACAGAGGGTAAGATTTGCTGACACCAAAAGGCACCCCTGCACCCGGCGCCCTGCGGCCCCCTGTGCCCGACTCCTGGGTACCTACCTATCCTCCAACTACCCAACTTACCTCTCGAAGTGGTGGTGGCACCTGAAGAACCTTCGCCCCGACCTTGCAGCCTTTGTTCGTCCTGGAGCTTTTCCATAGCAATCCATTGAGCGCCCAAAGGCTCAAAAGCACCCTCCACCCAGCCGCCCGAGTGGCCCTGGCAGTGTAACTTCTACTCCTACCTACTTCCCCATTTGCCCTGAGCAAGTGACCAGGAGCCCAGCTCCCACAGTCGCGTGGCCTGCTAGTCAGCAGCCACCAACCAAGGGCCCCCTGCCTCCCATAGGATAACATTGGGCCTAACTCACTCTGCACCCGGCCGCCCCAGTGCCGCTGAGGGTGTAACAACTGTACTTACCTGACCCTGGGAGACCCCCGGAGTCTATGCCCAGAACCTTAACTCTGGCAGTCGAGTACTTACCCATAAGCTGATTACTCACGTTTCTTCCATAGGGTAACATTGACTGGTTTCTCTTGAAATTTGTTCTAAGTGTGGAGTTTCTAAACTTTAAAATAATCACCTAAAATCAACCGAGTAACGAAAACGGAAATACTCACCTGCTATTAGGAGAGATCCCAGTGCTGGATCTTGGAGCCCAGCACTGACCCTGAAAAGTACTTACGACCGTACTTACCACTAACTCAATTTTCTCCCATAGGAAACCATTGACTGTTTTGCTGTGAAATTTCTTCTAAGTGTCGATTTTTGCAAACTACAAATATTCTTTAAAAATCGTACCAACTGTGAAAACGTAATTACTTATCTGTTTTAGATAGAGGCCCCAGTACTGAGCCTAGGAGCCAAGCACTGGATTACAAAAGTAACGAGAAGGAATATGCTACTTACCAGTATGCATCTGTTCTTGGCATGTAGAGCTGCAGAGTTGTACACTTAGCATAGGTCGCCATCTGGTGTTGGGCCCGGATGTTTGCAGTTTGTTTTTCTTCTTGGACAGTCTTTGGAAGTCACGAGTTTGGTGACTCCTCCTTCGGTCCGTACTGCGCATGGGCTTCGGCTCCATCCTCAGATTGTTTTTCGCCAACAGGGAAATGATGGAGCGTAGTAATAACAGTGAGAAACCCATGTGTTGTATCTAAATAAGATGTACTGGAACGGATACAGGTAGCCGGGGAGGCGGGTGGGCGTGTACAACTCTGCAGCTCTACATGCCAAGAACAGATGCGTACTGGTAAGTAGCATATTCCGTTCGAGGCATATGAGCTGCAGATTGTACACTTAGCATAGATTATATAGCAGTACCCAACCTTAGCGGCGACCACCGGTATCCGTTGCAGCTGTTTGAAAAAGTGTCTTTAGTACAGCCTGGCCCACCCTAGCTTGCTGCTTGGAATGCACATCTACACAGTAGTGTTTCGTGAAGGTGTGCGGTGTAGACCATGTGGCTGCCTTGCAGATGTCATCTAAGGGTATATTCCCTAGAAAAGCCATAGAAGCCCCTAACTTTCTTGTAGAGTGGGCTTTAGGGGGAACAGATAATGTTCTCTTTGCCTTTTGATAGCAAATTTGTATGCATTTTACAATCCACCTAGCTATCCCTGATTTTGAAATGGGGTTGCCTTTATGTGGTGGAGAGAAGGAAACGAACAATTGTTTAGTCTTCCTGAAGGGTTGCGTTCTTTGTATGTAGTATAGTAACGCCCTTTTTACATCAAGTGTGTGTAAGGCCCTTTCTGCAACAGATTGGGGTTGCGAGAAGAAGACAGGTAATTCCACTGATTGATTGATTGAGGTGGAAGGGGGAAATGACTTTGGGCAGAAACTTCGGATTTGTGCGAAGTATGACCTTGCTGTGATGCATTTGTATGTAGGGTTCCTGTATGGTGAACGCTTGTATTTCACCAACCCTTCTAAGGGAAGTGATAGCTACGAGGAAAGCTGTTTTCCAGGTGAGAAACTGTAGCTCACATTTGTGCATTGGTTCGAAGGGCGGACCCATTAGTCGTGTAAGAACTAAATTTAGATTCCATACAGGGGAAGGTGGTGCCCTGGGAGGAATTACTCGTTTAAGGCCTTCCATGAAGGCTTTAATAGCGGGCACTCTGAAGAGTGATAAATGCTGCCTGTTTTGTAGATAAGCAGCGATCGCTGCTAGGTGTAGGCGTATGGATGAATATGCCAGGTTACACCTGTGAAGATGGAGCAGATAGCATATGATGTGCTGTATGGATGCATCTAGAGGGTTGATTGTATTGTTGCGGCAGTAAATTACAAATCTTTTCCACTTTGCGGCATAACATGCTCTAGTGGTAGGACGTCTGGCTTCCATGATGATGTTCATACAATCAGGGGGAAGGTTAAGGTATCCGAATTCTAGGATTTCAGGAGCCAGATCGCCAGGTTGAGCTGAGCTGGGTCCGGGTGCCTGATTTCTCCATGGTTCTGGGTTAGGAGGCATGGGGATAGATGCAGTTTTTGATGTGGTACCACTGACAGTTGTAGTAGCGTGGTGTACCACGGCTGCCTGGCCCACGTCGGAGCTACCAGAATGAGTGTGAGGGAGTGCTGTTGTAGCTTCCTGACCACTAATGGAATTAGTGGGAGAGGTGGAAAGGCGTATGCAAATCTGCCTGACCAGTTCATCCATATCGCATTGCCCTTGGACAATGGGTGTGGGTATCTGGCGGCGAAGCTTGGGCATTTTTTGTTTTCGTGGGTGGCGAAGAGGTCTATCTGAGGATGCCCCCACTGTTGGAAGAATGGGTGAAGAACTTGTGGATGCAGTTCCCATTCGTGTATTTGTTGCGTTTGTCTGCTGAGCAGATCTGCCATGGTGTTTTGTACGCCTGGAACGTGCTGTGCCAGGAGAAAGATGTTTTGAGGAATTGCCCATCTCCATATGCTCTGGGCTAAGCGGGAGAGCTGGGGAGAGTGTGTCCCCCCCCTGTTTTTGGATATAATACATTGCAGTCATATTGTCTGTGCGAATGAGGACTGCTTTGCCCGAAATCTGTTTTTGGAAAGATTTTAGGGCTAGAAAGATCGCCAAGAGCTCCAGATGGTTGATGTGGAGCGATTTTTGCTGTGGCGTCCATAGACCTTGCATGGTGAGGTGTAGAAGGTGCGCTCCCCAGCCGGAGAGCGATGCGTCCGCTGTTAGAGTCACTTGAGGAACCGGGTCCAGGAACGGCCGCCCTTTGGAAAGGTTTGTGGTGTTCCACCACTGCAGAGAGTGATGTGTGCGGCCGTCCACCAACACCAGATCCGTCAGCTGACCCTGGGCCTGGTTCCACTGTTGTGCTAGGCACTCTTGAAGTGGACGCATGTGGAGTCTTGCATGGGGCACTATGAAGATGCAAGACGCCATCATTCCTATGAGCTTCATAAACACTCTTGCTGGAAGAGAGTGCTGAGGAAGGAATGTTTTGCGTAAGGCTTGAATGCTTGTGATTCTGGCTGAGTTTGGATAGGCAATACCCTTGGAGGTGTCTATAGTGGCCCAGAGGTATTGCTTTGTGTGAGATGGTATGAGGTGGGACTTTTGGTAGTTCACCGTGAAGCCTAGCTGGTGGAGCAGTTGGATGGTGCTGTTTGTATGCTGCACACATTGGTTGTAGGACGCGGCTTTTATCAGCCAGTCGTCTAGGTAAGGGAAGACGTGAATATGTTGACGTCTGAGGTGTGCTGCTACTACTGCTAGGCATTTGGTAAACACCCGTGGTGCGGTGGTGACCCCGAAGGGGAGAACCATGAATTGGTAATGTTGCCCGTCCACCACGAACCGGAGGTATTTCCTGTGAGAGGGGTGTATTGGAATGTGAAAGTATGCGTCTTTCAGATCCAAGGTTGTGAGAAAGTCTCCCTGGCAGAGGAGTGGGAGGACTTGTTGTAGAGTGACCATGTGAAAATGGTCTGAGTGTATGTAGGCATTTAGAGGCCGGAGGTCCAGAATGGGTCTGAGGGTCTCGTCTCTCTTTGGTATTAAGAAATATAGAGAGTAGACCCCTAGATTTCGTTGGTTGATGGGGACCTGCTCTATAGCATGTTTTTGCAGGAGTGAAAGTACCTCTTGTTTGAGCAGTGTGGAATGTTCTTGAGACATTGGACGGTGCCTTGGTGGGATATTGGGTGGGGTAGATGTTAGCTCTAGACAGTACCCTGACCGAATGATTTGGGTCACCCATTTGTCCGATGTTATGGACTCCCATACGTGGATAAAGTTTTGTAGTCTGCCCCCGACCGGAGTGGAATGGTCTGGGGGGAGCGGAGGGGAGTCATTGTGCGGGGGGGGTGGCAGAACGGGTGTTGTTGGTTTTGCCCCTGCCCTTATTGTTGTTACCCCTGTAACCACCTCTCTGATTGCCCTTTGAAAAGGTATTTTGAGGAGGGGACTTGTAGGAGGTAGAGGCGTTATCGGTGGAGGAGCCTCTACCTGTGCCACGAAAGGACGAGCGTCGAAAGGAACGTTTGGAGGCTTGTGTTTGGAGTGCCCCCATAGACTTTGCTGTGTCTGTGTCTTTCTTCATCTTCGAGCGCTTCGTCTACCTTTGGCCCAAAGAGTGTTTCCTGGTCAAAGGGGTGATTGAGTATGGATGCCTGGACTTCAGGTTTGAACCCTGAGATCCTGAGCCAGGCGTGGCGGCGAAGCAGGACACTGGTATTTATGGCCCTAGAAGCAGTGTCGGCTGCATCGAGGGCACACTTAATGGAGGTGTTTGTGATTAGTTTACCCTCCTGTATAAGGTCATGAGCCTTGTGCTTGTATTTTTCTGGAAGGTGCTGCATAAGAGCCTCTAGTTCGTCATAGTGTGCTCTATCATATCGCGCAAGCAGTGCTTGTGTGTTTGCAATGCGCCACATGTTTGCAGCTTGGGAGGCGGTGCGTTTACCAGACGCGTCCAGAAGTTTAGATTTTGTCTGGCGGTGGGGCATCTCCTGAGGATTGGGAGTTAGCCTGCTTTCTAGCTGTGGAGACAACTAGGGAATCTAGGGGAGCAGGGCCCTTGATGTAAGCAGGGTCTGTGGGTGCCGCCTTGTACTTCTTCTCTATTCTAGGGTTTAGTACTCTGGCTCTGACAGGGTCTTTGAACACCTCTGTAGCGTGCTTGGTGACACCCTTAAGCATGGGTAAAATGGAAGTAGATTTGTGTTGTATATCAAATGTATCCAGTAGGAAGTCTTCTTCTACTGGTTCACTGTGCATGTCCACCCCATGGTAGTGTGCTGCTCTCTGCACTAAATGATGAAACCCTAAGGAGTCCTCTGGAGGAGACGGCCTTGATGGGTATAGGTCGTCCTGAGGTACATTGGGTATATCAGGGTTATTGTAATCCTCCCATGGATCTGGGGTCCCTGGTGGAGTGGGATCCATTGGGGCGTCCGCCGGGTAATTGTCCGGATCCCCATCATCCGGATCTGGGGATGGGGCCGGATCGTAGTGAGGTAAAGGTGGCGGAGACCTGTGAGGTGGAGGCGGTGGAGGAGGTGGAGTGGGTAGGGGAGGCGGTGGTGGGGAGGGCACTCTGAGGGGAGAAGTAGCAGAGTCCTTCCTTTTGGGTGGAGGAGGAGGAGCCGGAGCATCAAGGCGTCTTTTCTTGGTAGTTAAAGTCAAAAGCCCAGTCTTTGGATCTTTGGACAAAGTCTTTTGTAAAGGGTCTGGTGTAAACAGAGCCAACGGTGTCGAGTCGTCTGTCGGCACCGGTGATTTCGGAACCGGGGGTTTCGATGGTCTGTGTGCGCCATGCTTTTTTGAGGTCTCCGGGTGTTTCGGCGTCGAAGGATGTTTCGGCGCCGGAGCGTCGGTGCCGACAGATTTGTGTTTGTGTTTGGTCGGCACCGAGTGTCCAGGCTTCGGCACCGGTGGTTTCGGAGTCGAGCTGGATTTTGCAGTCTTCGGTGCCGGATGCTGTTTTTCGGCACCGGGTGTCGGCTGGCTCGATCCCGAGCTGCCATGAGACTTTGGGTGCTTCGACACCGGGCCCGAAGGTGGGGTGATCGAAGTTTTGGTTTTGGTTTTGCCCAGGCCGGCAGGCGAGGGAGTAACCTGAGTCTCTTTGGTTTTCGGCGCGGGAGGGGGCATAGTACTCACGGCCCGCTGCGCTGGTGTAACGTCCTCCACGTCGGAGTCGTCGGCCTCGGAAGCGCTGACGACGTCTTCCTCCTGCTCGGTGTGTGTTTGCCCCGAAGCTTCGGCGTCGTCTCCGAAGATGTCCGGTGGAGCTGCCGAGGATGAGTGCGCCATGGTGCGTCGAGCTCTTCGATCTCGGATGGTCTTCTTCGATCGAAAAGACTTGCAGGCGGGGCAGTCTCTAGCCTCGTGTTCCGGAGAGAGGCAAAGGTTACACACCTGATGGAGGTCGGTGTGGGGAAATTTAGACCCACATTTTGGGCACTTTTTGAACGGAGTCCTTTCCATCGGCCGGGACCGGAGTCGCGGAGGGCCCGAAGGCCGGTGTCGATGTACGGGATGGAGAAAAGTGCCGCTTCGAGAGATGAAGATGATGAAGGAACTCGAAGAATCGAGGATTTTCCGTCGAGGCTGGAACGGTAGAAGTTCGAAGCCGGAGCACGAAGTATCACATCCGAGCCCGATGGCGGAAAAAAACAATCTGAGGATGGAGCCGAAGCCCATGCGCAGTACGGACCGAAGGAGGAGTCACCAAACTCGTGACTTCCAAAGACTGTCCAAGAAGAAAAACAAACTGCAAACATCCGGGCCCAACACCAGATGGCGACCTATGCTAAGTGTACAATCTGCAGCTCATATGCCTCGAACCATACTTTACCCGTAACTTGAATTTTCTCCCATAGGAAACCATTGACTGTTTTTCTGTGAAATTTCTTATAAGTGTCGATTTTGCAAACTTATAAATATTCCTTAAAAATCGCCTGTGTAACTTAAACGCAGTCTCTCAACTGCTTACAGGTGGCACACTAGTGCTGGATCTAGGATCCAACACTGACCTAGAAAAAGTAACCATAACCCCACTTACCTGCTAAGTGAATTTCCTCCCATGGGATAACATTGGTAATTTGATTAGAAAAAGTTACTCATCAACTTTTGAAATAGCAAAATATTGCTTAAAAATCACAACTGTAACTAAAAAGTATTTATTCACTTGTTTCCAATTACTGTCCCAAGACTGAATCTAGGATCCAGTCCTGGAGTTAGAAAATTAAACCTGAGAGTAATCAATTGCATACAACTTAAAATTCCCATTGAGCTCAATGTATTATTGTGTTTGAAATTGTGTTGCCTATTGCAACAAACTAACTATTGCATTCCAAGTCAATTGTCTTTTGCAAAGTATATAACAAAAGCATCTCATTCTGAGAAAGTATATTTTTGATACCTATTGTTGGTTCTAAAATAAAACAAAAAACACTATATATACAAGGGTCCAAGGGGAAACTAGTTTAACGACTAAAGTACCTTTATTCCCCAGGCAACACAGAAAACAACTAGAAAAAGGTACTAAGTCCAACAACACAGAACAAGAAGCCACTCAGAAGCTATAAACAAAGTGAGAACATCACCGAATAGTTAATACAGCACTGTGTCAGAAGTTAAGAGTCCATCAGCCCACCCTCATTGGCGGAGCTTCGTCATCTGAGACTCCAAAGGGTTAAGGTCTGGGCCCATACTATCGAACCAGCCGGCTCTACTGAGTGCCCGACCTATTGATCCCAGAATACAGAGACTCCTGACACAGTGTGTAATCTAACTTGTTAAGACTCAAAAATGAAGCTGAAATGTGCGTGCAGTGCTATAACGTGAAAGTGTATTAAAAATGACTACGTGGGCAAAAAGTATGTTTATTAAGGATTGACCAGGTGTCATATCTAAAAAAAACAAATAGTCTTGAAAGGATAGACTATTTCCTGATTTGGTCTCATAAGGTCGACATGTTTCAGCCGGAACGGTCAACTGACCCGGCTTTCTTCAGGACCTAAATAGATGGAAAATAGGGCTACTGCAGGAATGACATATCTAGTGAGTAATTGGTGACAAACGAAAAATTCGTAAAATCTTATGTGGCAACAGCCACCCTACCAGACAAGCAACCTTTTTGCTTGGGTATAAGAACTTGATCTTCTTTCCTAAAAGATAGGGAAAATCCAACCATAAGAGAGGTATATCATCGACTTGCGTACAGCCTCAGTGACCATCATTCTACAGTGACTTTTAGACACTGTTACTCATCAGAAAAAAACCAAAACGTGGTAACCAATAAAGGAAAACATATATGATAATAAGTTCAACTCACCCAGCTTTCTGTGGGAGGACAGCCTCACCTCACCCGGCTGACTGCTCGGAGAAGGAGGCACCGCTCTGTTAACAAGTAGGGAAAAAAAGACAAGTTGTGCATGGATACTTGTCTATCTACACCCCTTACTCTCCATTTAACACCACCACACCAGTAAAAACCATGACTCTAAGAAAACCGCTCTAAAAGCGAAACTGGCCAGATACACGGGAGATTCGCTGTGTTCCAGATCTAGACCAACCAGATGTTCTCATCCCGGTATGCCAATGAACAGAGGAATGAACCACTGTGAAGACTATAAACGGTGCAGTCAAACAATGGACCACCCTTCATAAGGTTCTAAAATCACAACCTCTCTCTGCATACTTGCTACTATCAAGTCCAGAGAGGGTTACTACACCTCTATTAGTTGTTCAACATCAGGTGGTTCCATTGTACTGACTACTACCCAAATACACACATCAAACAACAGACATAGACCAAATGTCTACTCTGTGCAGAGTCTCAAATTCCTCTCTCCTTACCTGTCCGTCGATACCTCGGTCCGGACTCCGCGCAGTCTGGGAGGTGACGGCAGGAAGGGGAGGGCTCTTTAAATACCCGCTCTGATTGGAGCGATCATTAACTCGAGAGACAGGTGCAGGTGATCATCGTCTATATAGGACCGCTATCTGTAACGAACATGAGCCGGTCTCGAGACACATGTCTCTAGCGCATGCGCAGTCCTAAATATAGCGCGAGAATGTATACAGCGTCTCTCTACTGCTCATGGCTGTGCACTTAAACAAGGAAACCAACAATCACCAAATGGGAGCGTGAGCCGGTGTCGGGACACTAGTCTCTATTCCCGGATACTGCAAGGGAATCAGTCACGTTCCACGTAGACAGATTCGGGTCTGTATATAAAAAAAACATAAGCACATGAATAGTGCACAAAACACTCCATACACAAAGAGCTAGAACAAACGTCAAGCATCCTGTTTGCATGAATGTCGATGGAGTTGGGAGGTGCTAAGGCTCAGGACAAATCATTCATGCTCTGCAAAAAGAAAATTAAAGCATGAAGTGGCGGTTAACACTGGAAATGTGCGGACTCGTACGGACGCCACACGTCAAACATGTAGACTGCGGTATCGATAAAGTGAGCCAAACGCTTATGATGAAACCCCTGTGGTCTGCCATAAGGCGAGCAACTAAGCATGATAGAAGACTGGGGAGCTCAATCCGTGCTAGACCCAACAGAACAAACGTGCTGTGAATACTGTCACAATATCAGCAAGGGGTAATTAGGTGAACCAACCCCTGTTTGTAGATAGAAAAGATTGCATAAATGCCCAGTGGATACATATCCCATGCACAACTCGTGAACAGGCAACAACAATCAAACGTCCTTATTAATGATATAACTCGCTCTATCGAAAGAACGTTAGTGGAATTAGTAGACAATAAATATGTTGGGGAAGGGTACCGGGGGACCACAATCCCGGTCTACTCGATGACCAAAGAACAAACACTACAGAGGTCTCCAACCAGAGTAGGATAGACCACGAGACACTTTTATTATCTTATCCATATCTCGAGGGAAACATATGTAGCATGCTCCTACAATTGAATCCTTTATAGATGTGACTTCATGAGGGTACATGCTGATCAGCAAAACGGGAAATCGTGAGCTGTCGGAGACCCAGAAGAGTAGCTCATGATAGAGTCCCCAAGTGCTATAAGAGTATCAGGGAGTATCACGGAGTAGTTGGAGATATTAAGGACCGACAAGTTAGATGGAGGTCCATGGAATGTTGTCATTGAGACCATGCATGTCTGTTTTCATTTTGAAAATCCAACGTTGCTCTCGCAGAAACAGAAACCGAGTGATGTCTGTTACATGTTGAGGAATCAAAGGTCGTTCCAAAACGACCCACCTCAAATCATCGGCTCTGTGCTGTTTAACCAGAAAGTGATCTGTGAGGCAAGTGGACTGTTTCCTGCATCGGATCGTGCTCTTATGCTCACTTATGCGGAGCTTGACTTTGCGTGTAGTATGCCCAATGTAGTGTAAGGAGCACGGGCATGTGATCATATATATCACACACTTGGAATTGCAGTTTGTGTGGCTGTTGAGTATCCAAGGACGACTAGTGCCTATGTCGACTGATGTAGCCTTGGTTGTCTGGGGACAAGCACTGCACGAGCCACAGGGGTAGTGACCTCGTACTGGGGGTAATGACCACAGAGTGTTGTCAGTGCGTGCAGGTCGTGTTGGTGGTCGTGTGTGTACCAGGCTATTTCGTAGACTTGGACCCTTTTTAAATGCAAACAAAGGAGGTGGAATGTTATCTGAGGCTACATTAAGGATGTGCCAGTGTTTGCGTACGGTTTTCTGTAACCTATTAGATAGAGTAGAAAAAGTGGTTACAAAAGTCATCCTGTCGTTAGAAGTCCTAGAAACGCTGTTATCCAACAGCGCATCTCGATTGTTGTTGGAAGCCCTCTTCCACGCCTGACGCACTAATCGCTTGGGATACCGGCGCGATTGAAGTTGAAGTGCCAATTCTCTGGCATGTTTGTCAAAGAGATCCCTAGTGGAACAGTTCCTCCTAATCCGTAGGAACTGGCCCACAGGGAGATTCTCTCTGAGGGCCCTGGGATGATAGCTGTCAAATGAAAGTAACAAGTATCTTGACATAGGTTTCTTGAAGAGTTCACAGTGTAAAGTATCTCCAACAGGAAAGATGGAGATATCCAGAAAAGATAATCTCTGTTTGCTATGCTCAATAGTGAACTTTAAGAAGGCGTTTTGTTCATTGAGCCAAATGTGAAAGGCCTGGATCTCTTGGATAGTGCCCCGCCAAACCACCAGTACATCGTCGATGTACCTCTTCCACAGCACCAGATGTTTAAGAAATGGGTTGCTGTGGTTCAGTACATGATGTTGCTCGAACAGATGAACATAGAGGTTGGCGAGGCTGGGCGCAAAAACGCTCCCCATGGATGTGCCAGAGATTTGTAAAAAGATCTGATCTTCGAATCTGAAAAAATTCTCAGTCATGGCTATCCTGGCACACTCCATGATGAAAACAACGGGGGTCATACTATTCAAGTTACGTGCTTCTAGAAGTCCTTTGATGGAATCCAGAGTTTCAACTTGCGGAATGCAAGTGTAGAGCGACTCTACATCAAAACTTACCAAAATATCGGTACTGGTATCGAACTCGATATCTGGTAGCATCCGCAGGACATCAGCAGTATCCTTGAGGTAGGTAGGCATTTCTGAGACCATTGGTCGTAGAAAGACATCTACAAACTTGGATAAGGGCTCCAGCAGTGAACCTATCCCAGAGATGATGGGACGTCCTGGAGGGGGCCGTTGGCTTTTATGAATCTTAGGGAGGCAGTAAAAATAGAGCATCACCGGACTGTTGATCACCAGGAAACGAGCTTCCTGCGGCGTTAACCACCCTTCTGCCTCTCCTTCCTCAACCAGATGTTTTATCTCCAGGGTTAGTCTTGGAGTGGGATCTGTTTCTAAGATCAGATAGGATTTGGTGTCCATAAGTTGCCGAAGGCACTCAGTTCGATATACGACAGTGTCTTGTAGGACCGTGGCGCCCCCCTTATCCGCTGCCTTGATAGTAACGGACAAGTCTTTGGTTAAATTCTGGAGGGCCAGTTTGTCCTTTCTAGAAAAATTACAAAAATTCGTAGGTCGTGTATCGCATAGCGCCATCACATCAGAGATCACCGCCTTTTCAAAGGTGCACACCTGAGAGGGAACCTGGTGTGCCAAAGGTGTGAAATTTCTTTTAGGGCGTAATCCCGTGTTGACAAGGTTTGGATCTTGAGTAGATGCGATGTAGTCATCTGGCTCCCTGTTCTTGAAGAAAAAATGGAGTCGGACTTTCCGAAAGAAATTTTCCAACTCACATCGCAGAGTGAATGGATCACCCAAATGAGTGGGCACAAAACCCAACCCTCTATTAAGGACAATGAGTTCATCATCCGTGAGAGTCCTGGAACTTAGGTTTACTACAAGATCGTTCATTCTTTGGTTGAGCTGGGGGTTTGTTGAAGATTGCCCCTCCTGCTCCGGGTGTTCGGGAATGTCGGATCTGGTTGCCAGTGAACAGATGGAGTGCCTCTCCGTTTGCCCCTCGTGCGGCCATTGTTTGACTGCACCGTTTATAGTCTTCACAGTGGTTCATTCCTCTGTTCATTGGCATACCGGGATGAGAACATCTGGTTGGTCTAGATATGGAACACAGCGAATCTCCCGTGTATCTGGCCAGTTTCGCTTTTAGAGCGGTTTTCTTAGAGTCATGGTTTTTACTTGTGTGGTGGTGTTAAATGGAGAGTAAGGGGTGTAGATAGACAAGTATCCATGCACAACTTGTCTTTTTTCCCCTACTTGTTAACAGAGCGGTGCCTCCTTCTCCAAGCAGTCAGCCGGGTGAGGTGAGGCTGTCCTCCCACAGAAAGCTGGGTGAGTTGAACTTATTATCATATATGTTTTCCTTTATTGGTTACCACGTTTTGGGTTTTTTCTGATGAGTAACAGTGTCTAAAAGTCACTGTAGAATGATGGTCACTGAGGCTGTACGCAAGTCGATGATATACCTCTCTTATGGTTGGATTTTCCCTATCTTTTAGGAAAGAAGATCAAGTTCTTATACCCAAGCAAAAAGGTTGCTTGTCTGGTAGGGTGGCTGTTGCCACATAAGATTTTACGAATTTTTCGTTTGTCACCAATTACTCACTAGATTTGTCATTCCTGCAGTAGCCCTATTTTCCATCTATTTAGGTCCTGAAGAAAGCCGGGTCAGTTGACCGTTCCGGCTGAAACATGTCGACCTTATGAGACCAAATCAGGAAATAGTCTATCCTTTCAAGACTATTTGTTTTTTTTAGATATGACACCTGGTCAATCCTTAATAAACATACTTTTTGCCCACGTAGTCATTTTTAATACACTTTCACGTTATAGCACTGCACGCACATTTCAGCTTCATTTTTGAGTCTTAACAAGTTAGATTACACACTGTCAGGAGTCTCTGTATTCTGGGATCAATAGGTCGGGCACTCAGTAGAGCCGGCTGGTTCGATAGTATGGGCCCAGACCTTAACCCCTTAGAGTCTCAGATGACGAAGCTCCGCCAATGAGGGTGGGCTGATGGACTCTTAACTTCTGACACAGTGCTGTATTAACTATTCGGTGATGTTCTCACTTTGTTTATAGCATCTGAGTGGCTTCTTGTACTGTGTTGTTGGACTTAGTACCTTTTTCTAGTTGTTTTCTAAAATAAAACAACCATATATTTTTTTTTTTTTTACAAACCATTGGCCTAGAGTTCAGTTCTTGAGTGTGCGAGACCATTTGCTGACTGAGTGTGTACATCAAATGCTTTACACTGTCCTCTGATACTGCCTTACTGCTCGACCAAGCTACCACTTGAGAGAGTAAGGTTATATCTAACTTTAGCATCTGCCAAACCCATGGGGACTGTTGACTCTATACACACTGTACCTATTTGGGAACAGAATATATAGAGCCACTTTCCTACAGTTCTTAAATTTTGCTCAAGTGTCTCTAGAAACGCGAGGTTCAACTGAATTAAACACTGAGCAGAACATACCTAAAACTCCATAATTTGCACAAGATATATCCAGGTGTGGTGGGCAGAAGTCCAAGATGGTTGGATGAAGATGCCGACTTAATGCATATGTTCTGCAACTATGCAGCTCTAAATAGTGGCTACGGATGTGCTATCAGAAATTATTGGGAGGTCTGGCATTAAAAAGGCTGAAATTTGTATTATTGGGACTGGTCACAGATCACAAAAGGCAAAACTAGTTATAGAGTCAGGTTTAGCACAATTAAAGACCAAGCAACGGATCACCATGGAAAGGAAATCCCTGCATACACCCCAGATGGGAGTCTGAGTGAAAGAATTAGCTTAATGGGCAGAGTGAAATCAATGCACTGTTACAGCAGTCTAGCTAAATTCCTATGTGTAGTTTCAGCATCTGTGTACAGCAGCAAAACAGTGGCGAATCGTAGATGAAAAAACCAAACAGCCTGATAAAATTGTGCAAGTAAGTGGGCAATTAGCAATATTTAGTTCAGCCCTTCTTGTGATATCTAATAAAATGCAATTAATATTCTTGAACAAATTCAAACAAATAGATTTTCTGAAAATCAATATAAAAATATAAGATTTGTTAATTGCAGACTGCTGACAGTAATGTCCAAACATTGTATAGCCGGGGTCCGTCAGAGGGTTTCTACCGGCATGAACTGATTGCTTCGCACCGCCCACTTGCCCTAATACTATACCTGTTGACTATTTTCAAGTTCACTTCTTCACAGTACAGTTTTGCAAAC
Organism: Triturus cristatus; assembly: GCF_964204655.1. NCBI lineage: Eukaryota > Metazoa > Chordata > Amphibia > Caudata > Salamandridae > Triturus > Triturus cristatus. The sequence continues at coordinate 700,938,872 of NC_140592.1, read as the reverse complement.
ATCTTCTATGTTAGGTATGGCCTAGTGTCAAGATCAGTGATGGTTTTCAATGCCTGCTCAGTGCAGCACTTTACTGGGTTATTTCTTCTGGGTGATTGCACCATGTTTACATTCACTATAGGTAATAGCGACATATACTTTCCTTTGGGGTCCTTTTGAGCTATGCTGTAGCCTCTGCTAATGCAGGTGATCTTTCCTGCAGCTTGCTAAAGCTTTCCCAAACTCTACAATACTCCTGCTACATACCCGTTACCATTACCACCAAGGATTGGGTGAGGAAATATCAATACCCAGTGCTAATGTCTCCAAAGCCCATTGTCATAGGTAGGACTTTCACTGTCACTTTCAGCATTTGTTACTTTTTGCAGTGAGTGTTCTACGGATGCTTCACTGTGTTGCCTTGCTTTGTACTGTTGAACGATGGCAGCTCTGCCTGTTCTGTACCACTACAAGTACTTGAATTCAATTTATTAGACACCGTCTGAGAAATCAAAACAAAAGTTGCATCAATGGTATTTTAGTAAAATGAAAGGATGGTACCCAAGGAGAGTGATCACCATTCTTACCTGTGCCCCCAAGAACATGCATGTCCAGCTGCTCCAAAAGATACATCACACATGTATTCACTTGAGGCAGAAGACCGAAGAGAAAGATGGCAGGGAAGCAAAGAGTAAAAACTGTATGAAAAAACAAAAACAAAGTTATTGTCCACAAGGGCAGTTTTAAATAATTGTTGACAACATACGAAGACTGAACGAAAGATCTCACTAGAATTGTGCTGGGATATAAGGAATGGGACACATTCAATGCAGGAGCAACAATGCCACTTAAGAAAGAGATGTAGTGATATAGGGACATGCGCACTGCACTTAAGAAGAAAGTTTAAATACCTGTAATAATGGTTTTGTAGCCTGAAGAGCCTCTTAGATCAAATGCAGAGAATTTTGTTATCCGGTGGTTGGGCACAGAAGTGCTGAATCGCAAACCTTTTTTCTACTTTTGGTGGGCACCGAAATAGGCAGATGCCTAAATAGAATGTCAACTGCATGTCCACAAAACCCCCTGACATGACCTCCATCTTCGGTTCTTTTTAAAATTTCCCTACCCTCTTTCAATGAAGAGGTGGAAGGGTCACGTGGAAATTCAGAAGAGATACAGCTAAGAAAACACCATTATAACAGCTAAGTAACTGCCGTCATTTGCAACTCAAAATCCCTTTTAGATTCACATGCTGTACTTAGATTATGTAATGGAATTACCTCTCCTGAGGGTGGTTGGAGGTGGTCGGGGTTAAAGAAGGAGTGATTGAGAACAAGCGTCTTAATATTGATTGTCATAGCACCATCTACTTGAGCGGTTCTAGACCAACACAGTGTGCATCTTGAATGTGTATTTTAAAATGCATGTCGCTGCGAGCCTAGCGGGAGAACATGGCGGCGGTCGGCTGATCGCTGCAGCGCTCCGGAATCAGGCTCCTGATGTGCTCTGCTTAGACGCTTGTAAACGCGCGTCTAAAATGTTCCCCCGTAATCCGGAGTGAAGGGTTCCTAACCAGGTTCATTTTCTAAACGAAATGCGAGTGCTGGGAGGAATCCCGAAGTGTTTGTGATCTAACGCTCTTACCTGGATTCCGGCTCCGCTGGGTGTAGGCGGGGTAGGCGGGGTAGCCGGGCTGCTTTCCCTCTCTATGACCGCAGGAAGCGAGTTTTGCGGTAGAGGCAGCGGCAATGCAGCGGGGGTAGAGGATGTTGCCCCCCCAATCAATATGCATCGCCAGCTGTTCTAAAGTTAGGATTGTGGTCCGTAGCCGCCCTGGAGCTGCGCCGTGGGAGGAAGGCGCGATGTTTGTCACTTGCTGCATGTAATATTTCTTCCCAGGCTCAGAAGCTCAAATATATTTCTCGAGGTGCGGTGGAGGGTAAAGGAGGGGTTGACTGCCCGGCGGGCGCGAAGAACGTGGAGAGTGAAGAAGAGGGGGGGGGGAGCTCCCGGAGGAGTTAGCTAAAAAGTGTCCACAGCCGCTACAGCAGCCACAGCAGCAGTCGTCTAAAGGCAGAGGCTCACGTAGAAGAGGTAAGGAGCCCGTAAAGGTACAGTGGAAGAAGCCTGCTCCTACCTCACAGGTAAATCTGGCTGATTTGGTACACGGCGGACCCTCATCCTCTGAAGGTAAGAAAGCCTCATCTTATTTGTCTGTGGAAGTGAAATCGAAGGGTACAAGATTAAACGGGGTTAGAGGCAAAGCTAAACATCAAGGGGATTCAAGTGTGCCACCTGATTTGAACTCGAGGATAACCCCGTCTTTGCGCTCATACTTTAAAGTCGTACCACAGGTGCTTCGTTTGACGGATGCTCAGGGCATGTCTTCCTTTTTGACGGCAATGGATACTGGTGCTAAAGGTATGCCCGCCTCGAGTACCCTAGGTGTTATGGGAGCTCCAGCTATCAATTGTCTTTCTGCCTCTGGTGCCCCTTCTGGCGGAGACTCTGGCCCTAAGCTCACTTCTGAATGTGTTTTGTCTGAGGCGGACTTGATTCAGCCAGATTTAGAGACCAGTGACTCAGTTGAGACTCTCAAACCTCAGTTTCCGGAGGGGGGATGCCATGGTAACGCAAGTGGAGTAGGGGGGGCAGGAGATTCTGCTAGTCCCGACCCGATACCCCCAGTGGATTCAGATACAGGGTGTGTAATCTCTGCGGCTTCTATTTTGGCAATGTTCTCAACCCTGTCCCGTGATATTAAGAAGGGTTTTGAAGAGTCTTCTGCTAATCAGGCGGACATTCGGAGCTACTGTGAGTCCTTAGACAAAAAGATCGATGGGTTAACATCTAGGACAGGGGAGCTAGAAGATAAGGTTGCTGCAATGTCTATCTATTTGGACAAAGCTAAGGAAGACATCGTCAATTTGCGAAAAGAGGATCAGGCTCTACTTGATAGGATGGAATTATTGGAAAACAATTCCAGGAAAGCCAATATACGCATACTTAATGTGCCTGAAGGCTCCGAGGGTTCCGATGTTAAAAACTTTGTGGCGCAACTTTTAAAGGAGTCATTATGTCTCGATAATTCTCTAGAGAAACTGACCATCGACATTCAGAGGGTCCATAGAGATCCGTTCAGGAGAAACCCACAAAGACCTAAACCTCGTAAAATCTTGGTTAATTTCCATACCTATGCACTCAAAGAACAGATCCTCAACTTAGCCCTAAAACAAAAATCCCTCCTTGGAAAAGGATTTACTTTTCTTATTAGATCTGACCTTTCTAGGGTCACGTTAGAGAAGCAGTGGGAGTTTGGAAGGCGGCTTGAGGCTTTTCGAAAATTGGGGGCAACGGCTCAGCTAGTGTTCCCTGCAGCCCTGAAGGTGATGTTCAACAATAAGATGTTTAACATTAGGTCAGTGCAAGCCGCTGATGAGCTCCTTTTGGAGTTGGGCAATAAAGCAGCTGGTTGATATGTACCTTGTGTAAAAATACAGATCAAATAATAAATGGCCCCCTGAGTGTTAAAACATATTAGTAGTTTGTAGATATTGAATTTAGTTTTTTTTTCTCTCACATTTTTTTTTTATTTTGTTGAGGTAGTATATGCTACAACACAACTACCACGGGGGAGAGAGAGGGGGAATGGGGGAGACTGGGAATGGAAAAAAAAAAAAAAAAAGAGGAATGGTGGAAGGAAAAGGAAAAAATATATTTTTTTTATATATATATCTTTGGTGAAGGACAGGAAATTTTATTCGGTTTTCTGTTCTCCTCTCCTTTCTCCTGTTCTTGTTCTATCCTTGCTGTATTTACAAACTCCCAGGTACATATACCGCATTCACACATTTCACACATTTTGTTAGAACACGTGAGTAATTAGATTACTTTTTGAAGGGGGATTGGTTTTTAGCGTCAAGGGTGGGTCACGGGAGCCTGAGATGGGGGTGCTATCTACTGGATCCGTTCCGGTTGGATACACCAAGGGTTCTCCATGGGTGGGAGGGGGGGGGGGGTGGGGGGGTATAGGGGTCACGGGGTAAAATGTCTTATAAAATTCCTCATGTGCCAACCTTGTGCATTTTTGTATTCCACTGGGTGTAGGATAATTTCAGATATGCATCTATCAGACAGTAGCTTAGGTCATACAGGTGATGTCCCAAGTCTCTGGGGGGTGTTGAGAGGCATTGAAGACAAATGGCTAATTTTAAAATAATATCCTGGAACGTAAATGGCCTCCGTACTAAATCTAGGGCAAGGAAGATACTTCAATATCTTCGGGATTCTGAGGCACAGCTGATCATCCTGCAAGAGACGCATCTGGTCCAAGACGAAATGGATGCGTTAGTTAAGGAGAATAAGTGGATCGACTTTTCAATTTCTACTTCTCAGTCCTTGACTTGTAGAGGAGTATCAATTATCTTCAAAAAACAACTCAGGGCTAAAGTGTTAGATTTTAAGGTTGACCCAGCGGGTAGATGGGTGATTGCCTACATGGCTATTTTGGGTAATCAGTTTACTATTGTGGGGTATTATGGTCCTAATCAGGACGATCCGTCATCTTTGGAGGCAATTTTCTCACACCTTATGTCCCTCCCAGAGCCTGTAATTTTTGCAGGCGATTTTAATATCGTCTTAGACCCCACGCTTGATAAATCACGTAATAGTCGATCTCGAATCCCATCAAAATCCAGATCCTTTTTGCTTAGTGAAATGAAGCAGTATGGTTATGTGGATATTTGGAGGTTGAGGGCAGGTGAACAGTTGGGTTTCTCCTTTAGAAACCAAAAATACCGCCACCAATCCAGAATAGACTTTGTATTAGTGAGCCATACCTTAGTAGATTCTGTTAAAGATGTTAAATACCTCCCGTCACATTTATCAGACCACTCGGCAGTAACTATGGAGCTTATTTCGATGCAAAATTTGCCAGCTAGAAGTTGGTCCTTTGATCGCTCCTTACTTTCTCACCCGGATGATGTTCTTTTTATAAAGTCTGAGGTGAGTCACTTTTTAACAACAAATGTAGGATCGACAAGCATCGGAGTGGTGTGGGATTCTCTTAAAGCTTTTGTTAGAGGTCTTATCACAAACAAAATGGTATATAGGAGGAGGCAATACAAAGAAGCAGTGACATCGGTGGAAGCAGACATAGCTAAGATTCAGTTAGAACTAGACGCTGATTCCACTACAGCAGAAGATCGTTCTCTTTTGTCTGGAAGGTTAATTTCTTTAAAAGGCCACCTCGCTTCCGTCTTAAATCAGCGAATACAAGAGAGATGGGAGGCCAGTAAGCTTGCTCATTTTCAGTATGGAGAGGGAGCAGGGAAGCTATTGGCATGGAAATCCAAAACAGACCAAGTTCGTAACAACATCGAGGTGATTAATGTCAATGGCTTCCCTCTCTCCCGGGATGAAGATATTAGATCCGCCTTCAGGGATTTTTTTCAAAATATCTACTGTGAGGATAAGAACATCAGCTCGGTCAGAATTAAAGATTGGCTTAGTAAGATCACACTTCCAGTGCTCTCTGAGGAGCAAAGTGAGAGGTTAGATAGTGTAATCTCGGAGGAGGAAGTCATCAAGGCCATACATAATGCCAAAAAAGGGAAGGCGTCAGGTACTGACGGTCTACCGGCTGAAATCTATAAAGCCCTGGAGCAGGAACTTGTCTCCTTCTTGGTACTACTGTTTAATGACATTCTACTGGATGGGGGTCGGCCCCCGACATCTTGGGACAGTGCGTCTATCACTGTAATCTTAAAACCAGGAAAATCACCTACTGCATGTGGTTCGTATAGGCCAATCTCCATACTGAATGTTGATTATAAAATTTTTGCCTCAATTCTGGCCAATAGACTAGCTTCGGTTGCTCCCAATATCTTACACCCGGATCAGAAAGGGTTTGTTAGGGGGAGACAGCTACATGAACTAACTTTTGATTTAATAGGCGCTATCGACTTGGCAGTTTTGGAGTCCCTCCCCCTGGCGGTTCTTACCTTGGATGCCACCAAGGCCTTCGACAGAGTTAACTGGTCGTATCTGTCGGAGGCCCTGGCAAAGTTCAATGTGGGAGCCGGGTTTCGCCGGGCAATTAGTTTATTGTATCAGAATCCAAGTGCCTGTGTACTGATTAATGTCATCTTGTCTGACCCCTTTAACATCTCGAGGGGTACGCGACAGGGCTGCCCACTTTCCCCACTTCTTTTCGATCTTTACGTGGAACCATTCGCTCAAAATTTAAGAAACAATGTTGACATCAAGGCGTTCACGTACAGGGGTTGGGAAAGGAAAGTGGCCCTGTACGCTGATGATATCCTTATTTTCACCTCTGATGCCCGTACGGCTCTCCCGAAAATAGTTAAGCTAGCCTCTGAATTTGGTGTCGTGTCCGGGTACGAGATCAACGCCTCTAAAACCGAGATGATGACATGGGGTATGGACAAGAACTTCTGTATCTCGGGTATTCAGCCGGGGAATAAATTGAGATACCTGGGCCTCGACATTGTGGAAAATATAGATCAAATTGCAGATATCAATTTTTCCAAAGTAGCTAAGGACTGCCGTAAGTTGCTTCAGTCCTGGTTCCATCTTCCTCTGTCTTTATTAGGAAGGGCTAATTTGGTTAAGATGGCTATTTTGCCAAAGATTTCATTTCTTTTCAATACTATCCCCCTTTACTTCGATCCAAACCACATTAAAACTTTTCAGGCCGAGATTAATACCTTTATCTGGAATAAACATCTTCCAAGAATTGCGTGGAAAAAGTTAAGGAGGCGCAGGGAAAAGGGGGGGCTGGCCGCACCCGATATCCAGGTCTATGCCTGGGCGTTCCAGTTGTCTCATGCTAGGGTGCTGCTAAAAAAACCATTGGAATGTGGGGTGGGATCTCTATACACTACTCTGCTTAGGGGAGAGGGGGTCAGTCAGTCTGGGTTCCTATTGAAATTCGGTGATCCCAAGTTCTTTAAAAAAATTAAATTGAAAATTCTATTGGGAATGGCAAAGACTTGGGCCCAGGTTTCCAAATCTATCAAAATAGGGTACTATAGCAGTAGAACTCCCCTATGGGATCTCCCTGATAATCCATCTTGGTTGGGAGACTCACTTGCAACACCCATTAGAGAGGCAGGTGTGGAGGTCTGGGGTGATCTATTTGTTGAAGGGGAATTGCTCTCCTGGGAGTGTTTGAGTAGAAAGATTGGCCCTGGCCTTGCTAAGCTAAAATATCTGCAGATGGCTAGCTGGTGTCGTTCCTATTCTGCACAGCCCTCTCGTAAAAATAAATTCCCAGTGGGGGGGTTATAGTACTCTTATTACTCTGCTAATTGATGGACCCCCTGCTAAGAAGGAGATCTCGTCCTGGTACAATTTGATTTTGGAGGAGATGGACGGATTATTTAATCTTCCACAGGAACTCTGGGGGGCTGACATATTAAGTAATACGGATTTGCATGAGGTCTGGAGAACATCTTGTAGACTGCTGTGGGATGTGGTGAAACCGGCGTGGTTGCGTAGGAACCACATCTTCACTATCCACAGAGCATATTATTCCCCCCTTCGACTTTCTAAATTTACTCAGGGGAATATGGTGGGGTGCGCTAGATGTGGTCTCCTAGCAGCCTCTGACATCCACATGTTTTATGATTGCCCCCTTCTGTTTCAGTTTTGGGAAGCCATTTGTAAGATCCTGTCGTCCTCAATAGACTCCAGAATAACTGTACATCCTCAGTTGGTGATCTTCGGAGTCTTAGAGGGGGTCTCCAGCTCAGCAAAGAAGCTAGTATTTTACACTATACTACTGGCTAGAAGGGAGATATGCAGAAAGTGGAAGGATCCTTTACCTCCCTCTATCAACGATTGGTACGCCTCTACCCTGCAGGTTTCTAAGTTGGATTTGGCTAGAGCTGGGAATCCAGCCAAAAGATCATTTTGGCATCTTCTTAAATGGGATCAGTGAGACTCTGGTTTTTTTTTTTTTTTTTTTTCCCCAGGTCCAATGATTAAGCCATATTTACAACTGCTTGGCATAAGCGGTACTTTGATTCCCTTCTTTCAGCACTTGGGTGGCACCCCAGCTGAATTTCTGAGGTTATGGTATGGCGGTCCCTGGTATGTCAAGCTTTTCTGCTGTGGGATGAGGTCCCGGCTCCATGACTATCCCTCCCAGTTGGTTCGAACTGTGCCAGCATATTGCTTGTAATCCGATTGATTGCGCATCTATAACCTCGGTGGCATATGAGGACAAAAAAAAAAAAAAAATGCATGTCGCTGCCTTCTAGATGTTCTATAGTCAGACACTGACCATGAACGGTAGTGTGGCTATGCTATTAGTGTTTTGTTTGCCTTTCATAAAATCATGTCATCAAGTTATACCCCATTGCGTAAGTGTACACTGTAGGAAAGTGCCCCTTTTTGTTATGGTCACATCCACTTTTTTGCCACTGGTACTGATGTTTTTCGACTGATGTGCACTGTGTTCCTGCTAACCAGGCCCTGGGCTAGTTCCCTAAAACCAAGGTAAAAAGGTCCAATTGCAACACAATTGACACACTTTGGCACCCCTGTAGGTCTGTTGTAATTGGTAACCCTGGTACCTAGGATATGGGTATCAAAGAAGGTCCCCAAGGGCTGAAGCATGTACTGTCACTCTAAGTGACCACCATCCAAATTGCATGCAGCCTTCTACTGCAGACTTTGTCAAGGTACAAACCAGGAGTGAAAAAACGACATGGCACACACACTGGGCGCCATGCCAAAGTTACTGCATGTAATATATGCAAGTCACCCCTACAGCAGAGCCTGTAGCCCTAAGGCAGGGTGAATTATATTACATGGGAGGGAAATATCTGCATGAGCAGATTTGCCCCTGTACTGTCTAGACCAATTGCTAAAAATGGTACAAAGGAACAGGGAAGCCATCTTAAATATATGTACTAGGCACTGGGTATTACACGCTTCCTAGCTACAAGAAGGCTTTACTGAAACCTATAGTGTTCAGTATCAAACACCGTGTCTTAATAAATCTGTACGGTTGCCAGTACAAGATTTATTATGACATGCAGACAGAGAAACCTACCACTATCTAGTGTGCTGCCTGACTGGTATCATGCAGCCTGCCACCACAGACCTGTTTCTGACCTCCTGTAGGTGAAAGCCCACGCTCTCCGAGGCCAGAAACAGGTCTGCTTCAGCAGGTTATCTGGTGATTTAGCATATCACGGCCAGGGCCTTCAAAGCCCCTGCCACCATTGATATGCAACCCCAGCTTCCCTTAGACCTGGGAGATGCCAATCCCCTACCCTAGGCCCATTTGGCACCAGGGCAGGTGGGCAATTAGCTATGCAAGTAGGCATGCTGCACCTCCAGACTAGTCGCACCCCTAAGGCGGGCTACATGACGTGCTCCACAAAAGAAGGGTTCCACCATCTTTTCTTGGGTGGAACAAGGAACTTTGGGACAAGAATATGCCCACTCTCAACAGGAAGAGGTCATATAGGGGGTTTAGTGACCAAGGGCACATAGCCCACTAAGTACTACCCTTCACTCCCCTAATGCCCCTAAATTCAGTATTTAGGTGGCCCCATGACACCAGGAAGTCAGATTAAATTGACTAAAGAAGGACAACAAAGAAAAGCTACAGAACGCAAGGCTGGTGGATTTGGCGGCAAACCCTGGCTGCCTGCTCCTGTCCTGACAATTGTAAAGACCCAGCTTGTACTGCAAATGTGCATCCTTCCAAAGCCTCAGATGGCAGCCAGCACTTCGCCGGCACCTCCCTTTTAGTGGAAAAGCCACTTCCCTGCAGCCACCGACTGCATCGACCAGGTACACCAGTTTGTTGACACTCCCTCCTCCCGGGTCTGTTGAGGAAGCAGTATCCCAGGAGGAGGTAGCCCTGCTCCAGAACTTAAGATTCGTCTCCGTACCAAGTTTGGAGATGCCAGCACTCCCATGAGCAGCCCAGCACTTATACCCAGGGTACTGGAGCAAAGGTATTTTTAGTGCCCAGCCCGGTCACCAAGTCCGCCAAGACACAAGACGCACCTACCAACGTGGCATGTCAGCACCAGCGAGACCATGGTCAAGACTAACCCTGTTGTCTTGTTTTGTCCCCATCTCCTGGTTGACCTAAAAAGTGAAAGCCCCAACTCAAGCGACCCGCCAGACAAAACACCTCTGCACCAGAGTCCCACAGTCAGAGTCTGACCCAACCAATGGTGCACTCTGGCCTGGAGACCCTTAGGAGCAGAGCCACTCTTTGGTACCCTAGTCCCCACTTGCAGCCATTTTCTTTTTGCAGGATTTCCCATTGACTTCAGTGGTAGCTCTCAGGGCTACCCCTGCAACCAGCCCCCCTGCACCTGGACACACCAGGAAAGGTAAACCGAAACTGCTGGTGGTTCTAAGGACCATGGGCTCTATACTTCCCTTAAGTCCAGAAGAACAGACCTGTAACTCGATTGCAAGTACCCCTATGCAGTGTTTGTTTCCACAATAGGATACCATTACCGCGTTTGAGGCTCATGCCTCAAATATGACAGCTATATTTTCTGTGTTTCTGAAAATCGCTAAATTGAAAAATACGTATCTAACCTCAAAGATCTTGGTGTCTAAATTAATATAAAAATCTGTTATTTTTCTAAATTGGTGTTGGATATCCTTATTTAGTGTGTCTCATTTATCGAATGTGTATGTGCGCAACACTCCCCTCTGATAAGCCTAAAGCTGCTCGAACACACTACCACAAATAGAGCACCTTAGGATTGTTATAGCAAGCCCCTTTTTTACTAGTAAGGGACACCAGGACTTTACACAATGGACCTCGTTTTGGTACACTATATAAACAGCCAACTTCCTACAATCACAATCTGTTTATTTTGTGTACTTGAGGTGTGATCAGCTTACCCACTTATCACCCTATTCTTCAAGACCTCTTTGCTATTATTATTGTTAACTGAGCGCGTGTTCACCGACAGGTCTCTTAGCACTATGAGAGAGAGACTAAACCCCGCCAAAGAAAAGCATGTACACGCTCCCGGTCTTGGCATATATTGTGCCCCAAGCTTCTGTAAAAAGAAGCGTCTCAAGTTTCTTCCTGAATGGGAGAAGAGTAGGTTCCCTACGTAGGCTCTCTGGGTAGCCCGTTCCACAGTTGAGGGACCACTACAGAGAAGGCTCTGCCCCCTTTGGAGATCGTACTGAAGCACGATAGGCCTGCCTCAGACGAGCGAAGGGTACGTTCTGGCACATAATTTTTTAGATGCTCCTTGATGTAAACAGGGGCCTGGCCGGGAATGGCTTTGTAGGCAATACAAAGGCCTTTAAACCTTGCTCAGTTTGATAGTACCCATGAGGCACAGGGTCAAGACTGATTTGCATATGGCTGGGTTCAAACTGGAACGGCATGGTGAGCAAAAAAACGATGGATTTAGGCCCAGATCTCTGTACTGGGGTGAATGCATGACATTGTTCAGCATTCTGTCCATCAACTGTTGTTTTTTCAGTTTGATAGGGAGCCAGTGCAGCTGCAGCAGTGGGGGGGGGGGGGGTAAGCATGTGCCCGTCTTGAGGGCCTGCAGATTAGCCTAGCTGCGTCGTTCATGGCAACTTGCAGTTTGGATAACAACTTCTCAGGGAGGCCAATGTACAGGGCGTTGCCATAGTCCAGCCGTGACACAATCACTGCCGACACAGCCATCCGTAGTGCAGTAAATGAGAGGAGGGAAGCCAATCTCCGCAGCTGTCTTAGTAAGCCCACCCAAGTCCCTGCCACGGTGGACACCTGGTTCGACAAGGAGAGCTTGCCATCTATTTTTATGCCGAGGCTGTTTGTGACCGGGACTGTCGTGGGGGTGGTAGCCAACTCCCGTCGCCAAAAGAGGTTGCTCCACGGGTTATTTCCGGTGGTAATGGCCAGAACCTCGGTCTTGTCAGGATTGATTTTAAGTGAATTGGCTGTCATCTAGTTAACCGAATACCTGAGTATATTTTGCATGCATGAGTGGGCCGGAGAGGAGTTATCGATCTGGATGATTATTTGCGTGTCATTGGCGTAGTTGAATACTTGGCACTCCATGCGCGCCACAGCAGCCACCAGCGGATTGAGATAGATGTTAAAGAGCAGGGGGACAGCGCTGAACTCTGAGGGACTCCGCGCGTTAATGCGCCAATGTTGGACACCCGATCAGCCAGCTGGACACTTTGAGACCGGCCTTGAAGGGAAGGACAAGATCCATTGATGTGCCAGCCCATGGATACCCAGCTCTGAAATCCGTGACAATAGTTGGTTATGATTGACTGTGTCGATTGCCGCGGATAAGTCTAGTAGGACCAGGGCACATGGTTTCAGCTGTCGGCCGTGAGTCTGAGTTCGTCTATCACTGCCAGCATTACCAGCTCTGTGCTGTGGTGTGCCCTAAAACCTGCCTGTCGCACCTGGAGTAGCTGTTGTTCCTCAAAGTTTGATAGAGTTTTCAGGACATGCTGTTCCACTACTTTTGGAAAGAAGGGAAGTTGGGGGATGGGCCTGTAATTCTTAAAGTTGGTTACATCTGCCCCTGGTTTTTTCAGTAGGGGGGTAACCCTGGCTTCCTTGAAGTTGGCAGGGACATAACCAGTTTCCAGTGATTGATTGAAAAAGCTTTATTCGATTGCTATAAACAATAACCATAAAAGCGTCATAAACACATAACAGATATTAATATACACAATTTATACAGATAAAAAAGGATCAATTTTAAATGGTAAAAAGAATTACTACTTTTTGGAAATCTTCCTCAATCATAATACAATAGATTTCCTACATTTAACTACATTTTCAGAAAGTTTGCCAAACACCAAATAAATTCATTATTTAAAAGTTGTAATACTGTAAACGTTGGTCGACATTTTTTTAAATCTAGTTTCTTTAAAATTGGTATCAACCATTTTTTTCTTATCAAGATATAAAATCTACAAAAAAATACAGTATGAATTGTAGACTGTATTGAGGTGTCATCACAGGGGCATAATTGCATCACTTGCGTCCATTCCTTCGCTTTTGGGAAGCTTATCATGCGATGGAAAATATCTAATCTAAATCTGGCAACCAGTAATCTTTCATAATGGCTTGATACAAGGATAAGGTAGGGTTGCATACTATATGTAGTCATTGTCAGTTGGTGATGCACCACCGTAGGCTTAACTAGTTCTTTCGATAGCCGTCGTGATTCTAAAAGTGCCATACATTTTCTTTTCAGCTCTTTCCTAGGTATCACTCTCATAGTACACGGGTCATTATAAAAATTAAGATGACCTAAATCATTTAGGAAGTCACAAACATATTTTAACCATTTCAGATTCATTACATCGGTCGTTCCCATTACATCCTTAAAAACATCTTGATTTACATGGGTTTCCTAGTTTGTCCACAGCCTGTGCCACAGCATCACTGGCTCTGTTTTGATTATGTCTGTTAAAAATGGGACACCCAGTTCTGCGTGGCAAACATACGATGATGTACTTCTGGGGAGTGCCAATATATATCTCAGAAATTTGTTTTCAATTTACTGAAGCGGTTGAACGTTACAGTGCCCCCATAATCCAGAGCCGTACGTAGCTGTGGATATACATTTAGCTCTATACATTTGTAGCAATATTTGCGGGGGCCTTGTGCCTAATTTGTTTGAGAAGTTATATAAAGCAGCAGTTGTTTTAATTAAAGCAAGTCTTCTCGTTTGGACCGTTTGGACCCATGTAGAATTATGATCGAATAAAATACCTAGGTAGCTAAAAGTATTAACAAAATAAAATTTTGTGGTCATCTATAAAAATGTCTCTGCACTTATTGCTCCCTCTACCACATCTCATAATAAAGGTTTTTGATGTGTTTACCCTTAATCCGAACTCGCTCATGAAATCCACATAGCTATCTAATAACCTTTGCAACCCTACCTGAGTTCGACACATTAAAACTGCGTCATCCGCATACATTAAGGATGGAATGGGGCGGCCATTAATTACTGGGAAGTCTTGACCTGATAGGAGCAGAGCTTTTTCTAGACCATTTGTGTAAAGATTAAAAAGATAGGGGGCCAGGACACAACCTTGCCTGACCCCCTTCCTTATTGGAAAAAGTCTTGTACACACTCCATCATTACCATAGCGTACTCTCGCCTTAGCATTCTGGTACATATCTTTCAGAAAGTCTATGATGTTACAATTTACCCCTATGTCATCGGGGATCCCCCACAGCCTCTTCTGTACCACACAATCAAAGGCTGCGGTCAGATCTACGAAGGCTAGCTATAGCTTTCCTTTTTTTAAGTGAGCATACTTCCCGATTAGAATGCTCAGATTAAGACTCTGTTCAAAGGTTTCCAAAACTTTACGGAAACCGTATTGCAGGTCTGACAGAATCTGCTTTTCCTCCCCCCACTCCTGTAATCTAGCCAATATGACCCGCCCGACATTTTTCGCAGAAGAATCCAATAAAGATATTGGGCGATAACATGCCGGGTCATGTCTATTACCCTTTTTAAATATTGGGACCAAGATTGATTCAGTCCAGGTCTCAATATAATTTGGCGGGCAGCTATCCCTTAATATTTGTGTCAGTATAGGTTCCCATAACTCTATGTTTGCCCTGTACAAATCAAGAGGAATCCCATCGGGCCTGGTGCCTTGCCCCCCTTACTTGCTAATATTGCCATATTAACCTCTTCTAATGTAATTTGAAGATTATTTATTTGTGCTCGCTGTAAGGGATTGGACTTGACATCTTCTTTATCTGTAAAATCTATTTGATTTCCAGAATCATGATTACTAAAAATGTTGGCAAAGTGCTCTACCCATTGATCTTCCGTTATGGCTATTTCTATTTTTGGAATATCGACTGGCTCCAGAAAGGGTGCCCGGACTGCCTCCCAGAAAGCCGCCCCATCCTTAGACTTGGCCGCTTCCTGTAAGGTTTGCCAGTGCCCCTCCCTAAGTTCCCTTTTACGTTCTTTTATTACATTCGTATAATCCTTCCTTGCCTCCCTCAATTTGGTTGGGTTCCTGGGGATTGTATGGGTCTCTTTTTTCAGTATGGAATATGCTTTAGTGCACTTTGAGTCAAACCATCCTTTGTCTTTTTTCACAGAGCTACTACTGGTTCTCCATAGCACTTCATTTATTACTCTGGTAACCTCTTGAAAGGATGCCAAGACGGTCTCATTCATTGCATTTTCCTTTAATAATGCTTCTATTGATGATTTGCTTTTTACCACTACTTTATGAGTTGTTTCTACCGGACATACCAGCTGCCATTTTAAGCGTATCCATTTTTCCTATTCATTTCCAATTGTCCAGGGGGGTAAATATTCTTAAAAACTTGATTATCTTTACTGGTCAACAAGTTCAGCGATAAACTCAAAGGGAAGTGGTCACTCAATGTGACATTGTGAGTAATGAATTGATTCATCTTTTACGCCAAATTTGAGGCGATTAGAATGTAATCTATCACAGTGGAGCAACCTCTCCAGTGAAATGTACTCTCAAACGGCACCCACTTGTTACGTAGTTCATTCGCATAGCCTAAATCAAGCTCGTGCATCAATTCATTTAAAGCATTCCCATATTGAGTACGAGTGAAATGAGTTTCACATTCGCCGACTTCATTCACAATCCCGCAGACATCGGTGGCATTTTTTTTTTTAGCATAATGCAATATTAAAATCACCCCCCCCCCCCCCAAATGATGAACATGTCCCCTCTTGTTTCTTTTACAATTTTTACTAGGGCATTTAGTAGTTTCGTAATAATTCCCACCATTTTATCTGGCGGTGCAGTATTATAAAAATTTATCAGCATCATACTTTGTTTACTCACCATACATATCTCCATTAGTTGATAATTCACGTCTTCAAGTTTCACTGTGATTTTCCCTATATTTAGCATATTAGAGACGTAAATAGCCAGTCCTCCCTTTGCACACCCATATTTTCCTCCAACTGCGGGCATATGATAAGAGCGATAACGACACAGATGAACGGGCTCCTTTAACCACGTTTCTTGCAAACATAATTTGGAACCGGTCTACAAAACTGCGCCACTCTGATTTCTAACTTAGTTTGTAACCCTGCCACGTTCCAGAAAGTCAATTTTAGCAATTTATTGTCATCAGTACAAATTCCATCTAAGGGTGACTGCCTCATCCGTTGAGTTAGTGACTAAGTTCTAATGCAAATCGATCGTTTCTCGGTTGTTCCTGAAAGGTTGTATTTAGGCATTGGGATTATGGTGCACTAGTTTCTTCAAGTCAATCTTGATCTTCTAAACTGTATAAACTTTCAAATCTATTTGCTATAGGAATGTTATAACAGGAATTTTTCGGGTATACCCAGTTCTTAAGTTCCCGTTCTATAGACCGTTTATAAAAATACCCTAGTGGGACCACATTAATGCCTCGAGGGTCTATTAGAAAGCTCCCAAGGCGTTCCAATATTGTTTGTACTAGGTAGGTTGAGGCGAATGTTAGAACTATGCAGTCCCCTGCTATATTTTTGGGGGTTTTCCCCACCCATGCTATTCTCGCCATCTTGAACTCCGTAAACAATTCTCTTTCCAGACTTGTCGTATTTAACCAATGCAAGGATTTGTTTCTCAGGGTCTCCCAAGATTCTCTCTTGACCAATTAGCTGCGGGACATTTGTTCAAATTATAGAATATGGGGTTGCCTCTGGAGGGAGTTCTAAGCAATTTATATATTACCCATTATTAGTCTGTATAGGGTATGAAAATAGCTGGTTAACTTGGGGGTTATGTGTGGCAACTTTGCTCAATTCGGGACTTGGCAGATTATTCCCGTCATTTAATTGTCTCGTTATGTACTGTGGTGGGAAATTTTGGCCAGTTGGAATTCTTTGGGCTTTGTTACCTTGCGGGTCATACTGCCTTTTAAATTCTAAATCCCCTCTTTCTCTCGTATCTGTATTATTCTTGTTTACTATTGGACTCGTTGTTACTATTTCTTGCAATCTTGGTCTCCTTATAGTCTCATTTTTGTTATTCTCCTGTTCATTACAAGCTATGTTTTTCTCATGAATCTTTTCTAAAATTATTTCAATGCTTTTTAATCTTTCATCCATCTTACTCAATGCTTCTTTGATTACCATTTATAAGTCCTTTATCAGGGATGGAACTACTTTTGCCTCGCTGTTATGACATATAGCTCCTTCTGTGTGGGTTTTTTCCCTAGCTGTCTTTGTTTGGGTTGAGCTGTTAGCTTTTTCCTTTTTGGAGTTTTATTCTGTTGCCTCGTGGACGCTGTATTAAAATCTCGTAACCCCCCATTTTCCGGCCCATCCCCACCCTCAGGGTTTCTCATTCGTTTTGAGGGAGGTTGATACCCTTCCTCATCATCATCACTATCCCACACTTGGTCAATTGTTGGTTGGACGCAGCCATTTCTGGGCGGTGTTTTCTGTACAAGTTTCTCTTTTTGACCCTTTCCATCCTGAGTAGTTGGAATTTGTATTTCTCCCCTGCTTTCTGCATTAAGTGTCTCTTCCACTGCACTTATTTGCTTTTCAATCGCCCCCACGGCGCCCGTCAAATAGATCAATAATGAGGTACAGTTTTTCGGGTCCTTTTTTGGAGTCGGGGGGGGGGGTTCCCTTGCGTTTTAGCAGTTTCAGACTTTCGTTTCCCGATGTCAGTAAAACGAGTGGGTGAAAAAAGATTTACCAAATTTGAGTCTTCAAATTCCACCACTCGAATCTTCAGCGGACTATCGGGAAAGAGTGACTTCCAACTAAATTCTCAGGTACTCGCCACACCGGGCCACTCACAAACTGGGATTGTATGGCAAAAACCAAGGGGGGGTGGCCCAGCCTTGCCTCCTCCTGTCACAGACGGGCACAGACGGGCGTCCAGCATAGCGGGTGCCGCGAGGTGTTGATAAAGGGCCAGGTGGTGTCAGGGACTTCTGATTCCTGTAGTCCTCGCCCCGTGAGAGCAAACAAACAAATAGGCTCCCTCAGCGATGCGGCTCCCGTAAGGTGTTGATAAAGGGCCAGGTGGTGTCAGAGACTTCTGGTTCCTGTAGTCCTCGTCCCGTGACAGCAAACAAACAGGCTCCCTCAGCGATGCGGCTCTCGCGAGGTGTTGATAAAGGGCCAGGTGGTATCGGGGACTTCTGGTTCCTGTAGGCCTCGCCCCGTGACAGCAAACAAACAGGTTCCCTCAGCGATGCGGCTCCCGCGAAGCGGGTGCCGCGAGGTGTTGATAAAGGGCCAGGTGGTGTCAGGGACTTCTGGTTCCTGTAGTCCTCGCCCCGTGACAGCAAACAAACAGGTTCCCTCAGCGATGCGGCTCCTCCAGTGACTGATTGAGCAGGTTGGGACCTCTCTCACAACCCCGGGTAGAGCCATTCGCAACACCCTTGGTGGGCAGGGGTCCACTGGCAAGCCAGACTTGACACGGCCCATTAGAAGGATCAGAGAGTCCCGGTCAAGCCTTGAAAAGATGGTGAGGGGCTTGTCGTGGGCACAGGATGCTGGGTCCACAGCAGGGGGCACTGGTCGACGGGCATATTATGTATGTCTGTTAGGATGTCCCTGACTATATGGAGGAAGGAGGGCTGGAACTTATTACAATCTTCCGGGCTAGCAGTGGATTTCTGTACTTGTTTCTGCCTAAGTTCTTTTAGAATTCTGAAGGTTTCTTTCTGCTTATTATCAGCGTCCACGATCCTGGACTCCTAGCATTCAGCCTTCCTGGTCATAATGGCTTTTTTTATATGTAGCAAACACAGCTTTGTATTCAGCAAGAGCTACTGGTTCATACAATTTGCGCCAGGCCCTCTCATATTGGCTCAACATTTGTTTCTTTCCCCTCAGGTCCTCGTAGAACAAGGAGGCCCCTTTGCCCTTGTTCCCAACTCTCGCCCTCCACGCAGGTGCCACCTTGTCTATGGCTTCTCTTAGCCTGCCTGTGAGGGACTCGTTTTCCTGATCAAGGTTCTCCAACACGTGCCTTTTAGGGGACGTTTTGCACGAAGTACGCACTAGGTCGCTTGCCTTTATTTTATTCAACCCTCGCAGCACTTTCCATACTGTCGGGTGGTTGTGCAAGTCGACCGGCGAGCGGAACCAGGCACCTGATCAGGTAGTGGTCTGACCAGGCGCAAGGACTGATATCCTTCAGGCTGGCCGGTGGCTGGGTGGTCCAAACAAGGTCGAGGGTGTGTCCCTCATCATGGGTGGGGGAATTTACCAGTTGTTGAAGCCCCATAGTGGTCATTGCCTCCTACAGCTGATTAGCATGTAAATCTCTAGGCGCCTGGTCCAAGTGATATTTGAAGTCTTCCACCACCAGAAGGCGCTGGTACCAAGAGCATAGATCACAGACTAGCTCCATGAATAGCTCGATGAACCGGGGAGTCACTCTAGGGGGGCGATACACCACCAGTGGTACTAGGCAGGCAGCGCGGGAGCAGAGTTTTGCCCCTAGAATTTCCGCGCCATCGATGCTCTCTGCAACTAGCGTCTCTACCGCTAACTGTCGTTTGTAGAATTTAGCTAGGCCCCCTCCTCTTTCTTTCCAATCCTATTATGCCATAGGGCATCATATTCCAAAGGCAGGGCAGCTACTATGTCTGGGGCTGAGGTGTCCTCTAGCCAGGTTTCTGTTACCCCCAGGATGTCCAAGGAACCAACCTGGAGGAGCGAGAAGACCTCTAGATTGTGCTTCTGCAGGGAGCGGGTGTTTAAGGCCACTACCCTTAGTCCCTGTGGGTTTGCGGACACCACGTCTTTGGGGGGATGGGGGGGCGGGGGGGGATCAGTGTGGCCGAAATCCATCCTCCAACTGGTTACCTCTGTAAGCCTTCAAACCTAAGAGTGTCCTCCACCTGTTTGTCCAATGGGTGGTTCCAGAGTGCTATGGCCCATAGTTCTTCTGCTGAATAAGTAGAAAATTGACCAGAGGTCCTGGCACCGGTCGGTCAAAGAACAGAGGTGCTCTATGCAAAAAGGTCAAATTAAATCCCTCTAAAGTCATTTGTGACTTTATCCAAAATAGAGGTGAGGCGGTGATAACATGTTTTATGGATCAGAATGATCCCTTGTTTATTCGCAATGCCTTTGAGGTAATCTGCCATACATTTATCTCACTGATGAGGCAATTTGTCAGATGTTACACAAATCAAAATCATATATGGTGTGACCAGGCTTGCACTACTGCTCATAATTTACTGGCATCTTAAAAAGAGAACCTCATATTTAAGATGAGGGAAAGAAAATTGGAAGCTGGAGTATAAGAGCATACTGGAAGCTAAGAAATACACTATCGGGGACGAAGCTTAGGCCTCCCTTCAATGAGCTAGAGATTTACTGGACCACAGTAAATGTTGGCAGGTGGATAACGCTCCTTATTTCAGGAAGAACAGTCTTTCGTCATCCACTTGTGCTATCCCTGCAAGTAACTAGGAGGACAATTTTACTAAAATCTATGCCCAAAATAATCCAGGATATAATCCTCCTGCAATCCCAATTGAATAACACACCTACCCAGTTTCCTCTGAACTGGCAGAAGTACAAAATGTGATTATTAAAAAAACTCTAAAGGAAAAGTACCAGGGCCCAGTGGAGGTCCTGACATTTTTAAAGAGAATGTTGATTTATGATCCCCTTTCAGTAACCAACGTGCTGAGGTCCATGGTAGAGTCAAAACCTAGGTACTCAAGTCACTAAATTACAGTCCCAATCTTTAAAGAAAAAAAAAAAAAAGGACAAAGTGGGCCCAGCCTGTTGTAGGTTCGTGTCACTCCTGGACTCAGTGGTAAAAGTGGTCTGCAGGATCCTGTTGGCCAAACTGGAATGTTGGGCGCAAGATAATGCAATTTTATCTAAAACTCAATATGGCTTTCGTAGGGGGTCTAGGAACAATAGAATTTAACCTTCAACTATACAGTAGCTAAAGATGGGGATATCCACTTAGCATTCATAGACTTCTAACCTGATATTGATTTGTCAACAGATCAGACTTGGAGAGAAGACGTTGGCTACTAATTGAATCCTGCCATTCAAAAACCTGGCAGAACTTCACCCAGACACATTCGCCTGTGCTTGCTATGGCCCTTCAGGTGAATGCTCCAATTATATCAGAATTGGTAGAGGGTGCGTCAGTGTGTGTTTGGTCACTTGCCTGTTCACTCTTTATATCAATGAGTAGGATGATCAGTTCAGGTCTAGGTCAAGACATGCCCCAGACAGGCTCCCTTCCAGTCCAGATTCTTTTTCAAGCAGATGATGCGGTCTTATGATCTCGCACTGCTAATGGTCTGCAGAGCCTTATGAACTTTTGCTGCCTTTTGGAAGGATTTAGATTTAAAAACGAATGAGTCATATCTAACGGTATGTGGTTCGAGGTCTACCAAAACTAAGTCCCATCATATAGATTCAGCATCTATTCAAAAAGTCAACACCTTTTATTATCAGAGGGTGTCACTGAACTCATTTAAATGGGCCTGCTTTCGAAGAACTAGAACCCATCAATTTGACAAACATTGAAGGAGTCTTCAGATTTTCCAGTAAGATGAGAACTAAACTAGTTAGGGAGTTTCTGACCATTTATAAGAGTAAATATATCCCAGTTGTAAAGTACGGGGTCGAATTATGGGAACAGCCATTTCACGGACATTTGAATATTATTTCTTTGGCATTGTTCAAATGGGTTCCTTCACCAGCCAGCTGTCCAGGTAGGGGTAGACACAAATATTCTGTCTATTGAGGTGGGCTGTTAACCTCGGCACAGATTGTATACCAAAAGGTAACACCTTGAATAGATAATGTGCCCCCCTTTATCACAAACTAAGATATCTCTTGTGCGATGGGTGTTCCACCCTATAAGTAGAAGGTTTGTAATACATAAGGTACTTTCGTCAGAACGTTACCTTAAATCAATTGATAGAAGCAAATGTACAAATTTGCTGCCATCACTTGATTTAAGGTAATGTCCTGAAGAAAGTACCTTATGTATTACAAACCTTATATTTATAGGGTGGAATTTTAGAATAAGTGTTTATATTTACTTCTAGGCTCGTAGAAAGTCTTGTTTGAAATAGTCTAGGATACAACAAAGAATTGTCTTATTGCTTCACCTTGAAGAATCAAATCTCAGAAGGAGTGCTTGATACCATATTTCAATTTCTGGTGGGTAAAACTTTATAGCTGTTTTTGCAGCGTAGGGTGTAGATAATCACGTGGGACTAGGCGTGATAGGTGTATGGTTGAAAGTAGAGATCCGAGTATCACCAGAGGCTGAATGTAAATGAATGTTTGTTAAATGTTCTCCAAAGCTTTTGGTTTTTTAGCTTAGTATGAGCAATTTTGCACTGTGGGACAGATATGTAGATTAAATAATACGTTGTAATGTGACATGAGATTGAAATAAGGATGCATTCTGAAATGTGGTTTTATAAATAGATTGGAAGCTTTGGGAGATATATAAAGTTTCTCGTCCTGAAGAAGGTGGTTGGAACAGTTTGAATTCACCGAAATGAGTCGCGCAGCTACAACAATTGCACTAAATTGAATCTACTCTGGTCAAATAGGAACAGTACACAATGATGGTTTGACCACAGAATTACTGTTGGATTAGTGCTATAAATGACAAAACTTGAATGCCTAGAAATATTCTCCCAGAATGTATTTTAAATGTATGTCTATATGATTTTGTGTATGTTATTTTATATAGTCTAAGTCAACCCACAGTGCTACATTTGATGTGTTTTTATTTTAAGTATTTTATAGGATATTTTTAATCAGAACTTATTGAATAAAACATTTGTATATTGGCTTTGGTGAACTGGTGACATTTCCTGGTGAGAGCGGTATATCCGATATGAGTGTGACATAAGTTACTGAGGGTATGTTTGAATACTAACCAAGGGAACTGTTTTGACTTATTGACCCCATAACCGTATACTTATGTCGAAACGTTTGACGTAATTATGCGGTAATAGGGTCATCATCCACAAGGTATTTTGTTCTTAAGAAAAAAAAGACCCTGGCTGCTGTTATAGTCAAAGTCATTCCTGGAACATGGTACAGCCAATCCTGTTTATGGGCCAGGTTGAGACCAGATGATGAAGCATACCACTACTAGATTGTGTGAGGGTGTAATAACTAGAACATTTGTTTCCAGTAAAGAGGGTGATGCCCCCCAAAAATATGGACTCAGTTAGGAAAATTTGTTGGATGGGGATACCCATTAGTGTGTATTGACTCTTCTGGTATTTTTCAGACAGATGACCCAGAAGGCCCTCCACAGCCTCCCTGTGCTGATGGGCATATATATTTAAAGGGTATTAGAGTAAGCAATACAACATGGGTGGCAGCAACCCGCTCCTTCTTCCTTTCCATTAACGCCAATCTCTTACTTTGTCTGGAAGTGGGCATATAGAGGCTGATCACATTACGCTCCTCCAGGTTGTATGGACTATGAGGGAGTCTGGTTCCGTGTGTAACTGGATGCATTTCAGGCCCTGTGATGGTGCAATATACTTTTCTATTTTAGGTGCCTCTCCCTTAGAGGTTGCTGGTCTGGTGAAGACACCCTTACCTGCTGTATGAAGCAGTCAACATCGTTGTTTCTGTACACAGGCCTCGATATCTCTAGTAGGAAATGGTTCCTCTCTTGACCTCCACATGAACACCTCAAGCATCTGCTGCCATCTTCACTAGACTATGGTACTTGGACCCATCAGGATGGAATGGCCTGGAAGGATACATGTCCACCTCTTCCTGTGGACAGTGTCTCAATATCTCCCAAGGTAAGCACACTGTATTCTACCTTCACTGCCTCAGGATGTGTACATTGGCATTCTTCATACCCCTTATTAATGCTCACCCTCGTGTGGTGCCTGTGGGTTTTTGGAAACTATCTGTTGTCTAGACATTCTGACCGCGCCTCCCCCGCCCACTATAGGTTTAAGATCCTTGTGTAATGCCAAGGAATCCGTAAAAGACCTTTTCCGTCTTGATAAGATGTTAAGATTTCTGCCTTGAGTACCTCCTGTGTGCCATGCCTACTGACATTGCATGTAGTACAGGTTAGTCACCCCTACAGCAGGCTTTACAGCCCTAAGGCAGGGTGCACTATACTGCATGCAAGGACATATCTACATGAGAAGATATGCCCCTGTGATGCCCAAGTCAATTCTGAGATATTGAAAGTGAACACGAAAGCCATTTTGATCGAGTCCATGGGCTGAATACTGGTATTTACGAGTTCCCCAGCTATACAATGGCGTCACTGAAACTAGTGATGTTGATTTCAAACATCTTGTATTAATAAACCCACACAGATTCAAATCATGGATTATTAATCAATGCACCCAGAGGGCATTTTAGAGATGCCCCCTGAAAACCTGCCAACTACTAGTGTGCTGGCTGACTGGTGTAGACCAGGTTTCTGACCCCCTGAAGTCCAGCCCATGCTCTGAGGGCAAAAACAATTCCTGCTCCAGCCAGAGGTGTTGTCACCTCCAAGGAGGATGGCTAAGTGATCAGCATATCACGACAATAGGTTTCATATTCCTCCGCCGCCTTTGATAAGCGACGGAAGGCTTGCCCAGACTGAGGAAATGCCACCTCCTACCCCGCCCCCAGCTGGCACCAGGACAGGTGGGAAAATTAGCTAGTCAGGAGGCGTGTTGTCCTCTCAGGCTAGTACCACCCCCAAGGAGGGCACCTGATGTGAACACAACTTTTAGAATTTCACAATCCTAGTTTTGGCTCTATAGGTCAGGTTTATGCCCACTTCCCACAGGTAGTGGTCATATAGAGGGTGTCTACACCCAAAAGGTAAGTAGTCCATTGGCTACTATCCGTCACTACCCTTAACACACCTACATTGAGTATTGAGGTGCCACCCCCTGACCCCAGGAACTCAGATTCAAGAGATCAAGAAGAAAGGACCAAGAAGAGCAGCGAAAAATCCCAGAACTGAAGACTGTTGTGGACATTTGCCCTGAAACCCTGCTGCCTGAACCAGTCTAGACAATCGAGACCAGCGACTCGTCCTGCACCTGACCAGCTTCCAAGAACCCCGGGAGACCGCTAACCCTTCGCAAATTGCAAGCAATTTCCCTTGGGATAGAGGAGTTACTTTCCCCGCCGTCCGCAGGAACCAAAGATGCAAAGTCTAGTTTACCAAGTTGCCGCTCCCTGACTAGCCAGACGCAGCAGCTGCCCAGGAAGAGGACCCAGTGTTCCTAAAGGTCAGATATGTCCCCCACCTCCCACAAATGAGGACACCAGGACATACCGAAGTCATACAAGACCAATACCCAGGGTACCGAACCCATGGCTGCAAACAGCGCCATGAGAGAGTCTAATCCAGACTGCCCCTTCACTGAGACCTAGCAGCCGTCAACAGACGTCAGAACCGCAAAGACCCACTTCCAGAGTAGCCCTACTGTCCTGATTTTGCACCCTCAACCGGAAATGAGAGACAACCGCAAGGCCTTAGGACACAGAGCCCAGCTGACCTTTCTAATCAGCACCCAAGCGCCCCAACTCGGGTACAGACAATTCAGCTGAGCCCCCCCCCCCCTTGTCCTCAGGACCCTTGTGACCAGAGTACCCAGTTGGGGGCTCCTAGACTTGTCCCCAAGCCACCCTCTGGAGCTTGCTTCTACGGGGCCCCCCTTTTTTACACAGGCGTAGCATGCACAGCTACCAACCTGATTGGCACCTCTGCACCCGGAAGCCCCAGGGCAGATAACGAGAAACTGCTGGTGGTACTTTGGACCTTGGTCTCCTACGACCCCAAGTCCGGCAGGAGACCACCAGAAACCAACCACAAATAACTGTATGCAACATATGCCTTTTCTCCCGACCCCAAGTCCGGCAGGAGACCACCAGAAACCGACCACAAATAACTGTATGCAACATATGCCTTTTCTCCCATAAGGAAGCATTGCTGCGTGAAGACACATTGAATTGCACTATTTATTTACCTGTAAAAATACATATTTTGAAAAGTACTTACATGATAACGAATTTCTTGGTATCTAAATTTACATGAAAATCGGAGTTATTTATTGATTTTCGTAATTATTCTCGAGTGTATGTTTTATTTATTGTCTCTGTGAGAACAACAAATATTTAGTACTACCCTCTGATAAGCCTAAATGCTCGCCCACGCTACCACAAAAGAGAGCATTTGAATATAATTTGTGGCTCTGTAAACCAACTAGGGTTTATCTGGACTCGTTGCACACTGTACATCGTTTTGGTCCACTATATAAAGACCCAGCTTCCTACACTATGCTAGGGATCAGAGAGAAACAGGCGAAAGCCAAGAAGTTAAAATATTTAGAAGCATAGCCAAGTCACACTCCATGTGGTACTATGGAGTGCTTAAGATCAGCTTAAAAAGCAGAGGTGTTCAAGAAGAACAGCATTCTCCAACTCCATGATATAAGCTAATAAGTTGAACCTATACAAAGGCTATGACATAAAACCCTACCAGCAGTACAGAACAGCATGACAGAAGAACAAGTTACTTACCTTCGGTAACGCTTTTTCTGGTGGATACAGTATCTGCCTGTGGATTCTTCACCTTGTGAATATCCCTTGCGCCAGCAACATTCAGAAACTTTTGTAGCACTCCACGCCGATGAGGTCGAAGACGACGTCACAGAGACACGGCTCCGCTCGCGACTCCGCTGACGTCACCGGATCCATAAGAAGACCTAGTCGGCGTGATGATGTCAGTTCCGCCCTTTTTTCGGTGCCTTCAGGGCACACGGACAGACTGACAGCAATATATATACAGTATACACAGTACATAATGTACAAAGCAACACACACAGTGTGAAGATAATATAGGAAGAATAACACACTGCCTTTGACAGTAACAAATAAATTTTGAAACACCATCATTAGAATTGTAGGTATACAAGGGTGGACAACGGGGAGGCGGGTGGGTCAGTGAGGAATCCACAGGCAGATACTGTATCCACCAGAAAAAGCGTTACCGAAGTTAAGTAACTTGTTCTTCTGATGGATACATCTGCCAGTGGATTCCTCACCTTGTGAAAAGATTCCCACAGCAGTTCCACTCCCGGAGGAGGGTGTCCACCCTTCTATACCAGAAAATCCTGAAGGACGGAACGAGCAAAGTGTCCGTCCCGCCTCACCTCGGAATCCAAGCAATAATGCTTCGCGAAAATGTGGAGGGAGGCCCAAGTTGCCGCCCTACAAATGTCCTCCACAGGAACACCTCTAGACAAGGCAGATGTAGAAGACTTAGCCCTGGTTGAATGAGCCCCTATATCCTCTGGAGGTTCCTTACCGGCCAAAGAGTAACAGATCTTGATGCACAAGATAATCCATCTGGAAAGAGTGCGATTGTGTACCGCTCTGCCTTTCCTGCAGCCAACAAAGCCCACGAAGAGCTGGTCGTCCACTCGAAAGTCTTTAGTCCTATTGAGGTAGAAGTTCACCGCTCTCTTAGGGTCCAAGCGGTGAAGCTGCTCCTCCTCCTTGGAAGGGTGAGGGGGAGGATAGAAGGTAGGAAGGGTAATGGATTGCCCCAGATGGAAAGGAGTTACCACCTTAGGCAGAAAAGCAGCCCTGGTCCTGAATATCATTCTTTCAGCATGAATGGTCAAGAACGGGGGTTTTGATCTCAGAGCTTGAAGCTCACTTACCCTCCTTGCCGAGGTAATAACAATGAGAAAGACGGTTTTGAAAGACAACAGCCTCAAGGGACACTTGTGCAAGGGCTTGAAGGGAGAACCCATCAAGTAAGTTAAGACAAGATTCAAATCCCACTGAAGCACAATAAAAGGAGTAGGCGGAAACTTGTTTGTAAGGCCCTTAAGGAATCGTAACACAATAGGTGACTTAAACAGGGTAAGCTGATCCGGCAAGCAAAGAAATGCAGACAAAGCCGACAAATACCCCTTAACAGTAGCTACAGCAAAGCCCTGCTGAGCAAGAGAAAGAGCAAACTGAAGGATGTTGGATAAACGAGGCTTCAAAGGGTCAATAGATTTCTCTCCGCATAAAGAACAAATTTAGACCACCTATAGGAATAGATTGATTTGGTGGAATGACGTCTGGCAGACAAAATTACATCTACAACATCAGGCGGGAGAGAAAAATAATTCAGGTTGCCCTGTTCAATCCCCAGGCATGAAGGTGTAAGCTCTGGAGGTGGGGGTGTAGAACCTGCCCCTCAGACTGTGAGAGGAGGTCTGCCCTGAGAGGGAGACTGAGCGGAGGGCACGAGGAGAGGTGGAGAAAATCTGTATACCACACCTTTCTTGGCCAATCCGGGGCGATCAATATGACTTGGGCCCGGTCTTGGCGAATCTTCCTCAGATTCCGAGGAATCAAGGGTATGGGAGGAAACGCGTAAAGGAGATGCGAGTCTCATTTCAACTGAAACGCGTCCCCCAAAGCTCCCTGCATCGGATACTGGAGACTGCTACTCACGAAAACGCTCACTGCCCGTTTTTCTGCAAACAGGTCCACCCGAGGAGTTCCCCCACGTCCGAAAGACGTGACGAACCACCTCCGGATGGGGTCGTGGTCAGCGGAGAACTGCCGACTGAGACTGTCTGCACGCACGTTCAGAACTGCGGCCAGATGATTTGCCATCAGACAAATCCGATGATCCTGAACCCAGGACAAGAGACGCAGAGCCTCTCTGCAGAGACAATGCGACCCCACTCCTCCCTGCTTGTTGACATACCACATCGCGGTAGTGTTGTCCGTCAGGACTTGAACCGACTGACCGTGAAGGGAAGGGAAGGGAGGAAGGCCTTGAGCGCCAAACGTATTGCCTGCAATTCCAGAAGGTCGATGTGGAGCAACCTTTCCTCTGGAGACCAAAGACCCTTGATCGCCAGATGCGCACCACACCCTAAAGTGGATGCATCAGTTATCACTGTGGCCACCGATGGAGGTAGATGGAAGGGCTTTCCTTGAGATAGATTGCCCTCCACGCTCCACCAAGACAGATCCGCTGCAGCTTCTCTGGAGATCCTCACAGACTCCCCGAGATCTCACTTGTGCGGATACCACTGCCTGCGGAGGCACCACTGGAGTGCCCTCATGTGCCAGCGTGCATGGCTGACCAAAAGAATGCAGGAAGCAAACAGACCGAGCAGACGAAGGACCTTCAGGACTGGAACGACCGCTCCATTGTAAAACAAGGGAATAATTTCCTGTATGTAGAGAATCCTTTGAGGAGGAGGGAATGCCCGACACACAGTGTCCAGTACCGCCCCTATGAACAGGTTGTGCTGAGAGGGCACCAGGTGAGATTTGGGCACGTTTATCGAGAAACCCAATTTGTACAACAGCTCGTTTGTATCCTGCAGATGATGAAGCACCTTCTCTGGCGACTCCGCTTTTATCAGCCAGTCGTCCAGATAGGGGAAAACTGGAATCCCCAACCTTCTGAGATGGGCTGCCACCACTGCCATCACCTTGGTGAAGACTCGAGGTGCAGTAGTAAGACCAAACGGAAGGACCGCAGACTGATAATGTTGCGAACCTACCGTAAACCGGAGATACTTCCTGAGCGACTTCAGAATGGGAATGTGGAAATACGCATCCTGCAAGTCGATCAACACCATCCAGTCCTCCTGTTGCAGCGCTTGAAGAACCTTCGCAAGGGTGAGCATCTTGAACTTCTCTTGCTTCAGAAAAAGATTCAAGATCCTGAGGTCCAGGATTGGACGCAGCCTGCCATCCTTCTTCGGAATCAGGAAATACCGGGAGTAGCACCCCTGACCCCTTTCCTGCACGGGAACCACCTCTATCGCACCTTTTTTTAACAACGTTAGGACCTCCTCCTGGAGGAGAAGATGGTCTTCCGAACAAGCACCTTGGCAAGGCGGGTAATTCGGAGGGAATTCCTGAAAGGGAAGGGCGTACCCATTTTCTACAAGATCTAGAACACAAAGGTCTGTAGTAACAGATTCCCAATCTTGTAGAAAATAGGTAAGCTGCCCCCCCACAGGACCAGCATGATACAGAATGGTGGATCTAGGGCTGCTTTGCAGTGGTGGGAGGGACGGAGGAAGAGGAGGAGGAGAGCTGCCGACCAAGTGCACGACCTCTCATTCTGCCCCTGTAGCTCTTATACAGGGTGTTCTGTTGCTGTTGCTGCTGCTGGGGCTGCCTGTAAGTACGAAAGGACGATCTTCCAAAGCCCCTGTACCTCCTAGACAAACCCCTAGGCTGAGTCTGCAGACCCAGAGATTTGTCCGTGGCTTTGCCCTCTTTAAATCTCTCCAGTGCAGCATCAGCTTTTTTACCAAAAAGACCAGAGCCGTCAAAAGGCAAGTCCAGAAGCGTTGCCTTCACATCAGGGAAGAACTCAGATGACTTCAGCCACGCACTCCTCCTTGTGGCAACAGAAGAGCCCATAATCCTAGCGACAGAGTCAGCAGAATCCAGGCCGCTCTGGATTACTTGACGTGCAGCCGCCTGAGTGTCCGATAGCACCTCATTAAAGTTCTGTCTATCCTTCTCTGACAATTTAGGGGTCAGTTGTTTTGCTGAATCCGTTAGAGCATGGATATATCGGCCCAAAAGACAGGTGACATTTGTCGATTTTAAAGCCATACTGGCAGAAGAGAAGACTTTCTTGGCTGACTGGTCTAGTTTCTTTGCATCCCTGTCACTAGGGACTTGGGGAAAGGCACCTGAAGATCTTTTAGAACAGGCAGCCTGAACCACCAGACTCTTCGGAGAAGGATGGGAAGTCAGAAAGTCTGCGTCACCTGGAGCCGCCCTATATCTTCTTGCAACAACCTTAGAGACAGCAGGAGCAGAGAAGGGCTTACGCCAAACTTCCATGACCGGTTCAATAATGGCGTCATTAAATGGAAGCAAGGGTTCCGATACAGAGGAAGGAAAATGTAAAACCTCTGTGAGGATGTTCGATTTAAACTCAGCAGATGGTAAATGCAGATCCAAAAGCACAGCCGCTTTTTGAATAACTGAGTAGTAGGGAGCCACATCTTTTGAAGGAGTATCAGCCAAGACGGCATCGCCGGGAAAAATGGCATAAAGGGAGCTTGAGGCTAAGCTTGAGGAACTCCCCAAGTTGAAAGCCATTGGACCCATGGGACCCGAAGGCGCTCCAGAGGGGTACAAAGCTCTAGTAAAGACCCCATACATCGCATTTAAATAATGCGTCGGATCTTGACCCGGGCCTGGAAATGAAGGATATGGCTCAGGCTGAGGCATCACCATACTCGGGCCGATCGGCGCCGACGGTGGAACCAGCAGAGTCGAAGACTCGTCCGGAGCCGGAACTTCCTCAACTGGAACCGGAGATGGAGCCGGCGTCGGAGATGGAGCCGGAGAATGCTCCCGTGAAGCTGCAGGCGATGTCAGGCCAACAGGAGTATCAGGAACAGAGACAGGAGAAGGAGACACATCCCTGTCCGAACGATGTTGAGAGCCATGCCTCTTCTTTGTCTTACGTTTCTTGGATTTTGAAGCATGCCCAACGTAGACTTCGACGCCGACCTCGATCTTGATCTTCTTCGACCTCTCGTCTCCTTTTTCATTCTGGCAATGAATAACTTGGCCTCCCTTTCCTTCAGAGCCTTTGTGCTCATCGTGCGGCAGCAAGAACATCCTTTGACATCATGATCCGATGAAAGGCACCAGACAGTCCTCGTGCGGATCCGTAATCGACATGTGCTTACCGCACTCCCTGCAAGGCTTAAACCCGGACTTCTTAGTCGACATATTTCAACTGCAAACAAAAAGAAAGCGAGATACCAGCAGGAAAACAAAGTATCCAGCTAAAGCTACAGAGAGAGTCCCCGAAAACCGTTAGCGTCGAAGGCGTGGAAAAAAGGGAACTGACGTCATCACGCCGACGAGGTCTTCTTATGGATCCGGTGACGTCAGCAGAGTCGCAAGCTGAGCAGTGACGTTGTATTCGACCTCATCAGCATGGAGTGCTACAAAAGTTTCCGAATGTTACTGGCGCAAGGGATATTCACAAGGTGAGGAATCCACTGGCAGATGTATCCATCAGAATGCTAGAATACAAAGGAGGAATGATCAGAACATTAAGCTAAGCTCCTCTTAACTAAACGGATGGAGACTGTGATAAATGACAATGCAAACCTGAATACTGAATAAAGAGAGAGTACAAAAAAATAGACCTTAGTTTCTTATTACTCACCAGTGGCCACGTCTCGGGCGCCAAAAAAGAAGTCAGAGGAGAAGAAAGTGACCCCATAAAATGTGAAAGGATGGAAGGGAATGGACTGGCCGCAGAAGTCGAAGAGCCAGATGAGAACGCAGGATATGCAAAAGTAGACAGGCCGGCTGTAGGCAATGATCCAGTTGTGACCCTATGGTAAGAAAGAGGGAGTTACCACCTACCACCAAAGTCAGCCCACTCTAGCGTCATCTTTAAAATGTCAAATCACTTAAAATCACTTCACACACGCACGCACACACACACAGCTCTGCCTTTATGGTGATGTAAGCTGAGGGGCCCGAGAGAAGCTCCATCTAAGTAACAAAAGAAATGAGAAATTACAAGAAACGTTTCCAAAGAATAATCGCATCATACAAAACAGTAGCTGCAACATGAGGTGATCAGTATGTTATACATTAGACTTAACTCCCATCAACACTTGCTCTTTTAAGTAGATCCTGACACTGTCTAATAAATGATGACATTTATATAATTTGAAAAAAGTTTATATAACCATAAAAGTTACTAGTGTTCTCTCAAATAGGCAGTGAGATGGCCACCAAGAGAAAGGAAGAACTTATGGAAATGTTGTACACTAGTCCAAGCATACAGTTTTCATACATTATCAAACAAACACAATTTACTTCCAGAAAACACACTTTAGTTTAAGCTTGAGGTTTTTTAATTTTTATCCCAAACATGATTCAAATCCACTGTAGCCCACCCTGTGAGCTATCATTTAACCCTACCAATAAAGAAAAACAACAATGCGGACATTTTTCTACCAGCCCATAGCGAGGCCTCAGTCATGTGTCTCACTTCAGAAACAAGTCCTCTAGTAAGAACTCTGTGTAACTGCAGACCTCTCTGCCGTGAGGCACATGGACTTGTGTTTGAACTTTGCAAGAGGGCTCAAACACAACAGGGTTCTTTTCACCTTGAAATCAGTACTAATGCATAGACTTTGTGAAATATTGCAGCGGAGTTGGGAATCATTGAGGTGTTCTGAAGCTAAAAATGGGCTGCGATGAGGAGTACAAAAAATGTAAGATTCTGAAATCAATATGGATCGAGAAATGGGAATTGAGTATCATGTTTAGAAACTACAAACTCTAACCATATATTTAAATTTGAATTTATAAAAGACATTTATGTTTACAGTGTTTTAAACAGCCAGCTGCTTGTGAAAAGCACTGTTAATTTTAGTTCACTTTATTTTATCACTTGTTAGACCTTTGCCAACCTTATTTTATTGCCATTTGACTCACTCATGGGGGCATAACACACATTCCTGCAACCTATGAAGAGAAGGATGACCATCACCTTCTAACAATGCAATCACAGTAGCTCACCGTCATTAAAAGGGAGGGTACCAGAAAATACAAAATCATGATATGAAAAGGAACGTGAAGGGCTGAATAGGAAAACTGTTATTTACTTGTAATGATAGCTCTCCAGTATTTACATGCTTTAGTCATTCCAGTCAGCAAGCTGTGAGTCCATGGCAACATTACGATAGCTGTTCCAAGTTAAATGTTAGCCCTAACACTATAACAATTGCTCTTTTCTAATTTCATTTAAAATAGACCAAACTTCAAACAATCAGAGAATAAGTCTGAAGAACACACATCGAGAGGCCACCACCCTTTAGATTGTACAACATCAGCGGAGGCTCCTCTGCAATGGAGGAGCGTTGCCCCACTGGCTCAGAGCCAGCAGCTGAAAAATAAAATGATACTGTATTATCGTTTTATTTTTCAGGTGCTGGCTAAACCAAGTGTGTGCAGGGAGGGGTGGGACCATTGGAGGGAGGAGGAGTGGAGTGAAGTGCACTTATAAGTGTGCATGTCAGTTTGGTCGATCGTCTTAGGCCGGCCTAACAGACATGAGCAGTTAGGTTTCTCCAACCCAGCTGTATTCCACTGCCGGGGGGAGAAACGGCACACACTCCCTGTGCCTGAGCGAGCGTTAAACCAGCCCACTCAGGCCAATTTCAGCGCTGCTTCCATGCAGCTTGAGAGCACAGCAGGGATTGGATGGGAAGTCTCTGCTTCCAGCAGTCTCTAGAACACTATCAGTGGAACACTATCAGTGGAGCACTGAGGCGCGAGGCGGCCGGCAGCATCATGTATGTTTTTTAAACTTATTATTAATCCAACACCCCCCCCCCCCCCCCCCCCACGCTGACAAAAGACACCAATATTGGGTAAGTACCATTACATACAGGCAAGTAACTTTTTTTCTTCTCCAGTATTGGATCTTTTATAGGTTCACATGCGTAAATCAGAACAGCAAGCAGCACACAAATAACAATCAAATATTACCGTGGATGGAGGATAAAAACCTCAGAGTATTTAAAATTATTGAAACTCAGGAAATAATGCTGCCTTACCGCCTGCTGCATTTGTTTGCACAGTCGCTTCTAAACAGTTACGTCACATAAATGTGTGTATATTGTCATGTTGCTGCTCTGCATATATCAGTCAATTACACTCCAGTGAACAGAGCCGTTGTAGTAGACAACTCTGATAAAATGAAATATCTCCTCTAAAGTAGCTTGCTCACATTTATGTAGCAGAGTAAAATTACAACTGCAAATCATCGAGCTATGCTCTACTTGGAAATGGTTTATCTCTTATATGGGTTGCCAAACGCGACAGAAAGCTGATCTAACCTCCCAAAACTATTTGTTCTATCCAGATAGAATTTTATACATCTTCTTATATCAACAGAATGTAAGAAGAAGTTGTTGGATTTGGGAAAAATGACTTTAATTTCGCCCCCCCTACCTTCCTCCCTCCCTCCCACCCAGACCTTAGTAACCTCTGCCTGCTTGCATGGAATTGGCATGTGCAATTTACATCAGTTTTGAAGACACCATTCTTCTGTTTACCCCAATTCCAAAACCCTTGTTGATATGGATATTAATTCCCATTTGTGACAATCAGGTGCCCTGCAACTGAGTGAATCTGCCCCACTTGTTGTCCTGCAGCAGCAGGAGTTATGCTGTTAAAGTCCACTCTGTGCTGTATCGCCCAATTCCAGATGGCGTGTGCTTCCTTCGATAATACCACTGAAGAAGAAACAAATTAAAGGACTTGTCGTATTTATCAATCTGGAGATGAGCTTCCCATCTTTCCATGGACAAATCCATCATCATAATAAACATTGCAGGCTCTGTGAGGAAGCCGGTCCCTTCGATATGTTGGACCTTTCCATCCACCACTCCAGGCTCCTGCCTCATCTCTATTGTTACTTTAATGTTATCATTGAAATGTCCTACTATTCGGAACTATTGATGGTCCGGTTACTCGAGGAGAGGCCACATTTGCAAGACTGAAAGGAATCAATGGAATATAGGAGAGACCTTGCCTAAAATGCGTTTGAATTATCATACCATATTCTGTATCTCAGAAGGCATTCGGGTTAATAGGTCTTGCAACCGGTTTAACTTCTTCTCTCAAAGAAATAGTTTTTCATTTCTTGCATTCGAAATTGGTCCCAGAAATTGAGTTTTGGTACACTGATTTATTAATTACTTCTGCATAGTACTAAACTCCGGAATGAGCTCAAACATGATTGGGTTGTCTTTCTGACCATACTGTGGAATGGACCTTTTATCAGCCAGGAGACCGAATATGGAAACACTTGATAGCCTTAGTTTCCTTAAATTAACTGGGACTTATGACATGCACTTTGTAAATATCCTTGGTGCTGACATTACACCAAAAGGCAGTCCTTTGAAATAATAGTGGCAGCCAGCGATCTGGAAACATAGATATTTTCGATGGCTTGAGCGAACAGGAATGTGCAAATAGGCATCCTGCAGGTCTAAGATAATCATACATTTTGACTCTTAAAAGCTGAAAGGTTTCCTGCAGGGATACCATCCTGAATGTTTGTTTCTTGAGGAAGACATTGGCATCTTATTCTCCTGCTTCTTTCCGGATTAAAACAATTGAGAACAGAATCCTGATTTTTTTTGGGATTTGGTAACCCCTTTTCTTACTATTGTCCTGTTTTGTATAATAGAGAGAATTTTTATTTGCTATTTTTTTTTTAGATGGAAATGTTGCAAACTGGTTAGTGATGTTTTTGGAGGTCTTTCGGTAAACTCCAAAACACCCTTTTCCACTCCTTCCAGGACTCATCTGTCTATTGTGATTATGCTCCAATCTTTTAAGCAAAAGGAAATATTTTCACAAAATGGCTGTGATTGTTGGTGACTGGTACCTGCGCTACATCAGGGTCTTCTTCCAGTATGCTGCAATCTGGATTGAGTAGCAGTTCTTCGTCTTGGGTTCTCAAACATGATGTTGTTTAAAATCTGTACAGAGGTGGTTGATGCTGTATTTGGTATGGTTGATAACTGTACTACTGATATCCACCCACTATAGGATGGTGTGAGAAAGTGCCATCTTTCTTGCATGGTATGCCCACACTTCTTGCTGAATTGCTGAATGTACTTTAACTGAGTGTGCCCTGGATTCCTGCCAATCAGGTGCCCAGGGCCTATGTTCCTGCCCTAATTCCCAAATTGGCAAACCCTGGCTACACGTCAGCCCCTGGTAAATGGTACCCAGGGCCTTGTGACCAGGGAAGGTCTCTAAGGGCTGCAGCACTTATTGTGCCACCCTTAGAGGCCCTGTACCCTAACACAAACACACTGCCCTTGCAGGCTGAGTGTCTGGGTACAAGACAAAACAAAGAGTCGACATGACACACATCCCTGTGTGCCATGCCCCCAACCTACACTGCCCTGGCATACATCAGCCACCCCTCTAGCTGGGTGCCCTATGCCAGTGGTGTGGGCACAGGAGCATGAGCCCTGTTCCCCTACAGTACTAAGGTCCATTCCTGGGCACTGTAAGTGCAGTGCTGCCATTTAAGAGTATATGGTGCTGAGAGCTCGTAAAACACGAACTCCACAGCACCATAATGGCAACACTGAAGACAGAGAAGTTTGGTATCAAACTTCTCAGCACATTAAACCCGCACTGATGCCAGTGTGGGATTTAATGTACAAAGCACTTCGGAGGGCATCTTAGAGATGCCCCCTGAAACCTAACCTACAATCCACATCAGGTCTGAGAGACTGCCTAGGCTGCCACACAGCAGACATGTTGCTGGACCCCTGGGTGGAGAGCCCCCGCTCTCCTGGGCCTGCAACAATGCACATCCTGGGCGAGGTGCTAGGTCTCCTCCCCCAGGATGGGCAGGGGGAAGCTTCAAAGGCACATGTCGACTTTGTGAGCTTCTCCAGGCCACTTGCTGTACTCAGCAACTGGCCCCCACCGGTTCTGACCCCCACTCTGGCAGGAAGACTAGCTGGAAACCCCAAGTAAGGACTAGGCTACTGCCCACTCCCACAGGAGAGTGGCAGGATAGGGGGTGTACCCACCCCAGGGCAGGGACCCATTGGTCCCTGCCCTTTACCTACCTGTAACGCCCCTAAATCTAGTATTTAGGAGCACCCTGAACCTT
Source organism: Triturus cristatus (assembly GCF_964204655.1). Taxonomy (NCBI): domain Eukaryota; kingdom Metazoa; phylum Chordata; class Amphibia; order Caudata; family Salamandridae; genus Triturus; species Triturus cristatus. The sequence continues at coordinate 700,901,183 of NC_140592.1, read as the reverse complement.
CCTTCCTCAGATTCCAGATTCCGAAAAAACAAAGAAAAGCAAGAAGAAAGAAGACCTGCCGTGCAGCTGCTAAGAAGAGGAAGACACCAACTGCTTTGGCCCCAGCCCTATCGGCCTGTCGACCATCGAACCTGCTCCTGCTAAATCCCGGCACCTCTTGTGGCCAGCTACCTCACAAACCCCGGAGGACCTGGCTACCTTGTGACTCTGAGCATCTGGGACTTCCATGAGCAGTGGCTCTGCTCAAAGCAAGTTTCTAACCCCTGGCATCAGCCCGGAGCCGCGAACTCTGCACACTCTGCACCCGCCAAGCCGGGCCTGTGCCGGAGTGAACAAAGACCCCGAGGACGTCCCCCTGGCGACTGTGACCTCGAATCCGGCACCCAAGGACTCACCTTGACGCTCCTGACGATGCTTGCAGCCTCCGAACCAGGTACCCCCCCCCAACCGCGATCAACAGAGGGTAAGATTTCCCGACATCAAAGGGCACCCCTGCACCCGGCGCCCTGCGGCCCCCCTGTGCCCAACTCCTGGGTACCTACCTATCCTCCAACTACCCAACTTACCTCTCGAAGTGGTGGTGGAACCTGAAGAATCTTCGTCGCCGAGCTTGCAGCCTTTGTTCATCCTGGAGCTTTCCCATTGAAATCCATTGAGCGCACGAAGGCTCAAAAGCACCCTGCACCCAGCCGCCCGAGTGGCCCTGGCAGTGTAACTTCTACTCCTACCTACTACCCCATTTGCCCTGAGCTAGTGACCAGGAACCCAGCTCCCACAGCCGCGTGGCCTGCTAGTCAGCAGCCACCAACTAAGGCCCCGCTGCCTCCCATAGGATAACATTGGGCTTAACTCACTCTGCACCCGCCTGCCCCTGTGCCGCTGAGGGTGTAACAACTGTACTTACCTGACCCTGGGAGAATAGTTAACGCCTAATTCTTTTTATCTTCCAATAGGTGTTCCAGAGTAGAGGCTAGGTCAGACCACAGCTGACTGTCTAAGTAACCAAAATCGCTAGGGAGTTTGCAGCTCTGATAGTGGTCTTCACTTTAGCAGAAACTCTTTTTCCAATATTTTCAAGGCCTTTTCATTCAGTGGGTGATGTGCAAGGAATGGAAAGACCCTCGACCTTCTTAAATATACTGGTGTAGCGTCTGGTGCTTTGTACTTGTCGTCCAGTCTAGGGACCACTGCCAATACTGTTGCTGGATTCTGCATCCATATATTACTGATAATCCAAATTGATTTTAATTATTTCTTAGGTGCATCTCAAAAGTCATACAAAGAACAGGCTAAGTCTAACTGGAATCAGCAAATCAAACAGTATAGAGGTTTTTCGATTAAAAGCATGAAATTCTGCTACATAATCAAGTGGAAATTCCAACAGTCACTGGTGGTGTTGGAGAAACCAATGACATAGCTACAAAATCATTCTATTCAGGGGTTTTGATGAGGAGTGACTTGTGTCAACTTAGTCATCATCGGATGTGAACTCTGTGCGGGTCGGTGTAAGAGGCAAACCAGCAGTATGTGGTGTTTATACCTGGGATACGGCCTATGTAACTGGTTCTGTCAGTAGAGGATTAGCAGTCGCCTTTTGCGGAGCTTAACTTGGAGTAACTTGCAGTTGATTCTTACCTGGAAATCACTCAGTCTGCCATTGTTAATCTTAATTCTCTCACCAATGCTACTGGGTTTTTATTTTTTTCAAGGATTACATCAATGTCATTACCACAGAAGGTTTCTTATTCTCGGTGTGACTACCAATGAGGTGGCTGTAACTCTTTTCCATAGGGTTCAAAACCCCTTGGATGGTATGTCTCATCATGTGATCCACCACAAGGATCTGCTACGATACTCTAACTCATAGTCATTTGAAGGCCTTGAAATCATGATTGACTGGGGCTCTATATGCAGGATCAAATGGGCCCGCATTGTCAGAACTGTAGGAAAGTGCCCCTTTTTGCCATGGCCACCCACACTTTCTGCCTGGTAATGGAAGCAATTTTGACAGAAATGCACTAGGATTCTGCTATCCAGGTCCCCAGTGCCAGATCTCTTTCCCTAAAACTTTGCAATGGTTTCCCCAATTGGCAATATCTTTAGCACCTCTGCAAGTCCCTAGTAAATGTTACCCCTGGTACCCAGGGCATGGGTACTAAAGAGGGTCCACAAGAGCTGCAGCATGTATTGTGCCACCCTAAGAAACCCCTCACCACACTCATGCAGACTGCCACTGCAGGCTGCGTGACATGGTGCAGACAATGGTGAAGCCACACAAGGCACACCTCCTGTGTGCCATGCCTGCAAACACTGCATGAACTATATGCAAGTCACCCCTACAGCAGACCGCTTTATATTCCATGTGAGAACACATTTGCATGAGGAGATATGCCCCGGTGATGTCCAAGTAAATTCTTGGACATTACCAGTGAACAGGGAAGCCATCTTGAGTATATGCACTGGGCATTGGTGATTACGAGTTCCCCAGCTACATGATGGCTTCACTGAAACCAAAGATGTGTGGTATAAAACATCTCGTATTAATAAACCCACACGGATTCCAGTGATGGATTCATTGATACATGCACCCAGAGGGTACCTTAGAGAAACCCCCTGAAACCTACCAATCCACTAGTGAGCTGGCTGACTGGTCCAGTCCAGCTTGCAGCCACAGACTTGTTTGTGACCCCCCCCCCCCTCCCCCCAGGAGGCGAGAGCCCCTCTCTGTGGTTAGGAACAATGCCTACTCTGGCAGGAGGTGTTTACACCTCTAAGCAGGATGGCTAGCAATCAGCATATCAAGGTTGGAGGCTTTAAAGCCATGCTGCCTTTGATATGTGTCTCCGGCATTCCCAGACCTGGGAGATGCCACCCCCTGCCCCGAGGCCCATTTGGCACTAAGACAGGTGGAACATTTGTATGCGAAGTAGGCATGGAGTACACCCAGATCAGTTACATCCCTAAGGTGAGCTGCCTGATGTGCCCCACTCGATAATTGCCATCTTGGTGCTGGCAGACTTTAGTAAACTGGGACAGGGTTATGCTCACTTCCCACAGGAAGTGGTCATATAGGGGGCGTAGTGAGCCCCAAGGGTAGGTAGCCAATTGGTTTCTACTCTTAACTCCCCTAATGCTCCTAAATGTATTATTTAGTCGGCCCCTTGAGTCCAAAACTTCAGATTTGCCGACTGAAAAGAAGAAGACACTGAAGAGCAGACCCCAGCAAGAACTGAAGAATGCAGTGGACTTTTGGCATCAAACCCTACCTGCCGCTTAGAAACACGACAATTGCAAAGACCCGACTCATCCAGCAGCTGTGCATCCTCCACAAGACCTGGAGGGTAGGCATCACTTCGCCGAGCAGCCAGCATCTCCCTTGGAATAGAGGAGCTACACCCCTGCAGTCTATAGGCACCAACCGTGACGTCTGGTTTTAGAAAGCTGCTGTCTGCTGGGTCCACCGAGCAGTAGCAGCTCAGGGGAAGGCCAGTGCACTCAACGAGGTAAGATCCTTCTTCCTGCTATGCCTGAACACACCAGGACCTCCACGAGCCCTCCTGCAGCAATACCCGGGCACCGGGCCCTTGCCGGAATCAAAGTTTGTTGAAAGTCCAGTCCGGACTCCAAAGACAGCACCAATGGCCAGCCGATGAGGAACATCAGCAACACAAAAGCCAGAGCTGAGAGTGGCCCAGTTGTGTTGTTTCTGTCCCCCTTGCTGGCCTTGATCCACAACTGTGAGTGTCTTGACGCATGAGAGCCAGCAGACTACAAACACTCTGTACCCGAGCCGCCCGGGCCCAAGGCTGCCAACTGCTCCCCCCATGCTCCCAGGACCCTCATGACCCAAGCCCCCTGTTGGGAGCTTCCGGACTTGTCCCCATGTCCCTCTTTGCAGCATATTTCCAAGTGGACCCCTTCCCTTCTACCAACCAGTCCAGCACCTCTACACCCAGACTCACCAGGGCAGATACAACTGATCTGCTGGTTGAACTGTGGTCCTTGTCCCTCTACCACCTCACGACCGAAAGGGGTCCCACATAAATGCATTGTAAGTATATGCATGCAGTAAAAGTTCTTTCTCCCGTAAAAAAGCATTACGTGTAAAAACGCACTGTTGGTTAACATTGCTAAAACTGTAAAAAGTCTATTAAGAAAAAGTACTTACCTGACTACGAAGTTCTTGGGTTCACAATATTTCTAAAAATACCTGTTACTTTTCTAAATTGGTGTGGACCTCCTTTTTGAGTGGGTGCATCACTTATTGACTGTGTGTATGCAGCAGATGTCTAACACGCCTCTCCAAGAAGCCTAAGACTGCCTGACCACACTATCCCCTAAGAGAGCACCTTGGGATTGCTAGAGCAAGCCCCTGTCCACTCATGAGGGATACCTAGACTCTATATAGTATACCAAAAAAAGGTATTCTGTGTAAAGAGCCAGCTTCCTACAAAAAACATCAGAACTTGTAGCCTGGAAGGTGGATCTTCTGATATCTTGATAGGAACTGTTTCAGAGACAGTTGTGTATTTTTAGAGTTCTTATGGGTCATTTTTTATGTAATTGAAAAAATGTTTGATTCCTCAAGTAAGGCACCTTCCTCCCATGATTTTTGAAGTTGCAACAAGAGTTTTGCCTCCCTATCCTTTAAGGTTTTTGATAGAATATGATAGAATTTGAAGGTTTCTTCAGTAAGTACATCTATCAACCAACCAATGAGAAAAAACCTGAAGGAAAAAGGACTTCATTGATGAGAATTGAGAAAAGCTCAAGGGACTCAATTCACAAGGCACATAGTAGAAATTGGAAGAAAGATGTCCTCTCGCGGTGTGGTCTTCAGACTGACTGTCTATGACTGAAGTTTGATTCATTCTAAATTATGTGACAAGTCAACTAAACAACCCTTATAGTTTTCGGGCTATGTTTAACATGGGTCTGCTATAGTAATGTTACCTCAGGACTCTCAGCTCGACAACGGAGATGATTCTAACATGTGAATCTATAAAAGATCAAATACTGGAGAACACATGATGCTGGACCACTATTGCTTGCTCCTTCTCTTGCATGGATAAGGAGGGAGCAGTTTTACGAAGATCACCTCCTTCAGCCAGAGTAATCCGGAACTCAATCCCACCCTCAGTTCATCACTGTAAAAGGTGCAGCATTACTTACATGCATCGGAGAGGCAGCATCAGGTTGGACACTCTAAATGAAGGGAAATAGAGAAAACGAAAATAAATCGAAATGTATTCCTTTCACAACAGAAACGCTAAATGAATTGCAAGAGAAGTACAAGAGACAGAGAGGTCTGTGCTGATGAGACCCAGATTTCAGGTTTCTTTTGAAAATGAAAATGCCACCAGAACATAATCAGAAAGTTTTTAGACTGAGCCTATCAGGTAGTTGTGCAATAGGTCAAACTGCTGAATAATGCCTTTTATTTTTGGTTCTACTTGGACACCGCCCGTACCAGTCTGAGCCTAGATGGAGCGAACTGTTATATTATTAGTAAAAGAAATTGATAAGAATGTATTGTGCAGCAGACTGCTGCAGCTTTCCAGGAGCAGTTAGAAATGGTTAGTGACGAGGAATGATGGAAGCAAAGCTAGTGAAAACAGACATACAACTATATCAAGAATGGATTAACCTGAGCAAGATCTGTCAAAGATATAGAAAAGGTGAGGCTCTAACAAATTGGATAGTTCTCTGTACCGGTGACTTGTGAAGTCGAGAAGGTGAAATTAACCCTTGGTGAACTTCACTGTCATACCAAAGCAGATGGAGGATGCAGAATTCAATTAGAAGGCTATATACAACCAGAGTCCAGTTATAAGAGGTGAGCAAGGATTGAACTGCAACATCTCTGGGTTGAGCTAGTGAAAATGCACCCAACTTGGATTATTCAGATGAATAAATCTGCAAAATGTGTAAGTGGACTTCAGAATCTTCATGATATACTGGAGCAGAGCTTGCACCTGTGCAGGTGAGATGTGTACAGGTGCCGAGTAAGATCAGGACAAAGAAAACAGAAAAACACTCTCCTGCAGCCTCATGAGCAAACCTGTGTTGATAAAAAGGTTAGTGCCCTACTGACTCCAGAATCTAAAGCACAGAATTGAGATTTAAGGGATAATAGTAAAACTACTGGGAAAACTAATGTCCTGCATGAAACATACATGGAAAACAGTTCAAGAAATTAACGGTGGGGAGTATTGGTGCCAAGAGCAAGCTAAGTAAGCAGGAACAGGGAATGTTTGTGTCAGTTTGTTTAGCATTTTAATGAAATGGGGCAACTAGTCTCTTTATTGTCCAAATGTACCACTCATCACATTCTGCATCAAAATCCTATCTGTTGGCCACCCAAACTGCTTATTACTTATGTAATGTGGTTCTGTTTCTAAGTACATTTCTTATAAAATGCTGAACTCTTGTTCTACAAATACAAACATAAATAAAGATCTAAAAAAATAAGAAATGGCCATGGTGTCAGATCACGGTGGAGGTCAATTTGGAGATATGTTAAACAAAAGTAGCTAAAGCCCGTATAATTGGAACATGTAGATAATCAAAGAATGTAGATCAGCAAATAGGTTTGCTACTTGCCTGTTTTAGTGCACAGCAGGGCCAGACTTACCTTCAGAAGGGAGTACTGGCAACTAGCAATCACTAAGCAGAACTGGAATACCCAGATGTCCCGGAAGAAGCCTTCTAGCAGGAGGAGGTAACCAAGGAAGGCCACCAGGCAGGCCAGAGACACCACAAAAAAGTTCTCACAAATACGGCGATTCCTAAACCCAAACACAATGTAACAAAAAATTTGAAGATTTACTCAAGTCATAGTCAAATCCTTTATTCGATCAAATACAAAATGTTCATAAAAGTACAAAATAAAAAACCTGTCTTCAATATTCATTATCAATGTAATAAATAAAATAATTCATTTCATCCATAATTAAAAATTAATCACAATCAACAAGTTTCCATAATATAAAACAAGTCATTACCCTATCAAGCCCCATATGATATAAAATAATGATCAAGTGGCCGACCCAATGGCTAATGATATCCCCCTCTTTTTTCTTTTTTTCATGCAGGCCCATAGGAACGAGGCTAACGAAAAACACATCAAGGGATCAGATAAATTTTCTTTTTAAATATGCCACCCGGCATTGCTTAAAATTCATTTTCTGTAATAGCGATTTTAAATAATCATTCCTTTCCTTCTCATATAGTCTGCAAAATAAAACTAAATGCAAATCAGTTTGTTTTGACAGTTTGTCACATGGGCACAAGATTAGATCAGCATGCTTATGTGTTTTATCAGGGTAGCCTAACATGAGTGGAATCATGTTCAATCGAAACCTCAGCAATATAAACCTATGTTGTGCATTAGTGACATCTGCCAAATAGAAAAATCCTTTCTCTGTCACTGGCGAGTTTGAGCGAAAGGTTACAACTGCATGCTTCCCTCTATAGAGTTCCATTGTCTCATATTCCACCCTCTTCAGAAACATGCTTTTAATCTTTTGCTTTGAGACCTTTCTACATGCAGATGGGTCCTTAAACAGTTGAGAAAGACCAATTTTATTCAAGAGAGTTTCTACATAACCCAACCATCTGGACCTCCTACAGTTATCCATGTTCAAACAATTCTTGATTGCGTCAACTGCACTGTGTCTGTTCACCAGATTGAATGCCACAAGAGTATGGGGGCCAGTTGTATTGTACCTGCGATGTAAGGGGGGCCCAGTTCCAGATGTAGAATATAGTTGGAGGCAGAGACGGGGAGGCCCACTAAAGATTTAAAAAACTTATTTTCAATAGTTTGGAGGGCAACTGTGTCTACGGTGCCCCACACTCCAGCCCCATACGTTACTGCTGCCTTAACTTTGGCCTGGTAAATATTTCTTATTGGTAAGAGGTTTCGTATCTAATATTTTAGCAAATATTTTACAGCAGACAGGGTTCTTTCCATTACACCCTTTCTTCTTTCCACTAGCCTTGACCACAACAAGTCCTTGTCAAAGAGAACCCCCAAATAGGGAAAGGAGTCGACCACCTCTATCCTCTCCTTCTCCACATGAAAATAGGGAGTTCTATCTCTTTTCCTTGCTCCCACTATAACTACAAATGACTTAGTGCGGTTTACCCTCCGATCTAATGAGTTCATAAAGGATACATACGAGGATATCAGGTGTTGAAGACCACACCCTGTCCTGGCGATCAACACCGCATCATCTGCATATGCTAAAATGGGTAGAAGTTGCAAATTAAAAATGGGGACATCTCTTGTAGTCTTGGTTAGGGCATTTTCTACTCCATTTGTGTAAATGGAGAATAGAAATGGAGCAAGGACGCATCCCTGCCTTACTCCTCTGGCGATTTTAAATGAGTGTGTACAGTCCCCGTTTTTAGTGTATCTGACCGAAGCCATGGCGTTGGGAGTACAGCTGTCTAATAAAAATTAATATGGCTAAGTCAACCCCCATTATAGTCCATAGCTTTTCATGGACCACACAGTCGAACGCTGCCGACAGTTCCATGAAAGCCATGTATATTTTCCCCTCCTTCATTCTGGTATATTTTTCTGTTATAAGTGCCAGGTTCAGGCACTGATCTGCGGTGCCCCTTCCCTGCTGGAATACATATTGGGCCTGGATTAAGATGTTATTTTCCTTGGCCCATCGCTCTAACTTAGAAAGGAGGAGCCGGCCCATAAGTTTTGCTGTTGTGTCTACTAGGGAAATTGGCCTATAGTTTTTTGGATCGGCCCGGTCCTCTTTTTTATAAATAGGGACTATAACACCTGCGGACCAAGACTGTGGTGGGCCAGCTCGGATTATGCTGTTCATAACGCTCGTTAGTAAGGGATCCCATAGCTCTGGTGTTCCCTGAAAAAAAAATCTATTGGGACCCCGTTCGGCCCTGGTGCCTTACCTGAGCTGCTCAACATCAGACTTTTACTTACTTCCATGAGTGAGAAGGAAAGGGGAACCTGGTGAGTTGTTTCCATTTTAACAGATGGTGCTCGGGGAGTTACAGTTCAGGCAAAGATTTTCTCAAAATGGGCTATCCATGCTTCCGCATCTACGTTGTTATCTAATGTAGGATCTGCAGGGTTTTTAAAATACAGTGCATTTATTATCTTCCAGAAGTCGCGGGTAGTACCCATTTTTGCTGCTTTGTCAAGATCCTCCCAAATTTCTTCTTTTATAGCCTTCTCTCTATTTCTCCTAATGAGTTTGTATGTAGTCCGCAGTCCCCTGATTTCATCAGGGATTCTGGGTCTGCTTTTCAAAGCATGCATCAAGGCTCTCCTTGCTGTTGTACAAGATGAATCAAACCAGCCCCTTTCGGGTCTCTTGTTTGTTTCTTTTGTACGTGTAAGAGACCGTTTTATATTCTCTAGGAGATCACAGAAGGCCTTCACAGTTTCTCCTGCTTCAGCCTCTGGGTCTAGGCAAATCGTTATTTTGCTCGGTGTGGATGATATAATTGCTGCAGTCAATTTAGGTTGATCGACATGAGCCCATTTCAATTGTATACCATTCCTTCTTGCCACTATTGGAATATCAATATTTTGTATAAGTAGGGGTTCCCCTATAGATACTTTTATCTGTAGTGATAAAATGGCGTGATCGCTAAAGTGTGTAAATTGGTTAGCCGACCTGGTGGGTCTAGAGCTAATTGGGCAGTAACTAACAGTCAATAGTTGACTCTAGGTCGTTTCTGCCATGTTACCTGATGATAGTTCTAGGTCACCCGTCATTACCATATTTCGCGATGTTAGCATCTTATTTAAACAATTGCCATATTCGTTGTGTGCAAAGTGATTTATGATGTTGCCCCCCAAATCCTCTAAGCTACATATAGGGGCTGCATTGTATTTGCAGGGGTGTATATTAAGGTCTCCCACCCATGCAACATTAAAATCATGGCTCCTACTATTGCCTGTGGCGTGTTCTATAGCCTTATTGACCTCACCAAGTATAACGTGTATTTGGGCCAAACTCATTATTATAGGTATTGATTAAAAGACATCTACCTTCTTGGTGTATCTCCAATATAAGATTATGGAAGTTTGCACTCGGGGATTAAAATTTGATTACCTTCCCTAGGAAATTATTCGGGATTAAGTTCAAAATGCCCCCCTTAGCCCTTCCTGAAGGTTTAGCTAGAGTTTGATAAGAACAATACCCATTTACATAAATTGGATCAATAGACCATGTCTCCTGAAAACATACGTCATGTCCTTGCCATATTTTCAACCAGTTCTCCTCACATAATTTTTGGGAAATACCAGTCACATTCCATGAGGCAATCTTAATTTTGGTAGCCCCCCCTTTGTGGCTCAGGGGAGTAAGACATCATTTCGTAGGACAAGGTAAAAACGCCTGGCTGTCATAGTTGGTTTGAGAGGTTTTCGGAGATGGATGCAGTCAATCACACGCTTACAGGTCAGTCAATGGGGCGAATCGAATTCTCAAGAGTTAAACTTTGCACCATGCAAGATCCCCCTGGGGTTTTGCAAACCAGTTTTCCCCTCGGAAATAAATTGTTCCTCTGAGGAGGCAGAAAGACTGGTTTATAAAAATAACCTAGCGGTAACACAACAATTTCAGAATTCTTTATAGTGACATTACCTAGGTATTCCAAAATATATCTGACTACGAATTCATTATTAAAAGTTAAAACCACACAGTCTCCCACCATTTCCTTTCTTGCTGGGCCCACCCACGATGTCCTTCTGGCCATAATCAACGGCTTGCAAGATTCACGGCTCCCCCCCCCCCCATTCAGTTTTTCTATCAACCAATGTAATGCTTTAAACATCAATTGTCTTGTGGATTCCGGTTGGCCATCGTTCATCAGAGGTGTGTTCCCTAAAACCAATACCAACGGTGCGGCTGCCGAGGGGAAGATATAGGGTCTGTTGTTGATTCAGTAGTCGGCCGACATTGGCCCTTTCCTCACTTTGGAGATCTGTTCGTTTACCTGGCCCTATCCCTATGGCAGGCATCATTCCTCCTTCAAAGGTGGTGGCTATGTTAGAGGGTGGCATTAGGTGGTTTTTTACATCGCCCATATCACTTGGCTGATGGAGGTATGTTTGACTGTTACTGGTTTTACTCAAGGCAGCTCTCGCATGCAACTTTGAAATCCCAGGTGGAGCATTGCTTAGGTCAGTAGGTGGGGGCTTGTTGTTTGGTCTAGTCCCCCTCTCATTTGTACTATTTGAGATATTTTGAAGTTGAGTCTCTTGATCCAACCTCACTTTTACACCAATTCCGTCCTTAATGGGAGCGTCTAAAACAGAACACAAATTCTGAAATACAATATAATAATGACACCTTCAACCAGCCACACCTTTCCTCACAACCAAAGATTATGTAAAGTACAAACAGTTAATACTCCATCGTCATTACCTCTCTAGAGAATTTTAGGGTAGTTGTTAGGGAAGTGTTTGCAAAAGAAATTGCTATATTGAGTCAGTGACGAAAGGAATTTCCTTGCTGATGGAATGACTTGCATAGTGAATTGCGCAAACAGTGATGGGCCATTATTGGCAGCAAGTCTTATTCAGGCTAGTTTGTTGAGAAAAGCAACTGTCTTGGGTACTCACCGGTCTAGCAGTGCCAGAAGGGCCAGGCGGTCATAGCGCACTCTCATCCAGCGTCCAGGAAGAACCCAGTACTTATAGTACTGCTTTGGCTTGGACTTGGTGTCGATCATTTGTGTGTTTTCTCTTGACTCATGAAGTGACTCCTGATCAAGTAGATCAAACTGTGCAGAAAGTGGGACAAGAGGGAAAAGGTATAAGCAGGAGCAGGCTCATAGCCCTTGACACCCCCCCCCCCCCACACACACACAAACACTAAGCTCCTACAAGCAATCACGACCTTCCTGCCTAATGCAAACAGAAGCAAGAGGTAGAAGGAGAGGACCTCACACTTATACAACTTTTGAACAAGGAGCAGTGTATCCATGTGCAAATTCCCCATGAACTTTTAGTTGTCCAACAAGGTATACAGAAGACTGTTGCAAGCTGGAAAAAGTGCATGGAATGGTCTCTGATGTTGGCCAAATCTTCCTTTTCTGTGGCTTCAAAAACCTATTGCATTTCCAAGCAGCAATTCAAGAGACCTGGAAATCAGTATTGTTCTACACAGCAATCATTTACAAAAATCACTGTTCGAGAATGCCAGCCAGAGAAACAGCAAGCAGGGTGGATGATGGAACATCTGTACACCTGCTGTTAAATGTCAGGCAACAACAATGATCCACCAATCAACAACCTAAAAAGGTAAACTTAATAGTTCATATTTATTTCACCACAAAAAAGGCAGTAAAGCCTACCAGTGCCTAGCGAAAGCAGGACTGTGCTCCACTGGCTGGTGAGGCTTGCATGTCAGGCTTAGCAGAGAGACTTGAGTGGAGACGTAAATTAAGCAGAGACCTACAGCAGATAGAAATAGCATGTAGTTGAAGCCAGAGCAAGGTGCTGGAGTTTTTAAATGCCATGTTTTCAGTACCATGCAAGCCCCATGCCAGTCAATGTATGTCTCGAATGACTGCGGCACATGATTTGCAGCACTTACTACCAGGATGAAAAATATAAATTGAGAAGCTTTAATTTGCTTCAGACTCTCTGAAGCACTTCAAGGTTCTGATAGTGCAGCAATCATTGTATTCTTTTATGAATTTAGCTTTATTTTGCTCTGTAAATAAGACAACAGATTTTAAGACAGCTCCTTTTATTGTAGATAATCAATAGTAGCTTCCAGTGCGCAACTACAACCTATGTGGACTACTTTGTTCATATGAACCAGAAACAGACTCCAGGGTAATTGCATGCTGGATCAAGTAAGAATTTAATGTCAAACTATCCATTGGCTGCGTTCATCTGATGACGTTTTATATATCAGACTTTGCAGACACGAACTCTGCTCCAAAAGAGTTGTGGAATTTCCTTCTCATTAAAAATGTCATGTAAAGTATATATGGTCAGAGCAGATCCTACAAACAGCAAAAGCTTAAGGTTTTGTAAGGTCCAGGCAAGACTTATTTTGTTACCCACAGTTCAGAACAATGAAGAATGTTTTGTCTATTTTCAGATAATTCAAGCCCTAGTGTGTTGTTTACTATTACTTTATAGAGTAAACTGAGGAATGCAAAACAGCACAAAGCACAAGCTGCCAGGCATCTGCCAACCAAGTAGTACCAAGGGAAAGCTTGAACGAACTATGATGCAGCAATTTTTGTATTGCTCGGAATTAGATTTCTCTTTAAACTTGAAGGAAAATGCTACTTACCAGTATGCATCTGCTCATGGCATGTAGAGCTGCAGAGATTCACACTCTGTGCTTAGATCGCCATCTGGTGTTGGGCTCGGATGCTTGCACCTTGTTGTTGTCTTGGAAGAAGTCTTTTGTAGTCACGAGATAGGGGACTCCTCCCTTGGACGATAGTGCGCATGGGCATCGACTCCATCCTCAGATTGTTTTTCGCCATGATGGGAAACGATGGAGTTTGTAGCAACAGAAAATATGTCCATGTGAATGTATCCAAGTAAGAGAACAGATACAGGTTCTGGGGAGGTGGGTGAGCGTGTGAATCTCTGCAGCTCTACAGGCCAAGAATAGATGCATACTGGTAAGTAGCATTTTTCGTTCGAGGCATATGAGCTGCAGAATTCACACTCTGTGCATAGACTGTACAGCAGTGTCTCCCCTAGCGGTGGTCACCTGTATCGGTTGCAGTGGTTTGAAAAAGTGTCTTAAGAACAGCCTGGCCTACAGAAGCTTGTTGCTTTGCCTGCACATCTACACAATAGTGTTTGGTGAAGGTGTGTGTTGTAGACCATGTTGCTGTCTTACAAATGTTTCTAGGGGAATGTTCCCTAAGAATGCCATGGAAGCCCCTAGTTTGCGTGTTGAATGAGGAGGAATTGTTAATGTGCTTTTTGCTTTTTGGTAACATATTTGAATGCATTTGGCTATCCACCAGGCAATTCCATCTTTGGAGATAGGGTTGCCTTTATGAGGTGGAGAGAGAGCTACAAACTGTTGTTTTGTATTTCTAAAGGCTTTAGTCCTGTCTAAGTAATAAAGTAAAGCTCTTTTGACGTCGAGCGTGTGAAGAGCTCTTTCCGCTACCGAATCAGGGTTTTGTAAAAACACTGGTAACTCTACTGATTGATTAAGATGGAAAGCAGAGATTACTTTGGGAAGGAATTTTAGATTTGTCCTAAGAACCACTTTGTTACGATGTATTTGTAAGAATGGTTCTTGTATGGTTAGAGCCTGGATCTCGCTTACTCTCCTGAGAGAGGTGATCGCTACAAGGAAAGCTACTTTCCATGTAAGGAATTGTAATTCGCATTTGTGTAAAGGCTCAAATGGGGGACCCATGAGTCTAGTAAGAACAAGGTTTAGGTTCCACACTGGAGAGGGTGGCAGTCTGGGTGGAATTATCCTTTTAAGGCCTTCCATAAAAGCTTGGATAGCGGGTACTCTAAACAATGACAAATGTTATCGGTTTGAAGGTAGGCGGCAAGGGCAGCCAGATGTAATTTTATAGAGGAGTATGCCAGATTGCATCTTTGTAGATGTAGCAAATAATGTTTTGAATTGAAGCATCTAATGGGTCAATTTTGTTATTGCAGTAAATGACAAATCTTCATTTTGCTGCATAGCAAGCTCTAGTAGTAGGGCGTCTGGCTTCTTTAATAATGTTCATACAGTCGGGTGGGAGGTTGAGGTAACCTAACTCTAGGATTTCAGGAGCCAGATCGCTAGATTCAGTTGTGCTGGATCTGGGTGCCTTATCTCTCCATGGTTCTGCGTGAACAGCTTTGGGGAGAGACGTAGTTTTTGATGTGGAACTACTGGTTCGAATAGTGTTGTGAACCATGGTTGCTGTGCCCATGTGGGAGCAAATAGGATCAGCTTGAGAGACTGTTTGAGCTTGCGTACTACTAGCAGAATGAGCGGGAGCGGCGGAAGAGCGTACGCAAATCTGCCAGACCAGTTAATCCATATCGCATTGCCCTTGGACAATGGGTGTGGGAACCTGGCGGCGCAGGTTGGGCATTTTGAGTTTGCGTGTGTGGCGAACAGATCTATGTCTGGTTGGCCCCACATTTAGAAAAAGGGTTAAAGAACTTGCGGATGAAGAGCCCATTCGTGTATGTGTTGAGTCTGACGACTTAACAGATCCGCAATCTGATTGTTCACTCCTGGCAGATGTTGCGCCAGAAGATGTATGTTTTGTGGAATGGCCCATCTCCATATGCTTTGCGCTAGTTGAGACAATTGCAAAGAGTGTGTTCCTCCTTGTTTCTGTATGTAATACATTGCTGTCATATTGCCCGTGCGGACTAGGACAGTTTTGTTGAGGAGATGTGTTTGGAATGACTTTAACGCTAGAAATATTGCCAGTAATTCTAGTTGATTGATGTAGAGTGCTTTTTGTAGGGTGGTCCACCTGCCCTGAATTGTGTGGTTTAGGAGATGGGCTCCCCAGCCAGTGAGTGATGAGTCTGCTGTTAGCACTATCTGTGGAACTGGCTCTAGGAATGGCCGCCCTCTGGAAAGATTTTGTTTGTTCCACCACTGCAGAGAGCGTTGTGTGCGGCTGTCTACCAACACCAGATCTGTAAGTTGACCTTGAGCCCGATTCCACTGTCGTGCTAAGCATTCTTGTAAAGGGCGCATCTGAAGTCTTGCGTGAGGTACAATGAAAATGCAAGAGGCCATCATCCCTATGAGCTGCATAAACACTCATGCTGGAAGAGAGTGTTGGGGTTGAAACTTGGTGATGATGGTTTGCATACTGGATATCCTGGCTGGATTGGGGTATGCTAGGGCTTTGGAAGTGTCTATTGTGGCTCCTAGATATTGATGTAGGTAGGAGGGCCGAAGGTGTGACTTTGTATAGTTTTCTGTAAACCCCAAGTTGCGTAGCAGCTGAATAGTTTGATAAGTGTGGTAAACACAGTGGTTGTATTACTTGGCTTTTATCAGCCAGTCGTCCAGGTATGGAAATACATGAATTTGGTGCCTTCGCAAGTGCGCTGCTACTACCGCAAGGCACTTTGTGAATACCCTGGGTGCTGTGCTCACCCCGAATAGGAGAACTTTGAACTGATAGTACTGACCGTCCACTGTGAACCTTAGGTATTTCCTGTGAGCAGGTTGTATGGGAATATGGAAGTAGGCGTCCTTGAGATCTAGTGTCTCCTTGTTGAAGCAGTGGAAGGACCTGTTGAAGAGTGATCATGTGAAAATGGTCGGATTGTATGTAGAGATTGAGAGGTTTGAGGTCCAGTACTGGCCGTAGAGTACAGTCCTTTTTGGGGATTAGGAAATACAGGGAATATACTCCTGTTCCTTGATGCTGTATGGGGACTGGTTCTATGGCATGCTTTAGAAGCAGTGAGAGAACTTCCTGTTTGAGGAGTGTCAGATGTTCCGTGGACATGGGACGCTGCTTGGGTGGTATGTTGGGGGGGTTGCAGTAAGTTCCAGGCAGTAACCATACTGGATAATTTGTCTTACCCACTTGTCTGTAGTGATGGAATTTCAGACCGGTAGAAACTGTGAGAGTCTCCCTCCGACCGGAGTGGGATGGTCTGGAGGGAGTGGAGGAAAGTCACTGTTTATTAGTAGGAGAGGCGCAAGTGTTGTTGTTACCTTGGCCTCTTCCTTTGTTGTTATTTCCCCTGTACCCAGCAGGGGATGTTTGTGTGGTGTTCTTATAAGAGGAAGGAGCAGTGTCTGTACTGATGTTTTTAGATGCTCCCCTATAGAAGGAGCGTCGAAAGGAACCTCGTGTGGATTGGAGACTGTAATGCTCCCATGGATTTAGCTGTTTCGGTCGCAACTGGGGCCTGCAGGCGAAGTCTTGACCGGTGACTTCATTTTCTCGGGGAGGGTCAGGGCAGGGGCACTTGTACTCCCTCGTTGACCTGGAGTGATGTGGTCGTCGGAGTCGTCTGCCTCGGAAACTATGTCCAGATCCTCCGAGTCCTCTGCCTCTGGAACATCGGGGCCTTCATCGAAGATGTCTTCGGGCACCGGTGCAGCCTGTTGCGCCATAATGTGTTGTCGGGCCCGGCGATCACGGATAGTCCTCTTGGAGTGGAAGGAGGTGCAGCCGTGGTAATTTTTCTCCTCGTGCTCGGGCGAGACCGAGGGTTGCAGACCTTGGGTTGGTCGCTGTGTGGGAATTTAGCTCCACACTGGGGGCATTTTTTGAATGGAGTCCTTTCCATTAGCCGTAGGCACGAATGGCGTCGATAGACCCAGCGGCCCGCGTGGATGACCGGAATAGAGTGTTGAGTAACGCGTCAAAAGTACATGATCAAAAACAATACCGTCGAGTTTGAAGTTTGAGATGGTTTGCGCGTCGAAAAGAAATTGATAACACTGTACCGAACCGGAGCGCTGAAGTTACATCCGAACCCGATGGTGGAGAAAAAACAATCTGAGGATGGAGTCGATGCCCATGCGCACTATCGTCCAAGGGAGGAGTCACCTATCTCGTGACTACAAAAGACTTCTTCCAAGACAACAACAAGGTGCAAGCATCCGAGCCCAACACCAGATGGCGATCTATGCACAGAGTGTGAATCTCTGTAGCTCATATGCCTCGAACACCAAGATATTTTACATGGAATATAATGTCGAACCATCAATTCTTTTAGCTCATAAGACTTATGCACACAGCGCTTGAAATTGTAGCTTTAATTGTTGGCTATCGTTATCGGAACTAAATCCCTCTTTATTCACAATTATTGTTCTCGCCATACCAGTGAAAACCAAAGCGACTGAGGACTTTTGTACTTTAATTAGCTACATTTTGATATTTTTGATTACGTAACTTTGATTGCCGCACTGTCCTCCTCTTCTCCTATTTGTACACTTGTCTGGCTTGATATGGACCTCTGACAGAGCTCAGTAAAAGAAATGGAAGGGGTGAAAGACAGGAGAAGGATACAGAGATAAAGAGAATAGTACAGTGATATAGGTGAAACAGAGTGAGAATTGAATTAGAGGTGAGATATAGAGAAAGGCGAAGTAGCCATAGAGAAAGACATAAGAGGTAAAAAGAAGAAAGAACAAGCATTGGCATAGCCAATAGGTCTCGCCTTTGGGACCTTATAAGTGTTTAGCCATGCAACAGTTGCATAACTAAATACTTATAAGGTCCCAAAAGCGAGACCTATTGGCTATGCCAAGCGGCCGTGCGCCGCAAAAGTGATCGTGTTGGCGATCAAACATCAAAGGGGCCCTGCGGCCGCATAAGTAATCACGCTCAAGCGCGGCGCCCGCGCACATGCACTGTAGCTCTAGGCTGGCCTGGTAGCACTTTTTGGAGCCCTCTCAAAAAGTCTCGCCAGACCAGCCCATGCGCTGGGTCAGGCGAGACCTAAAAAGAGAGAGAAAGAGGGAGAGGCACAAGCAATATTTCAGAGTGTACCAGAAAAGACTAGAGATGGGTGTACCCTCACCCCTCTCTTAATATTGCCTTTCACCTAAGGGGCAAGTAGAGAAAGAGAGGTTAGGTAGAAAGAGAGGGGAGTAACTGGTTCTTTTGAAGCAGGCGGTCTCTTTTAGATTCACATGTTTCACATGTAATCTCTACTTCAGAGGGGGTAATGATGAAGGTGTGGAGGAAAATAACTTTTTAATACAGACTGTCCCACAACTATCTACTTGAACGTATCTAGGTCTACACAGCAGTGTTTCAAGACATATATTAAGTACCATGTAGTCACTCTGTATATTATGTCAGGTTACGGATACTTGATATAGCCCACAAATCATAGCCAGAGGTATTATCTCGGCGCTGTACCTGCATGGAAAAATTGCAGCAGCCTAAAACGGCCAGGTCTTGATCTCATGCAGTCTGCCTAGAAGAATCGCAGGGGAAACCGTGTCAAAGGCCGAAGAAAGATCCAGCAGCACTAGCGAGGCAGGAAAGACAGAGTCTAAAGAAAGGCGAATGGTGTTATTGTTGCATATGTTTGTAGGCGGTTCTTGTATTGTGAGCCCATGCAATCAGTTAACTCTCTGTAGTTATTTAACAGCGACAAAATGGTGCCTTTAATGGGACTAATTGGGATTCAGATCTGGCCAAAGCACTGAAACAGCACTGTTGGCAGTCACTGACACCATTCGCCTTTCTTTAGCCATAGGCTTTCCTGCCACGCTAATTCTGCTGGATCTGTCGGCGGCATTTGACACAGCCTCACATGATATTCTGCTGGGCAAACTGCGTAAGATTAGTGTCGGAGGTACCTCCCTACTATGGCTCGCAGACTTCTTAGCCAGCTGCACTCAAACGATCTTGCCTCCTCTCATTAACTAAAGAGGCACCACAGGGCTCATCACAGAGAACGACATTGTTCAACACCTACACAGCCCCCTCCCCCAACCTTGCCCAGATTGTCAAATAATGTGGCTTTCATTTGATATACACAAATGATACCCGCCTGTCAACTCGTTTGGCCAGAATCCTGACTAGGTAAAGCTCAGGTTCATGGATTGTATGTGAAAGCCCTGAAAGGTTTTTCATGGCCCCAAAAAATTGTCTGTTTTCCAATTGGGGTGGGGGGGGATGGGGGGGGTCTGTAATAGCCCCCTTATTTTCAGCTATGCAGTGTGTGCCGGCCGACCCCCTTCGACATATCTCTTTTTATGATGGCCTGGGGTGATGGTTTTGTGAAAGACCAGCCAATTAGCAGGTTGTCCTTCTTTCACAATGTTGTCCCCTTGCTGAACTTGTGTGTTACAGACACTAGATCCATTCCCCTAGAGACTGCAACCATTCCTTCTACCCAACACCCTTAACCTCCTCAAAACCTAGAGTTGTTTCTAGGACAGGTTCTGTTACTTGACTAGGTTTCTTTGGATCAAAAGACAAAGGGAGTCTTGTGATGCCCATAGCAGCCTCAAACACAAGGGTGTCTTGTGATGACCATAGTCGACTCAAAAACTTTTATTTTTAATGAGGAGCTTTATCTATTGGACTTCTTTTTACTGATAATATCAGAGTCTTTGTCTCCATGGGACCTTTCCTTCGAAGGTGCCATTCCTCCTTTCCCTTTTAAGCTCTGTCTTCTCTGCAAGCTGAGTTGGTGCTTTTTAGTATATCCTATTTTGACCCAGTAGGATAGCTAGATTCCAACGCTACTTCAACTGCATGCTTTCTCAGGATTGAGGGCTCAGACTTCTCTCTCGAAGACTTTACAGCATTTTCTGGCAACTTAGATATATTGTCTTGCAATGGCTCATTATGCTTCCTACTCTAGGAACGGAGATGTAGAAAAGTAGCCCTTTTTGACATTATCACCCCCACTTTTTGCCTGGTATTCAATATGATTATGACTGAGGACCTGGTTAGCAGGAACCCAGTGCACTTCAAGTGTCAGACACCTTTTCCAAAATTGTGCAATTGTACCCCAATTGGCAAAATCTTTGGCACTCCCTATAAGTCCCTTAAGGGCATCAGCACAAATTGTGCCACCCTAAAGGACCACTCACAAAACAACAACAGACTACCACGGCAGGCTGCGTATCTTGGTGCGAACAAAAGTGAAAACGCAACATGGCACACATTCCTGCGTACCATGCGCACAAACACTGCATGGAGTATGGATAAGTCACTAATAACGCAGGCCTTCCAGCCCTAAGGCTGGATGCACTATACTACATGTGAGGGCATACCTGTATGAGCAAATATGTCCCTGTGCTGGTCAGCCCTATTCTTGCCAGTCCAAGTGAACAGGGAAGCTATTTTGAGTACATGTGCTGGACACTGGTGAAAACGAGTTCCCCAGCAACATGATGGCTTCACTGAAAATAGAGATGTTTGGTATCAAACATCTCATATTAATTAACCCACACTGATGCCAGTCAGGGATGGGGAATTCCTATAGCCCGACGCCCAGGACATATTGTTTGGGGTCAAGGGCAACAAGTTTATGTGTATTCTGTCCTTGGGACAAGTAGGCCCAACCCCCTACAGCACAAACCTGTTGGCTGCCAGTTTACAGTACCACATTATGGAATAGGGAAGGGCATTGTCAACAGTTAAGGTAATATGTGTGTCCATGGGTTAATGTTGTTCAAACTTGTATTTATGGTTCATTAATGCAAAGCATTTATTATTAGGGTGAGCATTAAAAGTAAATGCTGTAAGCTCGGCCTTCGCTACTGACGGCGGTTCCAGTATAAATGTGTACACAGGTGCCCAAAGTTTAGTAATATGAGACTATGTATAATGCTCCCAGAATGCTCTGTTTATATGCAAATATTTGCAAAAGCTTGAAAGCAAGAGTGATGGTTCTTTGCTTTCAAAATAAAATATTCACAAAAAAATGCAAGTAGGAAAAAAAACATTTTGCAAAACTACTGTAAGATTTTAGGTACCATATGTTTGCAGCATCATTTAGTAACATGTTGATGTATGCTTGTATTTCCCACAAATATTCATAATGGAAAATCAGTGTAACCAGTTGAAATATGATTATGGGAAACAAAAATAAACAAGCATTGGCAAAGCCAGTAAGTTTGAAATTGGTGGTCAGCCTTTTGGTTTTGTCAATGCGTGACTTGTTTAGGCATGGTTTTTGTAAAACCTTATCGGTGTGGGAGCTGCTGGGCCCTCACCATTCTAACAAGCATTGGCAAAAGCAAAAATAGTTTTTGGTCTATAAAAAAAAAAAGCACACATTGCCACAGCACTTCCAGGCACTGAACAAAACTACTGTGTGTGCTAATATGCTCCTTGTAAAAGAGCAGAATACTAGGACTCACGGTGGAGGGAGAGGGAGAGAGAGAGAGAATTTTGTTAAACACAAAGGTCATGGTTAACGCAAGGCCTAATTAAAGGCCCAATTAAAGAGTCTCAAAAGTGCATCCATGGTATATATCCTTGCATTAAGTGCATATATACAGTTTCTGTGAATTCACAAGAATTTACAAAAGTAGGCCAAGAAATAGTACTTCTAAAAAATATTTGTGAACTGCATTTTAGCATGAGCAAATGTTCATGTGCAGATTTGCTCATGTGAAAATCTGAATGTTTCAAGTACACTTTTCCTCCAACCACTTTTTGTCCTAACTCTGGTAAAGGTTTTACGTCTGCCACTGTTAGGAGTAAATTTCCAACCTTTTTCAGTATGGGAAACTATTAGAAAAAAGTTGGTGAAAACCCTTAAAACATGCAAGTTAGTAGGTTTGCACAGACTCAAAAGGGCATTCCAACCCTTGAACTACTGCTTGCCACTACCTTCAGCCCCAGTATGTAGACCTGCAGAAACGTAGCAACATAAGGGAATTGCTAGTATTCAAACCCTACTATGGTACGAGCCCTGGCATAATTAGAGATGGAATATAAGAACTCTTCTATAATGAGATTGCTGCCATAATTTGTCACCGCAGTACATGGCACAAAAGTGACAAGTGGATTTTGTTACAGGACAAATAGATTTATGAAGCAACCTGCCCCATGGACAAGTAGATATTTTATTAAATTCCACACCCCTGCCAGTGTTGGATTTATTAATACATACGCACAGAGGGCACCTTAGGGGTGCAAGCTGAAAACCTACCAGACACTGGTGTGCTAACTGTATGGTTTTCACCAGCCTTCCACCAGAGAGGAGTTTGACCCCCAAGAGTTAGGGCAGAGTGTTCACATCCCTTCTCGCAGGATGAGCTCCTTATTAGCATTCCAAGACAGGGGCGCTTCAAAGAAGCCACCGCCCTTTGAACTCGAATCTGACTTCCCTCACAGGAGAGGAAGCCGACCCCCTTTGTCCAGAGCCCTTTGGCACTTGGACAGGTGGGAAAATTAGTCAGGTAGAAGTGCCCACCCCAAGGCTAGTACCACCCCGAAGTTAGCCACCTGAAGTGGACACAACTTTTCAGATTTGGCCATCTTTGTGATGGCAAACTTAGGAACTTTGGGACAGGATTATGCCCACTTCCCACAGGAAGTGATCATATGGGGGCATGGTGACCACAAAGGTTGGTAGCCCATTCGCTACTAGCCGACACTCCCCCAACACCCCTAAATTCAGTATTTAGGGGAGACCCTGGCACCAGAAAATCAGATCCTGCCAATCTCAAAAAAGACAGATGTGAAGAGTCGCAAAGAGAAAGAACAGAAGAACCAGCAACTGACTTGGCACCAATCCTGTCGGCCTGCCTGCTGACTACGACAACTGCACCAGACAACTTGTCCCGCAACTGCTGTCTCTCCAAAGACTGGGAGACCCTCAAGTACTTCACCCAAGAACCAAGAACTCCTGTGGGACAGTGGAACTGTTCCCCTGCATGCTGCAGGTTTCAAAGACTGAAATGTTAGGCTCAAAGACCACAGAAATTTGTGGCTGGAAAGCACCACTGCACCGAGCCGCCTGTCTGAGCTAAAGTGGCCTATCTGTGTCAACGTGATCCCCAGAGCCTCCAGACTCTAAGTCCACCTCTGATTTCCCCACTGTGGACTTCGACGCCGCCTGAAGCCTCTGTTGCAGGCCCCCCCTCTACCGTGACCACACCAGGTGCCAAAGACCCAATGCCTGAGACACCTCTGCACCGGTCGCCCCTGGTCCGTGGAGAAGAGGACCAAAGGTGTCCACAGGTCCCTGCGCATCGTGATGCCTGTGCCCTCTGTTGGTTCAGACCAACTGGCCTCCCTGCCAAAACCTGCAGCCTCTTTTAATGAAGAGCGATCCCTATTGACTTCCATTGGGCACCTGACAATGTGTTGCATCCCTGCACCCAGCCGTCCTAGTGCCGCTGGTGGTGTATGGATGGTGCTGCCTGGCTGGTGCTGCCTTGGACCTTGCCCTACACTCACCAGAAGATTGGTCTCCAAATTCGCTGTACTGTACCTGAATGCCATACTCATTTTTCCTCCCACAGAATAACATTGCAGGTTCTAAAAATTGCAATACGTGTCGACCTAAATAAGCAACAGTACTTCTCTTAGAAACATACTTACCTCATCGTATTGATTCTGGTGCCCTATGCCCTCCATCAACTAAACATTTCTCTTCTGCCTTTCTGATTTTGAGAACCCTGCCACATCTACTGATGCCAAATGAGCTATTAGAACCTTGTGCCTTGATACCAATGTCTTGGTCTTAAAGAGTGACTAGACTTAGTTGTCGCACTGGTTATCAACCATTGGCAAGGCAAACACAAGGAGATGATCAACGGAGCGCTGAAACTTTTCAGACACTCACTCCCAGTCACAGATCGGGGTTGAACCCATCATCGTTCTTTAGTTCACTTCGCCACTCCAGTTCAGACACAGCTATATGCAAATCAGTCTTGACCCTGTGCCTCATGGGACTAGTCCAGCACCAACTGCCAAGCCATGTCTTTTCTGGGCCGGAAGCAAGCGTCCTGGGATCGGTTTCAGGCAAACAGCCCTCGTCAGCCAGGCTAGTTTGAATCCAGTGGCAAAGTGAGCAAGGTCTACCAAAGGGGTGATCTAGATGTTAAAAAAGCGTGGGAGATAGGGAGGACCCCTGCGGTACCCCGCATGGAAGAGAAAAAGTTAGATTTAAAACAGCCAACCTCAACTATTTGAACTCTATTAGCTAGGAAGGAACTGAGAAATGAGAGAGCTGTGCCTCTAACCGCGATCCTCTCTAGACGGCTGACAAGCACCCCATAGTTAATAGTGTCAAACGCGGTCTGGAAAGAAAGATTTAAGACTAACAGGTTCATTTGGATGATCAGTTGCAACCTTTGGAATTAAATTAGGGCGGTTTCTGAAAGGTACCCTGTCCTTCATGAACCGGGGAAAAGGTTCCCTGATGGTAAATGCTTGAATCTCTCCCACTTTCCTAGAGAATGTTAGAGCTAGGAGGAGTGCTGCTTTCCAAGAGACAAATTTCAACTCTGCTTTATGGATAGGCTCCAAAAGAGGCAACATCAGCTAACTGAGGACTGTATCAAGTTCCCATAAAACCGCAGGATGTCGAAGAGGTGGAAATGATCTGAAGAGCCGTTTCATAAACTGCTGAATGATTCTTTGGGAAAACATACATCAATGTCTACTATGAGTCAGCTATTGGCTAAATTGAACAAATATGGATGAATATGAATGTGTTATTTGAAGTGGATGAAGACCATTATTCCTACACCAAAAAGAGAAACGTTTCCATTTAGCATTATAATTCATATTAGTCACTAGCTCAAGCCTCCACCAGAATGTGTACGTTCTTGCAATAAATCTAAAAGGCGAAATTCCAGGTGGTTAGGTGCCATGCTATCAAATTCAGTGACTTGGGATCGTGGTGGAGAATCTCTAGGATGTCTGTAAAGTATTCTCGGAAGCACCTTCAGAGGAAGAGCTGGATGTGCTGATAACTGCAGTAGCTCGATGTATTAATATTGGTGAGACCACACCGGAGCAATGAGAATCAGAGTACAATGGTCTATCTTCGCCTTCCTCAACGCCCTGGGGATCAGGGGAAAAGAAGCAAAGGGGTAGGCAAATCTCTTGGACCAATTGATTGAAAGGGCATTGCCCATTAAAAACATGGGCTTCTCTGTTGTTCAGAGTGGTAAACAGAACTATTGTGGGGCGCTCTCGTTGATCGAAAAAGCAAACTACCTGTCTGTTCTAGTTACCACCCATGACAATCTGACATTTGCCAACTGAGTTCATCCACTTGATCTTTCTGGCAGCCTGGCAAATGTTCCACAGAGATGACTATCCTGGAGAAGCAATTAACTCCAGTCTTCCAGACAGGGTTTCGAAAAGGCAGCAGCATATAGGACAACCTCTTTAGCCCCACCACATTGATTGGAGAATTAATGGAAACAAGCACCGGAAAACAATACGTCTCGCCTATGCAAGAACTATTGGCTTTACCAATATGTTTTTGCGATGTTGTACAACATGGCTGCTGTTCAGCATGGCTAAAAGTTAGTGGCGTAAGGGGGAGTGGAGTGTCGTAGAGTGGAGAGTTATGGAGTGGTGTGGAATGATGTAGAGTAGAGTTGAGTGGCATGAAATGGAGTGAAGTGAAGCGGTGTGCAGTATTATGGAGTGAAGTGAAGTGTTGTAGAGGAAGTAGAGTGTCAGAGTGGAAGGGTGTAGAGTGGGGTAGGATGGAGTAGTGGCGTAGAGTGGAGTGGCACAGAGTGTCGTGGAGTGGTGTAGAGCACAGAGGAGTGGCGCAAAGGCGGTTGCTTAGAGTAGAGTGTTGTAGAGTGGCAGAGTGGAGTAGTGTAAGAGTGGAATGTCAGAGTGGGGTATAATTTTAGAGTCGAGTGACGTGACACAGTGTGTCATAAGAGTGGAGTGACATGGAATAGAGTGGAGTAGTGTGTCATTGAATAGAGTAGAGTAAAGTGGCATGCAGGGGGGACAGAGGGAGTTGAGTAGAGTCTCGTATTGTGGAGTAGTGTTGTAGAGCGGAGTGGAGTATTGTGGAGTGGCATAGAGTGGAGTAGAATGTCGGAGGAGTAGAGTTTAATGGAGTAGAACGTCAGAGCGGAGTACTGTAGAGTGTAGTGTCGTTGAGTGGCCTAGAGTGAAGCGGCGTAAAGTACAATGGTGCAGAGTAGACTGGAGTAGAGGGCAGTGGCGTAGAGTTAATCCGTTTTGAGTAAAGTCATGTAGTGTGCAGTGGCGCAGAATGCAGTGGCGCAGGTTTTTTTTTTTTTATTCTTTATTTTCCTGGTCAGCGGAGAGAATACAAAAGAAACAAAAGGTACACAGCACAGTCTCATGCTAGGCATACATCTGCACATGTAAAAGGCCTAACAGTCGTGTACATGCATAGTACATACAGTGCTACATTGTGTCTTATTTATCCATCAAAAATACCATTACTTATCAGATTTGCCATATAATATACTTTTCGCAGCTGGTTCGTGTCGACACTTCCAACATGCCACTGGACCAATCAGGACTGTTCTGGAGGAACTCACAAATCAGGCACTATTTGGTGCACTGGGAGGCACTCCGGCATCTTCCTGTGCGGATCTAAGATATTGGACAAAAGGTTCCCAAAAGTCCCTAGGTCGGGAGGCCTGCGGTATTTCTTCTGCATACATCTCCAATGTCTCTTTGCAGTATGTCATATCTGTGACCCAATCTTTAAATCGCGGTGGGCATCTGCTACCCCATCTCAATGTTACACGGCGCTTGGCCAGCAATAACGCCACAGCTAAATGCTTTCTTCTCTTGGTCAGCCTAAGCTTGTGGGTTCCCATTAGACAGATAAGTGGGGCATTTGGTATTAGTTCACACAACATAATCGTAAGAGCACTAGTAACTTCCTGCCAGTAGGCTTGAAGCTGGGGGCATGACCATGCCACATACAGAAAGTCTGCGTTAGAAGCGCCGCATCTGTGACACTTATCTATTCGAAGTCCGTATTTATATAATTTTGCCGGAGTATAATATATTTGATGCTAGAATTTAAAATGAATAATTCGCAAATTGCAATTTGATGTCAGCAGATGCGTTTGCGTGCAACTGTAATCCCAATCTCCCATGTCTATAGTGTCACCTATCGCCTCCTCCCACCTATGGATCGATTCATTCTGAGTCTGGTTCTGTTCTCCCTGTGATGCATTATAGAGGTGCGTTACTAGGCCCTGCCGCGAGGGTGCTTTTAGTAAGATTTGTAGTGCACTGAGCTGGGGTGGTTCGTCCAGGAATGACGGGTATAGTTCCTTGACTGCCATGCGCAGCTGCATATAGGCAAAGATCTTTAGTGGCCTGCGATGCGAGCTAAGGGACGGCTCATCCTGCGGGATAAATATATTGTGCGGGAAGATCTTGCTCATATCAGTGAGGCCCATGTCTCCCAGTAAAGTTAGCATGTTTTTTTCTTGTGTAACTGATTCGTGGGTGGTGAGCTTTGGGTAGTGCCGGAGCATATACTGGAAGTTTCTGTGCTCGGTTTGCTAGCATGTTCCATGCTGGCAATGTGAAGGTCACAGGGTGTATTATGTCTCTCTGTTGTATTTCTTTGGGCATGATATGTATAAACTATCAATGGGGACAGTAGCACGCTTTCATGCTCCACTGCTATGTGTGGGTTGTGCGCATGTGGCTGTAGCCAGTAATGGGCATGTTGTGTCTGTGCACAGTAAAAATATAACAGATGGTCCGGTGCCCCGAAACCCCCCTGATGGTATGGTTTGGTTTAGGTTTTCCAACCCACTCACACCTGTTTCCCGGCCTATGTTAACCTCTGCATAACTGACCACAATTTGGAAAAGAGTGCGTGTGTAAACCAAATCTGGATATTCATAAATAAATATAAGAATCTTGGCAGTACTATTATCTTTTGTATGGCAATCCTGTCTGCTAGGGATAAAGGCAATTTAATCCACCGATCTACCTGTTCATCTAATTTAGTTATGGCTCTACCATAGTTTCCCCTAATCACCGTTTCCAGGTTATGATGTACCCATATGCCAAGATATTTTACTGGTTCAGAGTGCCATTGTAGCGGAAAATCCAAATCAGGTTGGGTCATAAATGGCGTGAATGGTATGACCACTGATTTGTCCCAGTTCATACCAAGTCCCGAATAATGTTCAAACCAAATGTATTCCCTAATGAGCGGGTTTAGGTTAGTATCCTGGTGGCATGTATAGAGAACCATATCATTGGCATATAGTGATATGCCGATGGGACGGAGCTGGAATTGCAATGCAGATTCCGGGTGTTTTTGGCGGATCTTGCAGGCTAGTGGTTCTAATGCTAATGTATAAAAAAGTGGCGAAAGAGAGCATCCTTGACTCGTTCTGTGGCTTATGCTGATCGGGTCGGATGTGTTCCCATTGATTCTAAAACACGCACTGGGCTCAGTGTACAGAAGCGCAATCCAACGCAGGAAGGGTTCTGGGAAGCCCATCCGGCTAAGTACCGTGAACATGAACGCCCATTTCACGGAGTAAAAAGCCTTTGCCACGTCCAGTGCGGCTGCTGGCAGGTCGGGGTTTAAGTGACGAAACATTGTAAAAATTATACGTAAGTTTGCGTTGTGGATCTAGTCGGTATAAAACCCGCCTGATCTGGCAATACCAAGTTGCGTATCAGTGGTTGTATGCGCATCGCAATAATTTTGGCTAAGTTTACCATCTTCATATGACTCTTCATACATCGCAGCCAGGTGTGGGATTAATAGGTCTCTAAATTATTTGTAGAATTCCCCGGGGAGTCCGTCTGTACCAGGGGCTTTGTTATTTGGGAGGGAGTTAATTGCCTCTATAATCTCGTCTTTTGTAAAGTGGTGGCAGAAGTATTCACGGTGATTGTCCGACAGCCACGCTAATGCAAAGTCATCTAAAGATTGGCAAATTTCAGGTGGTGACCTAGTCGACTGCGTGGCGTAAAGGCGGGTGTAGTACTCAGTGAAGCTGTCTAAAATCAGTGTGTCATATGTAAGTTGGCCGTGTGTATTTGTAATCTGTGTGCTATATGTTGCCTTATGTGTAGATCGAATTCTGTGTGATAATGCCCGTCCTGGTCTTTCCCCCTCACCATAATTGAGTGCAGTATACCTACGCGAGATGCATTTGATCTCATCAGCTGCACGTTCTTGATAGGTGTCGATCTTTTGCCTGATGTCCGCTAACAGTGCGGGGTTTTGTGTGGCTGCATATTTAGCCTCTAGCTGTTGGATGTCCCTTTCTGTCATCGATAATTGCTGTTGGGTGTCTTTCAAAATGCCCGCGTGTTTACCTATACAATGACCTCTGATTGTGACCTTAAAGGCCTCCCATAGTGTTTTCGCGCTACTCACAGATCCAGCTTTTAAGTCAAAGTACTCCTCAATTGCCTGATGCAGCTCAACCCCAAATACCTGATCTAGAAGGGCGCTCTGCTGCAGGCGCCAAGTGAACTGACGCGGAGTGTATGTGGGGATGTCAAGAGCGAGGCGGACTGGTGCATGGTCCGACAGTGTCCTAGGCATGTGCTCCACCAGTGTTATCCATGTGCTAATATCTTGTGTGGCCAGCCAGTAGTCTATTCTTGACCACATATTGTGCGCCGAAGACGTACAAGTGCCTTCTCTGCGGCCTGGGTGTCTCAAACGCCACAAATCGATCATCGTGCATTCAACCATACCGTCTCTAAGCGATTTGGCCGATTGCTTCCCATAACGGTCATTGCCTGTGTATCTATCTAGCGCTGGATCGAGACAGGTGTTAAAATTGCCCCCCCAAATAATGGCAGTGGATGGCAGGTCGCGTAGTTTAACCCAGGTATGTGCATAGAAGAGCGGATCATCAGTGTTCGGACCATATGTGGTGACAACTGTTAAAGCAGTGCCTCCAAAGTTACCCTGTACTATGACATATCTTCCCTGGTCATCCTTGATGGCGTTAATGAGTGTAAAGGGGGAACCGCGTCTAACTAGGAGCATTACTCCTCTAGTATAGGTAGAGTAGGAAGACGGCATACGATACATTGCCCACCTAGTGCCTATCCTGCCCTCTAAGAGTTGAGAGATGCGTTTCTTGTACGCCAGCCACATCTATCCTATGGCGATCGAGATATGCCAGGACCGTCCAGATTTTCTGCGGATTTTGGAGGCCTCTCACATTCCAGGTCAGGAATGCCAGGGGGTCTGGTATGTCTCGGACTGCTAGCCATATGCATCAGTTCTCATCGTTTGGGCTCGCCAGTATCTTATGGTGTGTACCCTGCTGTATGAGCTGTAAGCGTTGTTTGATATCTGACCAGTTTTTCTAGAATAACACCCCGTCCCCCCTCCCACTCCGCTAACACCTTTTCAGCGGAGACAATCCCAAATACTTTAAACATTCTCAACAGCCTTCGCCCCAGTTCCAAAATAAACCATTAACTATTTGTGGTGTTCACAAGTGGGCGGGAGCCGCCGCCCTGGGTGCCCTGTGAGTATTTCACATGGGTGGCCGCCATAATAATAGAGTTTAAGTCACATCCAAGCCTGCAAGTTAACCTCCTTACAACAGGATGCTTCTCTTTCATCTGTAGACATATTACCATTTGAACCTGTATTTCGATCTATTATTGAACACAAACATATAGTACTACCTTATCTATCTCCCCAGCCCCTAATTTCCACTTATCTGCGTCCATCGAGTGCTCATTCAGGTATCTCCCGTCTGAAAATCATAGAGATTAACAAGCACGAGCAGCATCATGACCAGCATCAGGAGTCCCTACGTGCACATAGTGTCCCAGTGTACAATATCAGTGTTCCTTCTATGCAGTTCCTCCATGTTGACGTGGCATGCACAGGTCAGGCCATATACATGTCTTGTGGTGAATCATTCACTATTCAACGTCCGAGGTGGTAGCCTGTTCATCCGGGCCCCATCTCAGTGATCATCTTCATGTGCTCTGGGATCCTGTTTGTTGCAGATACTTTAGCACCTCTTTAGGTTCACTGTAGATTTTTGATTTCCCTTCATCCGTCACACGTAACCTGGCAGGGTATAGCATCGCATAGGCTATATTCATGTCACTGAGTTTCTGCTTTACAGGCACAAACTTCTTCCTCACCTCTTGGACAAGCGGCGTAAAATCGGGGCAGAGAAATGTCCATGCCCTCAGGTCTCAGGCTGCCCAGTTCCTAGGCCCTTCGGAGGGCCGCATCTCTGTCTCTATAATTTAAGAGTTTGACTATTATTGGTCTTGGTCGCGTACCGACTGGCAGTGGTGGAGCTAGGGATCTATGTGCCCTTTCGATAAAGATGTCCGAGAAGGTTTCACGCCCCAGGAGAGTTATGAGCACTTGTTCAATGTAGCGTTCGAATATGCTACTTACCAGTATGCATCTGTTCTTGGCATGTAGGGCTGCTGACATTCATATCTGTGCATAGATCGCCGCCAAGTGTTGGGTCCGGATGATTGCACATTGTTGTCCTGGAAGAGTCTTCGAAGTATCACGAGATAGGTGGCTCCTCCCCTGGACTACAGTGCGCATGGGCATCCTCTCCATCCTCAGATTGTTTTTCGCCATTGTGGCAGTGATGGAGTAGATACAGTAAGTGATGACCATGCTATACAGTAATTCTGAGTGCTGCAGCTGCTACAGGTGCCGGGGAGGAGGGTGGGCGATATGAATGTCAGCAGCCCTGCATGCCAAGAACAGATGCATACTGGTAAGTAGCATATTCGGTTCGAGGCATGTGGGCTGCTGAATTCATATCTGTGCATAGAATATATAGCAGTCCCTCGATTAGCGGCGGATGCCCGTGCCAGCTGCAGCAGTCTGAAAAAGAGTCTTGAGAACAGCCTGTCCTACAGCTGCCTGCTGTTTTGAGTGTACATCTACACAGTAGTGTTTGGTAAATGTATGTATAGTGGACCATGTGGCTGCTCTACATATTGCTTCTATTGGAATGTTTCCCAGGAAAGCCATGGACGCCCCTAACTTTCGTGTTGAGTGGGCTCTCGGAGGAATAGTTAACGTGCGTTTAGCTTTTTCATAACAAATTTGAATACATTTAACTATCCATCTGGCTATCCCAGCTTTGGAAATGGCGTGGTCCTTATGTTGTGGAGAAAAGGCAACGAATAGTTGTTTGGTTTTCCTAAAATCCTTGGTCCTGTCTATATAGTACATGAGGGCTCTCTTTATGTCTAGTGCATGGAGCATTCTCTCTGCGACAGTTTCCGGATTTTGAAAGAAAACAGGCAGTTCAATAGTTTGATTCATGTGGAACTGCGATATTACTTTAGGCATGAAGGTGGGGTTGGTACGTAGTGCAACTCTGTTCGCATGAACCTGTATGAATGGCTCTTGAATGGTTAGTGCCTGGAGTTCACTAACTCGAAGTGATTGCCACCAGGAAGGCGACTTTCCAGGTGAGGAATTGAATCTCACATGAACGTAGAGGTTCAAAAGGTGGACCCATCAATCTGGTGAGGACCACATTTAGGTTCCACACCGGCGCCGGTGGGTGTCGTGGAGGAATTACTCGTTTAAGTCCCTCCAAGAATGCTTTGATGGCAGGCACTCTGAATAATGAGAGGTGTTGCCTGTTTTGAAGATAGGCTGCTATTGCGGTGAGATGTATGCGTATGGAACTATATGCTAGACTGCATTGGTATAAGTATAGCAGGTAACAGATGATATTCTGAGTAGATGCATCTAGCGGGTTGATGTCATTGTGTTGACAGTAGATGACAAACCTTTTCCATTTCGCCGCAGAGCAAGCTCTGGTGGTGGGTCTCCTGGCCTCTTTGATGATGTTCATACATTCTGGAGGCAGGTTTAAGTATCCAAACTAAGACTTCAGGAGCCAGATCGCCAAGTGCAGCTGTTGCGGATCTGGGTGCTGAATTGCGCCATGGTTCTGCGTTAAAAGTTTGGGCGTTAGTCGCAGCGTTTGATGTGGCACCACGGAAAGTTCTAGAAACGTGGTGTACCATGGTTGGCGTGCCCACGTTGGAGCAACCAGGATGAGCGTCATTGAGTGTTGCCTCAGTTTGCGTGCCACTAGCGGTATTGATGGCGCTGGGGGAAAAGCGTACGCAAATCTGCCTGACCAGTTCATCCATATCGCATTGCCCTGGACTGTGGATGTGGGAACCTGGCGGAAAAGCTTTGGCATTTTGCGTTTTCCTTTGTGGCGAATAGGTCTATTTCTGGATGACCCCACTTTCAGAAGAACGGTTGGAGTACTGATGGATGTAGCTCCCACTCGTGCATTTGGTGGCTGTGTCTGCTGAGCAGATCTGCCATCTGGTTGTCCTTGCCCGGGAGGTGTTCCGCCATGAGGAACATGTTCCTTTGAATGGCCCACTTCCACATGCTCTGAGCCAGATGAG
This sequence comes from Triturus cristatus, assembly GCF_964204655.1. Taxonomy (NCBI): domain Eukaryota; kingdom Metazoa; phylum Chordata; class Amphibia; order Caudata; family Salamandridae; genus Triturus; species Triturus cristatus. The sequence continues at coordinate 700,867,358 of NC_140592.1, read as the reverse complement.
ACAACTGCGGAGAGTGTGTTCCTCCCTGCTTCTGAATGTAGTACATGGCAGTCCTGTTGTCCGTCCGGATCAACACGACTTTGTTGCACAAGTGTACTTTGAACGCCTTCATGGCGAGGAAGATTGCCATCAGTTCCAGAATGTTGATGTGCATCTTTTTCTGCTGTGTCGTCCATAGTCCCTGCACTGTATAATTGAGTACATGAGCTCCCCATCCCTGGAGAGACGCGTCCGCCGTCAGTATTATTTGTGGAACAGGCTCTTGGAACGGTCGGCCCTTGCAAAGGTTTTGTGGATTCCACCAATGCAGAGAGTTGTATGCCCGACCGCTCACCAACACTAGGTCTTTTAACTGTCTTTGAGCCTGATTCCATTGACGTGCTAAGCACTCTGGAAGCGGGCGCATATGTAGTCGCGCGTGCGGGACTATGAAGATGCAGGAGGCCATCATGCCTATCAACTGCATGAACACTCGCGCTGGAAGGGAGTGTTGAGGTATGAACCTTTTTTATTAGCAACTGTATGCTGCTGATTCTCACTAAGGTTGGCTGAGCTGTGGCTGCCAGAGTGTCTATGGTTGCGCCTAGGTACTGTTGTACGTGGGCTGGTTGAAGGTGTGATTTGGGATAATTTAGTGAGAATCCCAGACTGTGAAGAAGGTGAATGGTGTGGGACATGTGGCTGGCGCATTGCTGGGCTGACTTTGCCTGAACAAGCCAGTCGTCCAGGTAAGGGAAGACGTGAATATGTTGTCTTCGCAAGTGAGCAGCCACCGTCGCTAGGCACTTGGTAAAGACCCTGGGAGCTGTTGTTACTCCGAAAGGGAGTACCTTGAACTGATAATGTTGATTTTGAATAGTGAACCTGAGATATTTTCTGTGGGATGGGTGTATGGGGACGTGGAAATACGCATTCTTTAAATCTAGTGTTGCTAGGAAGTCTCCCTGACTGAGTAACGGCAAAACCTGCTGGAGGGTGATCATATGAAAATGTTCCGACAGAACGTACATGTTGAGAGGTCTTAGGTCCAGTATAGGCCTGAGCGAGCCGTCTTTTTTGGGGATTAAGAAGTACAGAGAGTACACCCCTAAACCGTGCTGTTGGATAGGCACGGGCTCTATGGCTCCTTTTTGCAGCATACTCAGTACTTCCTGCTGCAATAATGTCAAGTGCTCTGCGGACATAGGACGTTGTCTTGGTGGTATGTTGGGTGGAATGGATGTTAATTCTAGACAATAAACGTACTGGACAATGTCTAAGACCCACCTGTCTGTGGTGATGGAACTCCAGACTGGCAGGAACTGTTGTAATCTCCCCCCGACCGGTGTTATGTGGACGGGGGGCAGTGACAAGACGTCACTGTTTGTTATTGGCAGAGGATCTGGTAGTGCTGTTTCCTTTGCCTCTGCCCTTGGTGCTGGAGCCACGGTATCCACCCCTATTGTTTTTATTATAACAACTTTGGGACCCTCCTTTATTGTACTGCTGCTGGGAGCCCTGACCTCTAGCTGCTCCTGAACTTCTGGGGCGACGAAAGGAGCCACTACGAAACTGCTGGGATTGTAGAGCCCCCATAGATTTAGCAGTCTCAGTGTCTTTTTTAATCTTGGAGTGTGGTGTCAACTTCAGGGCCAAATAAGAAGTCTGGGTTGACTGGCTGATGCAAGATATTTGTTTGGATGTCTGGTTTAAAGCCCGATATTCTTAACCATGCATGTCTTCGTAACATCACACTAGTGTTGATGGCCCTGGCTGCTGTGTCTGCTGCATCCAGTGTGCATTTGATGGACGCATCGGTAACGAGTTGCCCCTCTCTAATGAGGAGCTCCGCCCCCTCCTTGTACTCATCTGGTAGGTGTTGTATTAGGGGTTCCAGGGTATCGTAGTGGGACCTGTTGTACCTGGCTAGAAGTGCCTGGGTGTTGGCAATGCGCCAGATGTTTGCTGCTTGAGCGGCCACCCGTTTCCCAGAGTTTAACACCTTGGACTCTTTGTCCGGAGGAGGAGCATCACCAGTAGTTTGAGAGTTCGCTCTTTTGCGGGCGTTAGAAACAACCAGGGAGTCCAATGGCAATTGACCATTAATGTACATAGGGTCTCCTGGGGCTGGTCTATACTTTTTCTCAATCCTGGGGTTTAACACTCGTGTTCTTGTTGGCTCCTTAAAGATGTCCTTAGCATTTTTAAGAACACTTTTTAGCATCGGTAGTGTCTTAACCGTTTTTTCTGATGTGGAGAACGTGTCCACTAAGAAATCCTCTTCAACAGAGTCTGAATGAAGTTCAACCCCGTGATTGGCAGCCGCCCGTTCAATGAGGGCGTTAAAAGCAGCAGTGTCCTCAGCAGGGGGTGGTTTTATATTGTAGATAGGGGTGTCCGGAGCATTGTGGATGTCACCTGGGTCATGTGGGTCTCCCCATGATTGATCCTGGTCCTGTGGTTCATCCTGGTCATGATGTAGAGGATAAGTGGTATCCTCATAATAGGTGTCACCTGCATCCGTCTCCGAAGGTGGTGGAAAAAAATCAAGTGTGTGGTGAGTATAAGATTGATAAGGTTCCACAGGCAGTGGAGAGGAGCCGGAATCCATTTTCTTCTTGAGCGGGATTTTATAGCACTCCAAAGTGTTCACCGGGACAATTTTTCTCTCCCGAAACACCAGTTTACCGGTTTCGAGGTCGATGACCCGCTCCTGTGAGTCGTCGACAGGTGGATCTGCAGGTGCAGGTCTTGCGGGTGTGAAGCCCTTCCGGAGTGCGAACATTTTAGGTGTCCCCGACGGCGGCAATCCAAAAGTGATCGGCGTCGATGTAGCCTTTGCGACCTTCTTCGGCTCGTGGCCCTGTTTCGGGTCGGGTGTGTCCCGTTCCTTGATGCGCGTCAGGGACTCAGACACCTGCTTCACCAGGGATGGCGATGGTGCACTGGAACCGACGTGCTATTCGGGGACCGGCTTGGAGGCCGTCCCAGGTCCCTTTCCCGACTTAGGCTTTTCGATTTGAGTTTTCGGGTCGACGCCCTGTGGAGTGGGGATCCTCGCACCGTCGGCACCCTTTGCAGTCGATGCCCGATCGGTCATCTGGGCTGTAGGCGTACGCGCCCCAACTTTGGTTGTTAAAGGCATCTGCGGCTTCGGGGGACCGAGGGCCTTCTTGTGTTTCTCGGTGCCGAAAACCCTGTGTGTCCTCGGCACCGACAGTGCTTTTAGGCTGTTCGGTTCCGATGTCCTTCTTTTGTGTTTGCGGATGTGAAGGGTTGGAAGCCTTCGATCCGACGAGGACGAGTTGCACTTTTTTGTTTCGGTTTCACCTATGCAGCTTTCAGTTTCGATTTTGAGGGATCGACTCGAGAGGTTTTACAAAGTTCCGGCTCGTTGGAAATGTTCGAAAGCCGAGCCCGGAGGCGGGGCTGTAGAACGCAGTGACTGGTCTTGGGTGAGGCCCGCAGGCGACCCCGCGACCCGAGCCATATGGACATTCTGTCCCTGGGCCTCCGTATCGACGGATTGGCCTAGCTCCTCGCCTGAGCTATCTTCTTCGGCCCCAAGGGCCCGATTGTCGTCTCCTACCTCGTCGAAGACTTCGTCCTGGAATATCCCCTCGTCTTCGGCTTCATAGTTGGAGTCAAGTTCCGAAGCAGAATCAGATTCCACTTCCTCAACGCTCTCGACATCTTCATCCTCGGTCCCGAATATGTTTACCGGGGTAGGCGCCGATTTGTTGGCCTCCAAGCGAGCTGCACATCGATTCCGAAGTGTCTTCTTTGACCGGAATCGGGCGCAGGCCATACACTTGGATTCATCGTGATCCGGTGACAAACATTTGTTACACACCGGGTGGACGTCGATGTGGGGATATTTGGCGTGACACAGAGGACATCGATTCCATGTTCGATCGTCGATTGAAGTTCGGTCCGAACTCGATCCGATGAGGTGAAAGAAGAAAGTTATCGATACCGAACGCGAACGATACCGACGAAGTCTAAATATAGTATTCCTAACTTGAGCTAAGATAAGCACATCCGAACCCAATGGCGGAAAAAAACAATCTGAGGATGGAGAGGATGCCCATGCGCACTGTAGTCCAGGGGAGGAGCCACCTATCTCGTGATACTTCGAAGACTCTTCCAGGACAACAATGTGCAATCATCCGGACCCAACACTAGGCGGCGATCTATGCACAGATATGAATTCAGCAGCCCACATGCCTCGAACACATAGGTCCTGGGTTGGTCCTCTCCGCCAGTCCCACCAGGCGCATGTTATTTTGGTGGGATCGCGCCTCAATCTCTTCAGCCTTTGCCATTAACGCGGATAGTTGCTTGTCCATTTTCCCCTGTCTAGTCTCCATTTGAGTGTGGGAGACTTCAGCTTCGGATATGCGGCGTTCTGCCATGTCAATTCGCTCTGTGTGCCAGTCCAGCCCCTCTGCCATGCGGTCCACCCGATAGGTTAGTGAATCGATCTTGCCATTGATGTTGGAAAGGGCAGCCTGGATCGTTAAAAACATGGCCTGCACATCTCCATTTGTGGCTCCGCTCGCAGCTGTCGCTGTCTGCTGTGTATGCAGCTGATCGTCCGGGCATTGCTCCGCCGGTTTTTTAGATTGGTCGAAGGTGAATTTGGGCTGATTTCTGTCTGTTTTACCCATGATTCTTCTAACAGTAGTGTCCAAGACCTGCCCGTTTGTTTTCTCCTTATAGTGAGATGTGCAGAGCAGGTTTTAAATATATGCTGACTGTTCTACTCCGTGTGTCGTAATGTGCCAACTGTTGCTTTATAGGCTCTGGAAGCAAATATGCGCAACTTTCAAGCCAGACGCATGCTGCTGACTCACCCTTTGTTTTGCTGTCTTCGTATGGGGATCACACCCTCCCCGCCACAGCTTTCCTCAGTGGCAGTGCAAATTAGTGCTTCGTTTCGTGTGGACAGGCACTACGGACCATGAGGTGGGGCAGTTATGCGGTGATGTGGCAATGTGGTGGATTCTGACGGAGGGCAGCAGAAGTAGTCCGTCTCCGCCACTGGCCATCCAGTACTTCTGAACCAGGGATAATGATCGCGTCTGCTTGGCCTGCCGGTCAAGTTGAAGAGGGATTTACATGAGGGCTCAGCAGAGATGGTGTCTGCGCGTTCATTCAGGGTCACTGGTTGTCGTCTGGCCACTTTGCCACCGCTGGGGCCCAAATGGTGTCCGATCCAGCCGCCTGGGCGTAGTCCGCCATCACTACAGGCCTCCCGGGTCCCTCCGGTGCCCCCTGGAGAGTGCTCCATGGATGTTGGGGGGGGGGCGGTGCCCTCCACCGCAGAACCCCCACGGCCCGTGCCCAGCTTGCTCAGTCCGGCGGTGCAGGTCCTTGCCAGTCCGGCCCAGCACAGTCAGGTGTCTCCCCGCCCCCAGGGCGCTAGTTCGGGGCCAGTCAAGACACCGAACACGCTTGCAGTCTCTGCCTATCTCGGACGCCGCACACTCACCCTTGGTCCGCGATGAGTACCAGGAACGTGTCCACTTCAGCAGACAGTTTCTAGCAGGGCCCTCCGGTGTTTCTTTGCCCTCCAGGCGGGTATCGACTTCCGGATGGTGAGCCCCCCCCCCCCCACTCCGGCCATGGCAGAGGCAGAGGCGAGGCCTTCTGCCGGCGTGAGTACTCCGCATCACGGTTGGCTCCTTATGCAAGGCCGCGACCCAAGCTCGCAGTCCCCTCCAGCAGGCCTCACCGGCGTCCATCGGTAACCCGGTGGTTTGGGTCTGTGTCGGGGATCAACAAAGGGGTTTTTGCGGGGCCAACGGTTTCCAAGAATGTGTCCTCGTTTAGCAGAGGTTCCACAAGCTCGGCATGTGCAGGATTATTTAAGGATCGTTCGGCGGCCGAAGGAGCACGCTTAGGAAGTGGCCATCTTCCAGCGCAGCTAGCTCGTCCCCCCCAGTGAGATAGGCTTGAGTGCAGTGGCGTAGGTTAGAGTGCAGCGGTGCTTAACAGATTAGAGTGGTATGGAGTGATGCAGAAATGTTGTGGCGTAGAGTGCATTGGCGCAGAGTGAAGTAGAGCTGTGCATAGCAGAGTGGCGCTTAGCCGAGTAGTGCAGGGTGCAGTGGCACAGAGTAGAAAGGCGCAGAGTGGAGTGAGGCAGAGCATAGTGGTGCAGAGTGTTGTAGCGTGCAGTGGCATAGGATGAAGTGACGTAGGGTGCAATGTTGCAGAATAGAGTGGCAAAGAGTGCAATGATGTAGAGAAGAGGGGCTCAGAGTGTATTAGTCTAGAGTTCAGTGGCATGGAATGGTGCAGAGCAAAGTGGCGTAAAGTGCAATGGTGCAGAGTAGAGTACTGTGGTGTACAGAAGAGCTTTGCAGAGTATAGTATAGTGGCGTACAGTGCAGTGGGGTAAAGAGTAGATTGACAAAGTGCAGTGGCACAGAGTGCTGCACCGTACAGTGAGGTAGAGTAATGTGGGGTAGAGTGGAGTGGCGCAGGGAAGACTGCAGTGGCGTAGGGTGGAATGTCACAGAGTAGAATAGGGTGGCGGAGAGTAAATATTTCAGAGTACAGTGAAGTGGTGAAGAGTGCTGTAGAAGCCTGCTTCGTAGACTGCAATGGTGCAGAGTAGATTAGAGTGAATTAGAATACATTGGTGTAGAGTGAAGTGGTGAAAAGTGCAGTGGTGCATAGAAGAGTATTGTGGGGTAGAGTGCATTGGCATGGATCAAAGTTGAGTAGAGTGAAGTGGCATAGGGAGCGGTGCAGAGTAGAGTGCAGTTATGCAGTGTGGAGTGGAGCACTGCAGAGTATAGTGTAGTGACAGTGTAGAGTGGTGCAGAGTAGAGTTGGGTAAAGTGGAGTATACATTGTAGCGCACTGTAGAATTATCAAAAAAATTGCTTCATTTGTGCTTTTCATTTTCTGAAATAACTGCACAGTCCATTTATAGACATTTTTTGTGCTAGAAACAAAATCACATCCTACAGCACACCCTGAGTAGCCAGCATGAGTGAATCCCTCACTTTGAAGTCAGAAAAAGAAAAGTAAACACTAAGCTCCCTGGAAGACAGAGTCTGACACTTGTCCTCGGTCTTTGAATGCACAGCAAATGTGACAAGAACAAGATTTAATGGCCTATTTACAGAAATCCAGTATTAGTGGAAGAATACAGTAAAAAGGATTTGAGGAAGGGACAAACTCAAGCTGGACAGCCTAAAACAAATTCAGCCCACAAACAGAAATCCAGCAAATGTGAGTTACAAAGCCAATGGTAAGCAATGGGGGGGGGGGGGGAAGCTTTTCCAGGGAAGCTTTCCGAATGTCCTCAAGATGTCGTTGGCAAACCGTAGCCTTGGACTTGAAGGGGAAGCAACTGTATGAAGCATTCATCGACTTTGCTACTGCCTTCGACAGTGTTGCGAGAGATATCTTGTGGAAGAAATTACAGAAATGGGGCATTCCACCAGACCTCTTAAGAGCGAATAAGCACTCTCTACACTGACATCAGTGAAAGTTAGAATTACATCAACATGGGCAACCTTAAGAAAGACTGGCACAGACAGAGGCTGAAACAAGGCTGTATACTCAACACCACTATTGTTCAATCTTTATATAGCAAACCTTCCAGCTTCCCCGGCTTCTATCTTCGCCTTCCCAACTAAATTTGCCGGTCAGAAAATCCAGGCACTACAATACTCAGATGACACTGTTCTTTTGGACCAAACACACGTGGGGCTGCAAAGACCATTGGATGCACTTGGGCAGTTTTGCCAAGAAAACAGAATTGAAATAAACATTGCTAAAATCAAGTTTGTAGTTTTCGGGTGGAAATTAATTAAAAAGGGTTCTGTGTCCTGGAACAATGTGATGGTAGAGAGATCTCCTTCATACAATACTGCCACCTACAAATTACCGATGCATGTCCGTCATGCTAGATTGCACTGAACCAGTGGGGAGGATCAGAACGAAAGCGAAAGTTTAGCAGTCATTTTATGTTCATAGGACAACTGGCCAACCCTCTCATTTAAGAACAGAAACTGACGACTGCAGCACAACAGGAAATAGTAGTACATCGTACAGAATGCAATAGGTATCTAGAAAAGGAGCAAAGGAAAGTGACCTGGAGAAAGGCGAAGTTGGGTAGTGCAGTAGAGTGTCCCTTTAAAAAAATCAAACCCTGACGTAGTTTTGGGGCGACATCACAAACTAAAGCTGCAACAGGAGGAGGAGCAAGCACTAGTTTTCAGGCCAAAAAACAAATGTTAAACAAAACACAAGCACAGCAACTGAAAACACAAGCTGTTCCAGCCAATAACCCATGTTAAAAAAGAGTGTGCCCCAAGTATGAAATGGCCTGAAGGGAAATGAGTGAATTAAAGAAGTTAGCGCACACCAATTTAAAATAAGCTCTGACAATGAAATTCAAAATTAGACTCGTATGTGTGCCAACCAGACAGAGGTGGCAAACCCCTAAAACATAGAAAAAGATATGCAAGTGATTCTTCACTCGATTACTGGTTGCACTGAGTGGGATACAATTCCTCACATAATCATAATAGAAGATACTCAAGCAACAATGATGAATTTCAAAAGTTAAACACAAACATCAGAGTAATCTATTTTACTTAAGTTAGTCTTTAATTGGCGGATTGTACTTTGTTACATATTCTAATTTCGAACAAAATTGTTATGTCTAATGACATTCACTATTAAGTCATGAAAACACATCCATTGTTACATGCATCAACATAAATGACAAATCTCCATTTGATGGTGTGCCCAATGCATTTCGGGATTAACACATCCCTTCTTCAGGGGCCACTGTTGAAAGAATGAATAAAGGACTGGTCATAATTTTAAAAGCACTTAAGAGATATACAACATACAGGGATGAAATAATGAATCCAGAGTCATTAATGCACATAAGCATGGCAACCAGAAAATGAAAACCCGAACGGTAAGAAGAGGAGCAAGCCTAGGGAATGCCCAAAGAAGTGAAAGTGTGGTAAGCATACTGAAAAAACACCTCGTGTATCATGCCAATGAAAAACAAAAAAGAACAAACAGCCAAAGATCCACAGTATACAACTCAAGGTCAAAACAATTAATGTTGACTAATGCACCACTCTTACAGACCAACCGTGTAAATCACCGGTGTATAATAACTGTTGACTTACGTGCTGTGCATCAAGGTGTTCCAATGTTATAGATATAAACACAATGACGCTGGACTGAAACAGAAGGGAGTATAAAGTCGATTGCTTCAAAACCACGAATGAAACAACGCTTGTACAGTAATGCAAACTGAATAAAATCCCCTACCTTTCTGAGCATGTGCGCAGAAACGCACCGCTAGGGCCTCAATGCCGCGTTGAAACAGACAGTTCCAACATAGTGAACCAACGTAGAAATATACCCTGTTGTGAAACCAACAGAGTGCGGATTAAACCTCGATGCACTTTAGCGTGGAACAACTATAGACACAAAAAATACAGCATTTACCTGGAAACGTAAATATGCAGCCTCAATGGAAACGTGCTCCTATGACAGTAAAACGACCTTTGAACGATGGTATATGAACCAGGATGAAGGACTAGCCACTACGTCCTCTGTTAACAATAGAGTTCCTGGTCGCCTAATAAACAGGAATGACTGAAAAGACACAATGTGCGTCGTTAACGTAACCTGTGAAAGTCCAGAGCTCAATTATATGTGTCCGACGAGCCCAAAATGCACACCGTTCTGAAACGGACGGGTCTCTCGCTCTGACTGACGTGAACTCAGTACTCAGTAGCAGCCAGATGCCGGAGAATCTGTCTTAAATGCGTGAGTCAAAAAGACATGGAAAGCAGACTCGACGCAACTAGTGCGAAGAGTCGCCATGATAGAACGATCAGATTTAACAAAACTCTAATGAAAGCCCTGAGATGTAAAGCAGCTGCTGGAAAATCTCCTTGCATTTCCTGAATGAAAAATCACTATACTAGCGCCGTGGTGGGACCAGCAATAAAAACACAGAAATAAGAATGCAGATAGTGAGACGATGACCCAAATTGAGAATGGACACCTTGTGAAGTATGTGACTATTACTATGATAAGCCCACTGTGATTGGAGAAACAAAACTTGAAACTAATGTCAATTTAACTACTAAACCGGACTTGTAGAATGTGAGGCAATGCCTAAAAATATCGAACAGCTACAGCCGAAATGAAATGGGTGATGCATCAAGAATGCATTTAGAATGAAGATTCTAAAAGTGAAAAAAGAAAGAGGAAAAGAAAGACAAGTGCCCAATGGAAGAAGTCCAAATGAGAACAAACCATGATAATAGTAGCATGGGTTTGTACATTGTACAACGTCAACAATAACATGAGCAGGTACAAAAAGGCATGGAATATACAGTCTTTCTCAGAATGGAATTGGAAATGACCCATGTAAGAGGGTCAGTCGCCATGGGCGTGACAAACACACCTGAAGGAGGGAGACATGGCACCAGTCACCACACAAAAGAAAAGTTGTTGCAAAGGCACAGGAAGAAATCAATTAAAAGTGGGGGGCGTGGCCAAACTGCTGATACGGAATACAGCATACCTCATGGAGCAGCACATGCGCGCTGACTCTAGGCTCGACCTAAAAAATGAAGGGATTTTATAAACAGCCATCTCAGGGCTATACAAGTTTGCCAAATGCATTGGACATAAGCCCTACCAAACTTCTATTAGATGTATACAAGGGTAAATGTGTTCCGATGGTCACCTTTGGCTGTGAAGTCTGGCAGCATGCTAAAATTGAACATGAAGAGGTGTGGAGTGATCCACACCTACATGACGCACAGCAATCGCACTCCGGAGAGTTTTCAAAAGATAGTTTACATTTTTAATCAACCAATATGAGAGTAACATCAATGTTTGATATTCAAATAAATCACATAAATTAAACGCGTATTATTTAAACATACGTTATGGGTGAAACTTAATTCATGGTTGGAATCTTTGGTAAACAAAAACAATCTGTTAAACAGTACAATTTCTTAGACTTCAAAATACATTGAATTTTCAACATCCATCCCAATGCATTTCGGGTTGTTAACCCTTCTTCAGGGGATTCAGTTCGTGTACTTCAATAAACAGTTCCACGTTTATAACACTACAAAAAATTGAAACAATAGTACTTAGTACTTAGTTCACATCAATACTAATAGGATTTGCACTCATAACTAGAAGAGTATGAAGAAACAAGAAGCCCGGTGTTATTAAAAAGCAAAGAAAACGTGTGCGTATTGAAAGCCCGGGGGGGCTTAATGATCACATTGAATTTTCTTGTTTCTTATGATTCATGTTCAGATCATGCTCTCTATGTTTTATGGTAGACACACGTTCTTCCCGCAGAAATACAGTTTTGTAAAGGAATTGCACTCGTCTCACATATTGCATGACTAATGGGTTTATCAGTAAAATCTTGAAGACTCGCTCACTCAGATTTATTATTTCCTTTTTTATTGACATACACGTGCCCATATCTCTGACTCAACATATTGGACGTGAGTAATTATTTTCATCACGTCCGAAAACTACCACACGATCCAACTCTCTACATTACACCCAGTAACGTACACTGTTGTTCACAGCGACCTGTGTTTCAACCTGGGACTCAATAAAGTTTTACAACTCACGTCATCTATAAAAACAGCCTTTTTTACGCTTCACGATGATGACGCGTTGCTGTTACGTACGCATCTAGATTCCCACGTTTTGCGCTCTTTGACGGGTAAGCCACTTTCACTTCCGCTGAACCTTGGTTAACCGACCAGCTCTACGTCGGACTTACACCGTACTCAATGTAGCCTTTTTTATCCCTACAGACACTAGAATAGGATTACATCCAGAACACGGAAGGGTAAGTTTTTATGACTTTCCCTTGACAGTCACTGTTTACACACAGTCGTCCACGCACTAATAAGATTCTCGTACCTTTCCAATAGCCGGAGGTTGCCATAGGATCACGGTCCATATAAACTTTACTGGACCCTTTAATGTGAGTACGACATATAAACACTCGAGGTGCTTACTATTAGGGCAATTCGATTTGGGGTCTGTTCTCCTCTTTCGGTTGTTCTCTTCACTTAGATTCTTTCAACAGAGGTTGCGTTGATCCGACTACCGGTCCTCTGCACGATATTTCCTAAAAACTTCACTTTCAATACGCACACGTTTTCTTTGCTTTTTAATAACACCGGGCTTCTTGTTTCTTCATACTCTTCTAGTTATGAGTGCAAATCCTATTAGTATTGATGTGAACTAAGTACTAAGTACTATTGTTTCAATTTTTTGTAGTGTTATAAACGTGGAACTGTTTATTGAAGTACACGAACTGAATCCCCTGAAGAAGGGTTAACAACCCGAAATGCATTGGGATGGATGTTGAAAATTCAATGTATTTTGAAGTCTAAGAAATTATACTGTTTAACAGATTGTTTTTGTTTACCAAAGATTCCAACCATGAATTAAGTTTCACCCATAACGTATGTTTAAATAATACGCATTTAATTTATGTGATTTATTTGAATATCAAACATTGATGTTACTCTAAAATATTGGTTGATTAAAAATGTAAACTATCTTTTGAAAACTCTCCGGAGTGCGATTGCTGTGCGTCATGTAGGTGTGGATCACTCCACACCTCTTCATGTTCATATACACAGATAGGGTCAGGGCTGAAACCCTTACACATGACAGCACGCCGACAACAGCTATAACTAACCTATTTGCCCCTATATCATAGATTCTCACCTAACAAACAGGAGTGCAGGCACTACACATTTTCAGCATGCTAAAATTGACCATGTCCAGGTGATAGAAAATACATTTTTGAAAAACCTACTGGCTGTTGGTCAAGGAACTTCCACTGAAATTATTCAGGAAGAATTGGACATGTCCCTTAATGCAGAATTATTTTTAGTGTTCATCCGCTTTTACTGTAGTGTTCTGTATGACATATGGAAGACTTACATTTTAATAGACTCATACTCCAGGATTGTTTGCTTTTGAATAATGTAGACCAAATTCCATGGCTACAATACAATACACTCAAAATCTTTGTATGAATTAGGGCGACCAGGTCTGTTTACCAATCCCAGGGACATAGTGAAAAGTGATCTTGCGTGGGTCAAACAGGCTTTGTCCAAAAGGGCGGCTGCTGAACAGGAGAATTCTGCTTTAACAAAGCAGACCATGCCGGAGTATGTCCTGGTCAAATCTGTCAATGGGATAGTTACCTACCTCCTTCTGAACATGCTCAATAGGCAATGTTGCCATCTGGACATTTTCGAGGTTGGACATTTTTAACCAGCTTTTGTTTCCGAAGGTGGTCAGGTATAAATCTTCTATTTGCCAATTTGCGACTGTGATAACATCTCAATTTGTGGCACCATGCATATATTTACTTGTTTGCCATAAATGTTTCTAATCTTCAACATAAGTTCTTCTCATTCCTGAACACTTCAGGCAAATTAGACCTGCAGATCTCTTCTTACAATTGCTAGTAACACCTAAAAAGATTTCTATCTTACTGCAGCACAGGGAAGACAGCCCTTGACAGATCGCTCAAGAGCCTTATATGGCGAGAAATAAAGCAGGACTGTTAAACATGGAATACTTGCCCCAATAAGGCGTTACAATCTGGATGCGATGGATCTCTGAGAAGCCTCTCTACCCAACTCCCAACTTGCCAATGAGGGCATTCACTAAGCATGGGAAAATTACTTCAGCCCTGGCTTATTTAGAGGAGCTGGCAAAACTAGCTGATGTAGAGGAGCTGGCAAAATGCTCACATGGTAGCTGGGCTCTCAATATTTATGACACGCTGAAACTCCCTACATACACCACTCGACCTCTTGCAGCCACAGCCCACATGTTGCGTATGCAACTATCCAACAGAATCACTAACCCACATCGTGTGCATCTATGAAAAGTTCCCTAAACAGGAAATTTTGGTTATGGCCGATGTTTAAATCCTCAACATTTATTCTTGCAAGGAAGCACTGGAAGACTGCATCAAGGGGGAATCAACGCAACAGACATCAAGATTCTTGAAATTTGTGATGACTAGTAAGCATCATAGGCCTCTCCAATTACACTTAATTTTATGAATGATTGTCAGGCTCTAAATTACTGTGGTATTGCTCTCAAAATATCCATTTTCAGTAATTGGGTGGGACCCGTCTGTTAATAACTAGGACAGGGCTTTGACTTCATTACTACAAACAATGCATTTAATGGCCTTGCCATTTTAGGATTTCCTCTGACAGGCATAATGATGTAACAAAATTGCAAATTTTAACCAAACAGTGTTTAATATTCCATTTTTATTATGTGTTTAATGGTTAATACTGCTTTGTCATTTCAAATTCATTTCTTCCTGTTTTCCTTTTGAGTGCTTCAGCCTGACCTGCCACCACATCTTAGCAATAGGCCACATTTTAACAAGGAAAAGGTAGACCCCAGCAAGAAAGCGAATTGAAGGCCATTATTAGATGCTCTGGACTGTTGTCTGGGGCTTTCTTCTTGTGTTCAGTTTCTTACGGATTAGTGTTGAAATGTCTTATCGTCATAAGCTTATGTTTTTGCTATGGTAATGTTTTAAACAGACAAAGATTTGTATTAACTGTGCAAAATAAAATCTAATGTAATATAGTCTATCCTGTTAGAAATGGCCCAGTTCCACGTCAGCGGAGCCTCTTCTGAATGAGGTTTGAACCGTGTTCCTCTTTGCTTGGCTATGTAGAGCATCGATGTTGTGTTCACTGTTCTGACTAGGACCAGTTGACCTGCCAAACTTGGGAGGAACACTTGTAAACCTAGTCGTATGGCACGGAATTACAGCACATTGATGTGGAACACCTTTTCTGCATCTGACCAGAGACCTCCAATTGAAAGTTCTTGCAGGTAAGCACCTTATCCATACATGGACGCAACCATAGTATTATCCTTTTTGTTATCAGCAGAAAAGAGTCCTGCATTTAGGTTTCCTGGGATCCTCCACCACATTAAAGCTTGCGCCTTGTGACACAAACCGTATCTTCCCAGGAACCTTTTTTTTTTTTTTTAACTTTATTTTTCCTTTTGTATACATACAAGCATTTCAGTAGCCATTTCCATATATTAGACATTTTCCAACAAGAGTAAGCAGCATTATATAGTAAATTAAGTTACATTGACTGACTAAATAACTTTTTAGGATACATATCAATAGCATTCTTGAGCAAGTACAGTTTGGCGTATCTCTTATTGTGATTTTATGATCAATGATTTGGCTTCTTTAACATGGTGCCTACTTGCTATATTCTTTAGGTTAACAATATTTCCTTTTTGGTGTCTTACCCCTTGCAGGTCTAGTGGTTATAAGTGTGTCTAACCAATCCCCGTTCTGTTATGTCCCTCTGCCTCCTCCTCTGTGGATGAGGTATGCCTGGTATCGCCCCCAGATGTTCTTTGGCCTGCAGCGTGTTGGTATAAGGGCCTTATAATTATCTGAATGCGTATTACAAAAGGACAGGTCTGTACCCCCTTGGTTAAGTCTTTGACGTATCCCAGAAGGGACACCTTAAGTGTCCCAGATACAGGAGTCCCATCCATGTCCTACAGAGCCATGAATACCTCAGACCAATATTTACGGATCCTAGGGCAGTCCCAAACTAGATGTGTGTAATTTGCCTCTATGGCCCCACATCTGGCACAGCTATCTTCTCTTAATCCGTATTTATGCAATCTGACCGATGTGCAGTATACTCTGTGCAAGAATTTGAAGTGTGTAAGGTGGTGTTTACTGTTCTGTGAACCAGATTTCGAACTTGAGCAGCAATGTAACCATTGCTCCTCCATTATATCTATACCTAGTTTGTCGTACCATTCCTGCAGCGCCTTCATGTGCGTTGAGTTAGTTCCTGTCCTAATGAGTGTATATAGAGTTGATATAGCGCGCTGTGGTGAGCGAGCCTGCAGTAGATACGTTAGTGAAGTGTATTCCTGCGGTTCCAGCATGCTGTCCCCCAGCACTGCACGTAGTGACCGCCTTGCTCGGTGATGATACCTTGTGAGCAGTGTTACATCTGCTGGCGGTGCCTGTAACTGATCCCACGTTTGCAACCTCCTCTGAAAAGTAGTCTTCCATGTTTCTTATGTTTAGCACGTGCATTGCATGTATGAATGCCTTTTCTTGTCGGGTCTGAAGCCAATCGCACCATTCAATGGGAATTTGAGGAATAAAGGAGTGTAAGCTTCTCTAGGTCGGCCGCCCTTCGTAATTGGTGTCTTGTATTCCCTACTGGGTCTATAACCCAGTAAAGAAGATATTGCGGCAGGGATAAGGGGCTCACTTTATCTGTCTCTATGCATAAATGCAGGGTCTCGTGTGGCCTGTGTAACCAATGCAACGCATGAATTTGTTGTGCTGAGCAGTAATATATTTCAAAGTCTGGAGCATTGACTCCGCAAGCTGAATATGGTTCGGTCAATGTCTCCCATTGAACTCGCGGTTGTATACCAGCCCAAGCAAGTCTGATCATAAGTGAGCGAAGTGTGCGGAAAAATGTTTTTGGTAGTGTGGGGTAATCTGTCGGATGTGGGGTAGAGCTTGTGGTTAAGTGAAAATATAAGCGACTTACTCCAATTTATTCTCAAACCCGAACGGTGCCCGAATCGCTTCTCCTCCTGTACAGTTGATGTTAGGTTCTGCTCTGGATTTCGTACATACAGTAGAGTATTATGCACGAACGCAGTTATTAATTTGTACTGTGGAAATCGTATACCAGGACGGCCATGGTATTCTCCCAGGGCACAAGCCAATGGTTCCGCTGATAAGGCATATAATAGGAGAGAGTGTGGACATCCTGGTCTGGCGCCCCTTGTAACCATTATTGGGGCAGAGAGCAGGCTGTTCACACGTACCCGCGCAATGGGCTCTGCATATAGAACTTGAACTACTTTTATGAACACCTCTCCTATCCAGACTCGCCAGAGCACGTGCACTAAAATCTGCCACTCCACTGAGTCAAACGCCTTTTCTGCATCCAGGAATACTACTGGAGCGCTTACGGACGATCAATGCGTGTGATGGTACAGAACAGTGTGCGTTAATTACTAGTGAGGGATCGATTAGGTAAAAACTCGAATTGTTCAGGAGCCACCAACAACGGGGTAGAGTCTGTTCGCCAGTACTTTTGCCAACAGCTTAGTGTCAGTGTTAAGGAAGGACAGTGGTCTGTATGAGGAACACTGCTCCGCAGGCCTACCAGGCTTTAGCAATGCAAGTTAGTCAGCCACTTAATTGTGATATGCGCCAAATAGTCTTCTGCTGTTTCCTCTGCACTTGAAGGGCACTAAGTGTAGAGATCTGTATAGTACTTTTGAAATCTGTCAACTATCTGTGATGCATTGCTTATCATCGTGCCGTTTTCATCCTCCATCTCTATTACCTCATTCGCGCCACTTACTGGCCAGGTTAGCGCGTCAAGCGTAGCATTAGGTATTTCACCTTCCCCGTACACTTTAGCAGTGGCATATTTTTCTAAGTGAATCACCTGTGTTTGTGCTACTTCATTGTATTCATCTATCCTTTCCCTGATAAGGGCGAACACCTCAGAAGTGGATCCATTCAGTGACCTTCGCTCTAGCTCTGCTAACTCAGTTTCCAATTTTTGTAACCAACCCCTAATGGGGCGAAGCACCCCAGCATGTTTTGATATAACTACCCCTCGAATATAAGCCTTATATGCTTGCCAAAGGTTTGGGGACGCTACCTAAGTTGCTATTGAAATAATGCTCTGTCTCTTGCGAGAGCTCCTCTCTGAATACCGTAACTAGGAGAGAGTACTGCGGAAAATGCTACGTGTGAACAATTGGGCAGCATATCATCTATTTTCAGTTTTAATGTAACTGAGGAGTGATCTGAATCTGTGCGAGGCAAGTGCTCACATTCCGTTCTAAAGGGTACTAAGTCTCATGAAGCAAACCTGTAGTCTATACTTGTGTGTATGTCGTGAGCTGAGGAGTAGTGCGTGTTCTCCCTTCCCTGTGGTAAACGGTGACGCCATACATCTACTAAACTGTGGAAATATGGATTTTTCTGATCAGTTATGTCCCCTATCTTGGACCCCAACGGTTTCATGTGTGAATCACAAGTACATGTATGTTCCCTCCAGTTCCAGTTATGAAGACGCAAACACATGTGCGTCCACCGTCAACATGTCCTCTGTCAGATCCGCCATGAATAGGCCGGATATTCCATTCCTAAGTATGAAAGGCCACCGGCTTTATATGGTTCACTTATGCCATTTTACAGTCCAGGCAAGTAGGCCCTGATTCTGTCATCAAACTCTTCTTGCCTTCTGCCTCTGAAAGCTCCAGTCTGAGCCTGCATCTGTGACCATGAACTTTGTCTCATTCTCTGCGCGGCTCACGAAGCCTGATCAGCCTATTCTCTGCCAAGAACTGTATTTCACCTTCGAATTATCTGCTTCCCCCTCAGCCGATGCATTCCTGCCTAGTAGTTTAAGTAAACATTCTTTCCAGTTACCGAGCAAAAGGCCCGACTTCTCTGTCTTTATGCAAGTAATTCATAGCCCTGTTACCATGGAATATTCCTACCCCCTCGCATTTAGTGTAGACACTTAGACGCTTGTACACGCACTCACAGTCAGTATAGAATAGATTTTGTCCGAGAGCCCTTCCCTTGTGGATAACATAGTTCTTTAAACATAGGATGTTAGATATGATTTGGGATTAGGTTGACTTGACCCCCCAGACTTTTTGTCTCCACATGTAGAGCTAAATGTCAAGTCCCCTTCACCCTCTAGTTGCGCGTCAATCACACGTCATGCTGCTGCGCGCGCATCTCTGCCAAGTATTTCTGCTGACATTGCGAAATCATCTCCAGGTATCCACCCACACATGACAAATTACCCATTATCATCAAGTGGACGCCCACATGGACGCCCACCTTCACGCCTACTTACACGCCCACATGCTCTTATCTCATTCTCTCTTGCTCTTTTGCTTACGTACAATTGAGAAATGTATATATACTGTACTCTGTGAATAATGTTTTGAGAATATTGAGAATACTTTTCAGCCCCGTCCAGATCCAATTTTGGTGATGGAAATATTCTCCCTTTGACTCGAGTTATTGGAATAAATCCCTTTATGAATCTGATACCACAGACTCAGCCTCTTGCTTTATGCATGATCTTATTGATATCTGAAAAATTATGACAGCGTGATATTTTATTTACCACATAATGGCGCCCGAACAGTTTAATCTCTTTCCCCACACGCCGGAGATGAAGGTCCAGTTTTGCCCCCTTCCACAGCCGTGATGGACTTCAAGCGCGCACGTCGCGGGTCTTCCCGCCAACTCCCTCAGGCCAACGAAGGGGACAGACTGCGACCAGGCATCCATACGAGGCGGTGAGGAACGCAGATTGTCCTACCCAGAGCCCACCTGCGAGAGAGCTGTGTCCGAGGTATACAGAGGCCCACCAAGTCCCGAAGTTTCAAGTCGAGTCCGAAGTTTCAAGTCGAGTCCAGTCCGGTAGTCCGGTCCAGTTCAAGTTCAAGTTCCGTTCCGAGGCCTTCTGTTCCGAGCTACCCGGTGAGTACCATTACCGGGGAGGCGTTTCTGACGTGCACATAGGTTGTGCCGGTCAAGACGGGTTTGGGTACACAAATCCGGTCTGCACTGTTTCAGCAGTGTATCTGTACTGTTTAGCAGTATATCTAGTATGTCAAGTATGCCAAGTAACTAGTTTCCTAATGGCCATCATTATTGTTCGTTGTTTGTTAAAATGTTAAATGTTAAATGTTAAATGTTTTAGATACGTTCTGCATATTGTGGGGTGAATGACTGTTCGTTATTGTTCAATTATGTTTGTTTAGTTGTATTAAGTGTGTTTAAGGTTAAGTATCAGATCAGTTCTCAATATGCCGCTCTTTTCAAAGTTAAGACAGATCAAAACTAGAAAAGGGCTACTCGAAGAAGCTGTTCCCATTCCACCTAGGGACACTCCAGGGTACTTTATGTATCATAAGCATGGCCTAGATGCCGTATTATTTCTTGATTTATGGGTGAACTACACCAAGGATTTACCAGAAAGTCAGAGGTGGCCCGCAGTTGGGACATGGGATGCAGATTGCATCATGAGAGTAGAAGAAGAATTATGGAAAAAGATAGCCGGACAGTAACAGAAAGACGTCATTGATTTATGGCGAAAAGAATCGTATAGACGTAGGGAAAAAGCACGTAGACAGGAAGAGAAGAGTAAGGAGAATTCAAATAAAGTTCGAGAAAATATGTTAGTTGAGGAAGGTATCCGAGTATAAGCAGAACAAGTAGATGGACAACGAAACACTCTTATGAAAGAGTAATTTTTGAAAAGTTTAGCTTGAAAAAAAAAAAAAAAAAAAAAAAAAAGAAAGAATTGTGGGTATTTCGAATTTGCAAATTGTTCAAGAATACAGGTTTGTGTTCTTGGTGGTCCAGTGAGCCAATGTGCTGGGTCAAGTCGGTGAGATTATGACCCCCTGAGTGCAAATTGTATGTAAAAATAATTTTTCAATTGAGCGAATTATTGCAGTTTTTATGGAATTGAGTAGTCTTTTTGTCTTTGACAGCTTCAGAGTGAGGAGAAGGTGGGGGCTGTGTAGAGCAGTATGTGATACAGAAATCGGAGACAGATTCTGACCTTGTAGCCAGTGTAGGTGGGGGCCGGTGAGAGGAGCAGAACAGAGGCACTGCTTAGAAAGCTTCTCTGACATCGCATCTGTGTAATGCCTGCAGCCGGAACAACAAAAAAAAGTTGGCTGGCAGCCCAGGCTCAGGCCGCGCTGAGGGGCTATTTTTAACTTCTCTGATAAGACAGGGCAGCTGAGAAATGTAAGTCGAGAAAGATTCCCTTGTTCTATTCTGTGCAAAACAAGTGCCCCGAGGAAATGTCTATGGAGAAGATTTGTTTTATTTTTTAGCAAATGCTATATTGCTTCTGGCCAGAAAGTAAAATGTTGCTCTTGCTTGGAATTTTAAGGGCTATGTGCCTATATAAAAACGATTTTCAAATTCAGACATTTTTGAATTGTGGCCACAAGCTGCCACCAGTTGCATTGGATAAATGATCCAGTGGTTAAAAGTCTGTGAGGAGAGATGAGAGGTGCGTCTTCGTCTGGGACATTAGGGTACATTGTGTTGACGAAGATGCATAGCTCATTTTTATAAAAGAAAACAAACAGGTTCGTGTGTTCTTCGTTTTTGATTATTATTGCTGATTCTGTGTGTCAGACTTGACACGGTGATTTCAGATGGGGGTGTATAGGGCAGGTAAATCAATTATTGATTAAAAGCCTGACAAATTAAGCAGGCCAGAATGTTCGCCTCTGAGCTGTAGGTACTGTAATTGCGCATCGCTGCTCATTTATATATGTTAGTGCAATTGTCTATGCTTTCTGTGCTTGGTATACTGATGGCTTGGCATATGTATTTTATATATGTTTTGTTTTTGTGTTGTATTGACCAGTCTGTTTAGCGTTTAATACCAAGTTCTCCTGTGCAAGTACAGAGATAGTCGTGACGACGGCGATCTTTGCACAGCGCTTGGCTGGAACTTGTTCACAATTACTAAATTTCACAGACGTGATATTACCTTTATCATGCTGTCAAAATAGCAGACAACACGTTATCAGTGTATGTCTAATTGGTGTTGGAGATGAATGAAATAAAAGGAAAAATTATGCAAGACTAAAATATTTTTCACATGACTGCCTTTCTCTTATAGACAGGCAGCCTCGGTCATATGTTTCCAGATTGGACATTAAGGAACAATTATGATCTGTGCACTCGCATCTTAACTCTTGAAAGGCCTGTTTTAAATAAGGACTGCCACCACAGAGTGACAAATGAGGCTCGGTATTTAGGGTAATGAGAAAATATCTGACAGGATTTCCTTTTTAAAGTTTGCTTTAGTAAGCTCATTCTTGTAAGTGGTGGCCCCAAAAGTTGACTTGTTTTTAAATTAGGCTATTTATTGTATAGGTGGAAATTATTGCAAAATGACTGATTTCTTTAGCAGATGAATTATTTATTATCAACTTTAACAACTGTTCTTAAACTTGGTTTTCCGAATATTTAGGTAATTTAGCCTTCCTATTAGGGCCTACTAGCATTAATATTGACTTCAGGTTGGTGTAGGTTCATGTAATAGGGACATTTGCATATGAGATGTCATTTGGCTAGCTTATGAGCTAACACAATGAGGTTTGTACATTAATTTGAAGGATTTCTCGCCGTTTCAAATACGCTGTGTATCTCCTATAATTTTGCTTACGCCCAGTAGCTACACACAGGGATTAATAGTGTTGACAAGACACAGGGTTTGATAGTGTTTGACAGCAGTGAAATCTGTTTCAGATTTCCTCCTGTCAAAAAGGGGGGGGAAGGAGGAGAATATTGGCTTTCTGCTGGCCCCTGAGGAGGTTCGCTTCCCGCTAGCCCCTTAAGAAATTAAGCCCCTTAGAAATTAGCCCCCTTAGAAATTAAGTCGAGGAAATAGGTATGGTGCTTTCCCCTTTTTCTCATGTTTTATTGTGATCTTTCAGGGGAATTAGTTGTGGGCACCGGAACGTATTCAATTGATTTCTGGTTTTTCCCAGCCCAAGACACAAAAAGACTAAAGTCCTCAAGAACACACTGTGGCATTTGAAGAATTAAAGAGAGCTTTATGTCAAGCACCAGTTTTAGCAAACCCTGATTACAACAAATCGTTTATGTTTTTTGTGACAGAGCGGGATGGAACAGCACTATCTGTCCTAACACAAGATCATGCAGGAAAACACGAGCCCTGTGCTTATTTTTCTAGTACATTAGACCCAGTAGCACAGGCTTTGCCTGCGTGCCTAAAATCAGTTGCAGCAACGGCCTTAGCCATAAGACAAAGTGACTTGATAGTGCTGGGCCACCCTCTGACAGTACAAGTACCACACGCAGTAGAGGTTCTCTTGAACCGGACACAAACACAACACCTGACTGTAGCTAGACTGACAGGCTATGAGCCAACGTTATTTCAACCACACATAGAGATCAGACGATGCAACATACTGAATCCTGCTACCCTTTTGCCCTCCAGTACAGAAAGCGTTTCACCACACGACTGTGTTGAAGTAATACATACCGTGACTAAACCAAGACAAGACTTGACAGACGTTGCACTCCCAGACCCCGACCTAACACTATAAGTTGACGGCTCATGCATGAGGACAGGGGCGGGAGAATTAGTGGCAGCATATGCAGTGACTACTGATACTGTAATAATAGAGACTAAAAGAATAGACATATTGTCAGCACAAGCAGCAGAGCTCATCGCCCTGACACAAGCGTGCATAAGAGCTAAGCACCTGAGAGTAAACATTTACACCGATTCTCTGGCGAGAAAGAGGTTTTTTGACCTCTCATGGGGCCAAGATACAGCATGGCCCCCATATTCAAGCCCTACTGGAAGCAATACATTTACCAACAGCCATAGCTATCCTAAAATGTAAAGCACATACTAGAGCCACAGATACCATTTCCCAAGGCAATGATCTGGCAGACCGAACAGCTAAACGGACAGCTCAGACCCCACTAGACATGACAAAGTTACAGGTTCAATAAGTGTCCAAAGCCATGACAGTTAGGGATCCTTCCAAGGATGTACAAGACATACAGACACATGCTACTATGGACGAATTAAAGAAATGGTCGGAACAAGGAGGGGTACTGACTGATCAGGGTTGGATGAATAAGGGCAAATCCACATGGTTTCTTCCTGATACCATGGTACAAGTGATTATAAATACCGCACATAGTCCCACACACTTAGGAGAGAAAGCAATGATAGATAGCTTACAGAATATATGGTTCAACAAGCACCTGCGTGCAGCAGCGAAACAAAAGGTCAGAACATGTATGATCTGTTGCCAATTCAATGCAGGTAAAGGCATTCCGATGGAACAAGGTGGATTCCATCCACCTGACCACCCTTTTGAAGTGCTCCAAATGGATTATATCCAAATAAACAGATGTAGAGGTTACAAATATGTCCTGGTACTAATGAAGCAGGTGTCCCTTCTGTTAGGGTATACCTGGAAATTCCATTGTGTGCGACATCCTGAAGCAGCAGGCCTTGTAGAAAGACATAATCATAATGCCGGTTGCCCTCTTTTACATGCGAATGGTAGCTCATTCTAGAACAGGCTTATCTCCCTATGAAGTGGTCTTTGGTAGACCACCAAATATGTGGGGCACTCCAATGCCTAAAAGATAATAACATGCTGACAGATTACCTGGCTTCCTTGATGTCTGCACTACTCTCTTATTGTTCGCAGGTTGCTGCCGCCTTCCCTGACAACACCCAGGTCAAAGAATACTCCATCGCTCCTGGATGGAAGGCGCCAAAGTCAGTGCTCTGGACCACGGGGACGGCCGTTAAAGTCAAAGTGCACCTTCACCACTCTTTTACAAAGGAAAAAGACTTTGAACTTGAATTTTGGATTTTGAACACCATTTTCTAGAGGAGACTCCCCAGCAGTTTCCACAAAGCTAAACTTAGATCTAAAAAAAGTCAGAACCCGTTTGATCAATTAAGTCCACTAGGTGGTGAAGCGGTTGAACATGTATTCTGGCTTGCATAAGATCTTGGACTATAATATTAAAAACAAAGAGCAAGATGTGCATCACGATAATATGTATCAGCTTAATACTACATGCTATTTTTCCTCCTATTGCCTCACTCTTATACTCCTCCACTAATGATACCATAAAGCACACATTTAGTGATCTGCCATCCTATGAGCTATCATATCGACTTGCCTTACGCAACAATACCTTTATTCAGATGCTGCACCATTCACATCAGACTAGCAATGCTACAGACTGCTGGGTCTGTGGCCGACTCCCCCCCTATCAGAACTATAAGGGAGTTTTGCCCCTCTTTCTCTATCCGTTCACACACAATGGCTCCTGTGGAGCATGGTTTAGTTTGATTAATTCCCTAGATTCGAATTCCGCAGTTTATCAAGACAACTGGGTATGGGGAAACCTGAATTTAGTTTTGCTTAAAGTCTGCTACCCTAACAAGGAGGGACTTCCCAAAAGAACAGGAACTGATCTAGAAAATGAAGTATATGGATTAGGTAATTTTACACTTAACCTCATGATCCTGAACGTTGAATCTGAAGCTACACCAATCTTGCCCGCCATGTCCGTATTCCCAGTAAAAGGGGAATTATGTATAAGAAAGAATGGCTCCATACACATGGGCCATAGTAAATGCACCACTGTAATAAAATTCAGTGATCAAGGCAAGTCTACATTTAGAGCTTCTCGTCATTCCTACTTTATATGTGGCCAGACCGCATATATACGCCTACCTCTAGATTGGGATGGTACCTGTTACATAGCATTCCTCCTACCACCTGTTTTCCTAGCTCCTCCTGATTATCATAGAAATACTCATTTAGTACACAATAGACAGCAGAGAGATCTCCCAATTGTCGATTACACTGAAACAGCATGGGAAAAATACACAGATTTCAATAAAGGTTTCTTTCCCTATATAGGTACAGTTACCAATAGTAAGCTGATACGTAGATTAACCAGAACCCTTGAAGCAGTAGTGAACGAAACTATTTCCGCCTTAGGCAATTTAACAGAAGAGCAGTCTGCTATGCGGATTGTTGTGCTTCAAAATAGTCTTGTCCTTGACGTTATCCTGGCCGATAGGGGCGGAGCTTGTAGGGTCATCGGATCAAGCTATTGCATTTTTCATACCAGAAAATTCGCCATCTGTATATAAAGCCATAACTCGCCTTCATAAGATTGTAAGCCAGATACACCAGAATCCAGGCACCTGGACTTGGTCCGGTTGGTTTTGGAGTGTATTATCTACCTTTGGATGGAGGGTCCTATCCTTCCTAGGTATTGGCCTTCTCATACTATTCAGTTGCTGCTTATGCCTGCAATGTGGACCAGCGATTTGTGGTCTGTGTGCCACATCGTGCATTCCACATCAAGATTTTCATTCAAGATCCCGGAAGAAGAAAGAAGAACAAATGATGTTATATGAACAGATCAATGGATTGATGAAGATTGATATCTCTTAACGGGCAAGTAGGGGACAAGGAGGGAATGTGGAAATATGGATTTTTCTGATCAGTTATGTCCCCTATCTTGGACCCCAACGGTTTCATGTGTGAATCACAAGTACATGTATGTTCCCTCCAGTTCCAGTTATGAAGACGCAAACACATGTGCGTCCACCGTCAACATGTCCTCTGTCAGATCCGCCATGAATAGGCCGGATATTCCATTCCTAAGTATGAAAGGCCACCGGCTTTATATGGTTCACTTATGCCATTTTACAGTCCAGGCAAGTAGGCCCTGATTCTGTCATCAAACTCTTCTTGCCTTCTGCCTCTGAAAGCTCCAGTCTGAGCCTGCATCTGTGACCATGAACTTTGTCTCATTCTCTGCGCGGCTCACGAAGCCTGACATCAGCCTATTCTCTGCCAAGAACTGTATTTCACCTTCGAATTATCTGCTTCCCCCTCAGCCGATGCATTCCTGCCTAGTAGTTTAAGTAAACATTCTTTCCAGTTACCGAGCAAAAGGCCCGACTTCTCTGTCTTTATGCAAGTAATTCATAGCCCTGTTACCATGGAATATTCCTACCCCCTCGCATTTAGTGTAGACACTTAGACGCTTGTACACGCACTCACAGTCAGTATAGAATAGATTTTGTCCGAGAGCCCTTCCCTTGTGGATAACATAGTTCTTTAAACATAGGATGTTAGATATGATTTGGGATTAGGTTGACTTGACCCCCCAGACTTTTTGTCTCCACATGTAGAGCTAAATGTCAAGTCCCCTTCACCCTCTAGTTGCGCGTCAATCACACGTCATGCTGCTGCGCGCGCATCTCTGCCAAGTATTTCTGCTGACATTGCGAAATCATCTCCAGGTATCCACCCACACATGACAAATTACCCATTATCATCAAGTGGACGCCCACATGGACGCCCACCTTCACGCCTACTTACACGCCCATATGCTCTTATCTCATTCTCTCTTGCTCTTTTGCTTACGTACAATTGAGAAATGTATATATACTGTACTCTGTGAATAATGTTTTGAGAATATTGAGAATACTTTTCAGCCCCGTCCAGATCCAATTTTGGTGATGGAAATATTCTCCCTTTGACTCGAGTTATTGGAATAAATCCCTTTATGAATCTGATACCACAGACTCAGCCTCTTGCTTTATGCATGATCTTATTGATATCTGAAAAATTATGACAGCGTGATATTTTATTTACCACAAAACCATCAGTCTCCGCTATTGCAGCAATGGCTTTAGCGGCGGATGAGGGTTTCCGTGTTGATCCCCTTTATCTATCGAGCTCTGGGGATTGTACACAATAAACCCCCCTTCCCAAAGTGTAGGTATTGTCGTGTACGTGGCAAGTTTATTATGTAATGATCGATAAAATTGGGGGTCATCATAATTTGGTCCACATATCCCCACCACTCACATCAAATTTTTCCATCCGGCAGCACGTTACTATATATCTTTCCCTGGGGTTGATATCTAATGCATGTTTTCTAATATTTGCTGCCTGTCTTACCAAAACTAGTACCCCACGTGCATATGATGTAAATCCAGCTGCTACACAAAGCCCTTTCATTCTTCTCTGGGATAATAATCCTGTGTGGGGAGTCAGGTGTGTTTCCTACAGTATCGCTACGTCTATTTGGTGTCTATGTAGGTACAAAACCCCCTTACGAATCTTACGCTGATCGTTAAGACCTCTAGCATTCCATGTTAAATAGTTTGAGGCATCACATTACCCAGATGTCGTGCTACGATCCTCACCACTGCTCATAGAGTGCGCGACTAAGAGTACCGAGTCTGTGTAGCTCCACTGGCTATTCTTTATAGTGTCATCTGAACTACTTCCACAACATGCTTGCAAGTATGTCACCCCCCCACCTCTTCATGTCCCCCAACTTCTAACATGACTTTAAATCCCACCCTCACATACCAACATTGAACAGCCCAACAATCCCTCCCAAAATGGTGTGTATTATAAATGAAGGAGATGATTGCCTGACAGCTTACTTAAGCTCCGGTTACACCGCAACCGTCAGTCTAACAAATATTTCTTATTAATTGCCTTCACCAGTTAATTAACATTGTACATACAAGTTCTAGTCCCTGAACTCTGTATACTTATACTCCGCATTCTATTGTGGGTGAGAGGTCATCTTACGTAGATGCACTTTACTCTCTTTCGCCGTTTGGTACACATATACTTTTACCTTATTACCTTTAACAGTCTACTCTGTAGCTATTGTCATGAGTCTACACAGTTAACTATGAAACTGCCAGTTACATGCTTCCTGTCATTGCCGCTGGTAATAATACATACGAAAAATGCTGTTGGTCTACCAGTCCTGTTAGTCCAGTGCACTAGAGCTGGGATAGTCTGCTGTGCTGGCATCTTGTACCCGCTTGTTGATCTTGTCCTTAGTATAGGTTTTAAGTGCCTGCTGAAGATTGTTAGGGTTCAAATAAATCTTTGACTTTTCATCTAATGAGACCTTCAGGCGGGCCGGGTAGAGCATTGCATAGTCGATGTCTGGCTCCTGCAATTTGCGCTTCAATGGGGCAAACCGCTGCCTTGCCTCCTGTACCCTGGGGGAGAAAAAAGGATAAAGGGATAGCTCAGTGACCTCACAGCAGAGTGTCTGTAGTTCTCTTGCTCTGCGCAGTGCTGCATCTGTTCCGTGTAATTTAGTATTCAGGCTATGAAGGCACAGGGGAAGCCCCGGCGGTGGTCGAGGTGCCAGTGAATGATGTGCCCGCTCCACAACAAATATCGATGAAAAGGTCCCAGCAGTGCTGCGAGTAATTTTCACGAACAGTTCAATATTCCCGGTCGAGGTGGATTCCGGCAGGCCCACTTTGCGTAGATTGTTGCGTCTGGATCGCGCTTCAATGTCTTCAGCTTTCGATTGTAATGTGGCCAACAGTTTCCGCATTTGCTTCTGAGTTTATGTGGATTCTACTTGTTGATCCTAAGCCTCCAACACACTGTCAATTCTTTCCGCATGTTTATCTAAGCGTTCTGTCATGCGGTCCATGATGAACGAAAGCGAGTCACTCTTCCGATCTATTGCGGAGGTGCTTTGCTGCATGGTTTCAGTATTTTGCGTAGGTTACTCCCAAGCTACGATTCAGAGGTACCACGCTCCTCCATCTCTGCCTCTGTATCTTCATCTCTTATTCTGGTGGATTTGCACTGTTCAAATTGTAATTTTGACCGCTTCTTATATGGCTTCCCCATCCTGCCTTCGCTAATGCTTCTTGAATACTTTGGGGGCACTCGGGGCCTGCACATATGTTAAGGTGACTTGAGCCAATTCTTTATATTGGCGGGGTTGTGCTTACCCTTTCTGTTGACGTGCTGATACTCATGTCTTGCAGTAGTAGCATTGCGAGGGTGACCAGAAAGGAGATAGCTCTCACGGTGCCAACTGGTTTATTACTGGTGGCTGCTTGCATCAGTTGTGTGGCTCACCGACACCCCAATTGATGTAGCTGTGGTCAGGTTACTGGTCTTCTGCCAGATATCAGGGGCAGGGGTACTCCAGGGTAGTTAGTGTCCAGTCTGGAGTACAGTCCGGTCATGTCGATGAAGATTGGCCTCCTGGTTATAACTGCTTCGCATCACTGTTGCATTCGGGACCTCTGTGAACGGGGGCCAAGCACCACAAACGCAGTCCGCTCTATTCTCGAGAGCCGGCGGGGGGGCGGAATGTGGCACTTTCTCTGCCATCACCACCAGAGCCCAAGGGCACTCACCGCAGGCTCAGCTCTCCTCGGTGCCACCACCTGCGCAGCTGTTTAAAACCACCAGTGCCCCCCGGGGAGGTCCTCCAGCTTTCCTTCATTGCAGGATTAGTAGGCTACCGCCCCACTCCTAATACTGTGTCAAATCAGGCTGCCGAGTGTCACGATCCAGCGCCGCACGATCGCAGTCGAAACCAGGCGGTCACCTCTTCTGGGGTTGCCCAGCCACAGCGTCAGCTCCGTGGAGGTCCAGGCCAGTGCCCGCTCCCTCAGAAGTCAGAAGCTCGCCGCACTCGGGACAAGGTTGGCCATGCCACAGTCCTTGCAGCTGGGCCAGGAAACCTTACTTTATTGGGTGTATCACGGTCGCAGCGCTATCTTTCGGTAGCAGCCACCAAGTACTGTTCAGTGCTCTGCTGTGGTATTCATTTTGGCAAAGGATTGCTCAGACTCCTGCTGAATTGTGGTGATGGCTTTGGGAGCTTGCCTACTTTGCGGCCATCTTGAGGCCAGGCAAGCTCCGCCCTCCTCCCATGAGCCGTCTATAGGTTTCCATTGCATATCCAGTTCTAACGGGACGGGTCTCTTATGGAGCCTGCAAACAAACAAGGGTATACATGTTGCCATCTTGCCCAACAGGGGCTTGTATTGCCTCACTGTAACTAAATGTTCTGCAGCAACAGTCTTTGCTGGTGTCTGCAACTTTCTCCAACTTTCTGCCGAATGAAAGTCTTTTCCCAACTGGAGTATTACTCCCTGAAATCGTATCTTTGGGGTACCAACGAAGATTTCTCCCTATTCAAAGTGAGTCACAATCTCCAGAAGACACAGATCGAGGCATTCTTAGAAGCATTTGCTTCTTCCCTGGATGGCGCTTTAACAAGCCAGTCGTCCAGGTACGGGAACACCTGGTGGCCTTGCCTGAAAAAAGCAGCAACTGGGGAGAAACATTTGGTAAATATTTGAGGTGTCAATTTGAGTCCAAAAGGGAACATCTTCAACTGGTATTGTTGGACTGCTACTTAGAATCAAAAGTACTTGCTGTGTTTTCGATGAATTGTCATGTGGAAGTATGCGTCCTGAAGGTCTAGGGAGGTCATAAAATCCCCCTCCTGCATCATCAGGAGGACTTCTTATAAAGTAATCATCCAAAATTACTGTTTCTTGAGATAAACATTCAGCTGCCTCGGATCCAGTATTAGTCTCCACTGACCAGTCTTCTTTTTCATTAGGAAGAACCTGGAATAAAATCCTTGTTTTTTGTGATTTGGGAACAATTTCTACGGCTCCTTTGAAAAGCTGCATGAGAATTTCCATTTGAACCGCTTTCAAATGAAGATGATGTTCCTTTTCTAGTGGACAAGCTGGGGGTCTCTAGTTGAACTGTAGCATACTACCCGATTTAACAATTTGCATCATTAATTTATCAGATGTTATGATCTTCCATGCGGGAACAAAAATGGAAATTCTCCCTCCCAACTACTGAAAACCAGATTAAAAAGGGGGTACAAACTGGCAGTTAAGCTCTTTTCTAATTGTCATTGCTGTGTGCCTTCGAGGCACCTCTTGTTCATTTCTCAATACCGCCCATAAGCCTGCTTTTGATTCAGATTTAAGGAGTATTCTTGATAGTATCAAGAATGTCTCTTATCTCCATATTGATTGAACCCTCCTCTCAAAATGTGTGGTCTTCTTGAGTCACCAAAACTAGACATCCTAAATCTACGATACTGCAAAAGTCCTAATGCCTTTGTGGTGTCAGTTTTAAGACCTTCCAAAGCCTCATCTACATGCTTGCAAAAAAGAGTGAGGCCTTCAAATGGCAGATCCAGAATCTTGGATTGGACGTCAGTACAGAAGGCTGCAACTGTAACCAGCCTTTTCTTTTTAGTACAGTACCTCCTGACAGTTGGCAAAAACATGTGTTCGAGATTCACAGCTGCTTCAATAATGAAGAACCAAGTAATCACCACTTCCCTTAGGATAACGCTTTCCGCTTTCCTCTCATCTTCAGGAATGAGTTCCAGTACTGGAGCGATGTCATGCCACATCTGCCAATCATAACGACCTAGACTTGCCAGGTTGTTGCCATAGATGAAACCTTTCAGTCCACATTTTCAATGTGTTTCCTATCCTTGTCTGGTGGACCAGAGGATGGCATTAATGTGGTCTTGGTTCTTCTCTGAGCTGCTGAAGAAATGACTGAATCCATTTTTGTATGACTAATGAGACAAGCCGGAGCTGAATCCGGAGCCTTATACGTTTTCTCCAGACGAGGTATCACTATTGGAACTGTAGCAGATATCTTCATTAGTTTCAAACCCCCACCCAGAAATAATCAAGAATGTGAATGGACTTAACAGATTTCTGAGGCTAGTTTTTAAAGTCATAAAGAAAGCATGACTGATCTACAGACTTCATTGGTAGGCTGAATTTCTTGGCAGCCCTTTCTATTACTAAATGAAATTTAGAGATCATTTGTAGAATCCTGTGGATTCAGTCCATCATCATTTCCACTTAGGACAACAAATTCCTGTCTGCTGTCATCTTGTCCTCCATCGTCTTGTGGAAGTTCACCCTCCTCCTCATCTAGATCAAAATATAGAGAACCATTTGAACCAACATCATCCATGTCCTCTCTGTTAACAGATCTTGAAGACTGTTTGACTGTTTCCTTGGCGGAAGATGAGGAGATAGTAACAATAGTTGTTGAGGAGGCAAAACCAGTAAAAGAGTAGGTGGAGAAGGTGGCAAAATGGGTATTAGTAGGTAAAACTGTATTCAGATGTATTGGCTGGTTGCTGTGGTAATAACATTGAATGTATCCATCATCTGTTGCAACATTGATAAACAGGCCATCAGCAATTGACCCACAACTGGATCCCTATAATATCTTAGTGGTTTCTCTCTCATACAATTTGGAGTAGTTTGAGATATATAATCTTGCTGATAAACAGATTTGTTGTAGGACTCAAATCCATTTATTCTCCGAAACCTGGGAAATAGCTTACATCCCAATGTGTTGGGATGTAAGCTGGCTTCAATGCATAATCACTAGCCTTCTATCCTTGGTCTCAAAACATTATTTGCGCTGGAGATACATTTGACACCTTTAATGGTAAAAAAAAATCTCCTGTTAAGTTTACAGCTGACAGAGTGGGCATAGACTACCGGTTGCAAGCAAATGGGTGGATCCTGTTCGAAAGGCGGCCACGTCAAAGGTAGGACACAATATGTGTTTGGCACTTTCTCCTCAAGGAGCTGCACTCATGAGCTCCTAGTTGAACATATTTGCAGAGGTTTTCTTGAGGAGGAAAGATGCACTCATATTTGTAGTGTTAAGAAGGATGTCGTCAAAAACGCATTTTTTAATCCTTTAATTTAGTGCGGGTTCACAGACAGAGGAAAGGAAGAAAAGCAAACAGCCGGCACGTGTTTCACCCGTGGTGCCTATTTGGCCGAGGGCTTTCTCAAGGCAATGTGGTCCCGGTAAAAGACCGGGACTGCAGGGACGAGACTAAACGCGTTTTAGATTGCGATATATAACATATGGACAAAACATTACCGTGAGAAAGCCCTCTGCCAATTAGGCGCCACGGGCAGAGCTTTGGCAGGAAACTCCCCAACACATGATGTGCAACAGAAAGCTGAGCTATCGTGGTCTCTAGGACCAGAGAGCTTAAGCTTTCAACTGGTTGGCCACATTTTGGGTTCTTTATATGAGGCGCATGGGCTACTAAAGATACTAAGTTTCAGGCCTATGGCCTTTTTAGACAGTATACTTCATATTTTTACACGGTTTACTGCTATGCTAATGCACGGGGGATTCACAGCCGGGTGATAGGAGGGAATGAATTGTGCCTGTGAATACATAAAAGATTCAATATTGGAGAAGTACATTATATAACATTTTGGGTAAAATCAAAAGGTCTTGGTTAACACCAGACCTAAAGAGAGTTAGTGTTTTTATGCAAATCGTTGTTACAAGTCTCAGTCACTTTACCAGGTGGCCCAGTGGTAGGTGAGGAGCACTGTGCAATTTACCAGGGGGCCCAGTGGAAGGTGATGAGCACTGCGCAATTGCTCACTTTGCCTAAGCCTTAAAACCTTTACTTACAATGCCTGAACGTTCTCTAGGGTAATTTATTTCTATCCCTAGTCCTCGTGCAGACCAATATCCTAATCTGAATATGTGACTGTGCTTCTGCTGTACTATTTCTCAATTTGTAGATTTAAGCCGGTCATTGACACTCATAGCA
This sequence comes from Triturus cristatus, assembly GCF_964204655.1. Taxonomy (NCBI): domain Eukaryota; kingdom Metazoa; phylum Chordata; class Amphibia; order Caudata; family Salamandridae; genus Triturus; species Triturus cristatus. The sequence goes on along the minus strand of NC_140592.1, from coordinate 700,833,196 downwards.
GGTATGCAGAATATAGGTTCCCAATTCTTACCTCCGGGATTTCAATGGGTACTCGCATACCAACGGGATTCCTTGGAGGAAGCAGCGACAGAGCCGGGGTCCCCTCTGGCACATCAGCAGAATTAAAGCTGGATGAATGTGAGTGACGATCCCTGTAAGAGGAAGACAGCAATGTTAAAGAGGAGCTAAGAGAGAACTGTAGGAAATGATTTTTTTTTTAAATGGTGTATGGGCACCTAATATTGTTCCTGCAGAGGCAAGTTGGTTAAAACACAATCTTTAAAGAATGTAGACTGAACAGGAATGGGAGATCAGAGTTCAGTGAGTTCCAGTAAGGAGGTTCAAAACACTGGATGCTAAGAAGTTTCGTCTCAACACTAGTATGGGCACACTAGATGGTCTCTATCCGATGGAGTACAGTATTTCAGTGGAAAACATATTGGCACAGCCCCAGGCTAGGGTAACAGGTGGCACTGGCTTGAAAACACTAACAGAGGGTCGATAATGGAGTCTGGGTAGCAGGACTCACATGGATGAAAGCAAGCACATGCATTATGTGAAGTGTATCACTGGGATGACTAGAGATCTTGCCCAAACAGGCCAAAACAGTCTAATGCACAAGTATGAACAGAGGATGCCAGAGAGTCAAGAAGGCACAGGTGGGCACAGATGGCGTGATAGGATTACAGGTGCATACTGGCCAGCCAAAGGGTTTGTGTGCATGTTAATAATGGCAAGTTTTACAGTAGTACAAGCTCAGAATACCTGAAAACAATGTTGCACACAGCACACCATGCTGATAAAAGGAGTGCGCACTTAGCAAAAACCTGGAAATACTTAGATTATACGTGGCATTTCAAGGATTAATGTACATGAATGGAGTAGTTGGCGTAACAAGTAGCACTCTCAACATTGCACAGATTAGGAAGCAAATGGTGTATTGTAATAACAAGATGGCGCATTCTGAGCATTGCAAAAATTCATTCCGGGGCATATGTTGGACATGGATAAGAGTTCATGCTCAATAGTGCACAAAGAGCACAGGAGAGTGTGCATGTTGGGTATTGCTAGGAGTACCCAAAAATAATTTGCTGAACCACATATTGATCAGCAGCTGTGCACGGTCACTGTAGCATATCCAGCACTCAACAGAGACAGGAGGCACAGAGCAATAGTGCAGATTTTCAGATATAACCGTGTTTACTGCTCCGTATCGAGCAAGATGCCCATGGGTTTTTATGGGAATAAAGGGTTCCTATAAGATACAGGATTGTACCTGCCAAATATACAAGATTTAAAGAGGTCATTTCAAGGTTTGTGAGGGGCTAATGGAGTTACTGAGACTGAATCTTACCAGTTAATGGCAACTGTGTCTGGAAAGACAAAAGAGGACCCAACAACTCACAAACATACCATGCACTGTTATTGGCGTGATCCATATTGGCCTGCTGTGCCATGGGGTTCTCGTAGCCCCCGCCTGCCACTCCAAAGGTGTATGAGCGTCGGACACCTGAGGGGGACAAATACCGCAATGTTAGCAGAGAAATGAAATATCAGCAGGTAAAGAGACAACATATGTGCTTCACAGAGAACCATATGGTCTTTCAAAAGTGGCCTGAATATCAGGGGGAAATGCTTTTCCACCAACCAACTCACCGCTCTCATCCACAAAATAGTGCACTGCACCTTCTGTGGTGTCCTCAAAGTTGGAAGCTTCGTGGATGGGGCCACGTGGCAGAAGCAGGGAGCTAGCAAACTGTAGAGCTGAGGGCAATGTCAGGGCACGGGATTGTGAGGCAGCTCGGCCACGCTGAATGTCCTGAAGGCTGAGAAAAGAGATAGATCCTTTATCAATAAGCAAGAGACAGATAAGGGAATTAAAAAAGGGGGGTTTGGGAGGACACACCCCTCCACCCACCCCAGCAGGAATAGGAGATCTTGCATGAGGGTCAAATTTAATTGCCAAAAAGGTGTGCAGGTCCTGGTACTACATCAGCAGGGCAGGCTAAGGTGTATTGGTTCAGCAGCATGCAAAATCATTGCAATGGAAAAACAGAAAGCACGATAACTCAAGAATGACAAATTGGCAGAGAACTTTGGAGAAGACGCGGCAGAAGAATTATATTTATCTCTCCAATCTTATTCCATTGTTCTAGTTATCTACTTCCTTCTCAAGTTAAGGTTCACTTCAAAAATCCCACTATTGTCAACTGTGTGTATAAATGACAAACCGTGCTTCCCAAAAGAGGGCAGTCCTTGCACCGGAGCTGCCAACTGAAAAATATTCGAAGACTTCTCTTTCATCCCTAGGCCCTTCAGTCATGTAGATACAAAATAAACAGGCCGTTGTAAAAAGCTGGGTTAATTAATACAACTGACCGAATGTTGGCTATGAATGCGAGCAACAAGAAAACTGACACTCATCTGATCGGGGGCAAGTGCCTGCGAAGCGAAGTACAGGATAGCAGATCATGTTTGAATAAAGGTACAGCATGAAAAAGGGTGCAAAATGAGGCAAGTTCTCTTCAGTACCTCTAATCTCTCTCAAGGTGATGGACTGGAATTTACATGGATATCAAACTCGGCGTTTTTCTACTAATTTCGCAAAAGCATGCTTTGTACATCTTTTGATATGAATATTCTATCATTTGTCTAGAATTTTGACGGTTGATTTACAGTACCATTCATATGTATTTAATTACAAATATTTTACAAGTTTTCCAAATAGTTAAATTTAGGAACATTTTAATGATCTTTGTGGTGGCATATTTTCTTGGTATCCTGAAACCCCTACTGACATCCAACGCAGCCTAAATTTGGTAGACGGATCACGAGCGGAAGGGCACAAGTGTACGGAAATATTCTTCTTCCAAGAGACCAGATTAAAAAGGCACGATCACTTAACGATATGCTGCAGTCTAGAAGAGCAAGCTTCCATCTCAAGATTGGACAAGACAGTGCTGTAGGTTAGGATCAAAATCTAGAACCAGAGACATTTTGAGGTTTAGGAACTTGCAGGAGGTGCAACAGAGCAGAAGTAGGTTGTCAGAAATGCACTTACTCTGGCTCTTCTGTAATGGACACAAACGGATCACACAGAGTTAAGGCAACTTACCTGGGAGGTGACCCCATGATTGAAGATGGTGGCGTGGGATTGCTCCCTGCATTGTGGCGACGTCTAATGGCTTGTGTCCGCTTCACACTGCTTGACCGGTCACGCTTGTTTCCTTCCTCACCTACAGATGTAAAAACTTTAGTGAATAAAGGCACTGAGCAGGAGTGAGAGCTAAAAGTGACCCAAAGAAGGCAGCTAGTGATTTCAGAAAATTGGGTACAAACGTAACACATAAGCAAGGAGTTGAAAACAGAATAAACAATAGATACAAAGAGTAAATACAAAATCAGAGCTGGGATGAGGAACTACTGAGATGGTGTGGAGCAAGAGAGTAAGAAAGGAGAATATCAATGACGTGCAAAAGAACATGAATTGTCGCACAAGTGTAGCAACATAAATGGCAAAGAAACAGAAAACAGAAAAGACTTCAAAAGTATAACAGGACCATATAAACAGTAGAAGTGCAGTGCAGTGCAGATATGCAGTGCTGGTACTGTACTAGAACACTTCTGTTAAGTTGGTCATAGTGTTTCAAAGATCTATTTGCCTTTGGGAAGCATGCGAAATGATGGTTCATGATTCAATTATAAAGAATGGGAAAGGGCTTGAAGATTTCAAAGGTTTTGGAATGGGGCCATGGGCAAACAACAAAACATTCTGGAAATGGAAAGAACACAACAAAACAAAAACTCCTTATATAAATAAATGGCATTGACTATAAGCTAGTATTCTATTGAGCAAGGGCATAAAACAGGTACCAGATATGTATATGAGGAGTAACGCTCCATAGTAAGAGAGCATAAAGTAGATACAAAATATATATATGAAGAGTAAAGTTCCACTGAATATGAGCCATAATTAGATACAAATACGTATATGAGAAGTAAACCTTACGTTCCATCTGCATCCACTTGTCTGAAGACAAGAAATTTAGGCAGGACTCTCAGGAGATCATGCTACCGAGAGGTTTTCCTGAAACTGATTAGGACCTTCCTCTGGATGGTAACTTTTCTTCTAATGTGCCTTAAAACAATTACAAATCTGGCTGGTACTAATGTTATTTTTTTCAAATCAGCCTGTATTTGCTTCTGAAATAAATGTATCTAAACAAACGATCATCAGTTGTTGGTACATTCCTTAGGAGAGATTTCTTGCAGGCAAGTTGTGCTTTTGAAAGACTGATACTTAAAGTTTTAAGAGATTATTATTGACATGACAATATATAATGAAGGGTTATGGTTGGCACTGACAAAACTGTAGAGCTTACTGGTTTATTGTTTTGAACTATGCCTGTTCGAAGAAACAAATCACTTGAAGAACACTCCTTCCTAAACATGCACACAAAGCAGGTCTCAGTTCTCATCTCTTTACATATGACAAAAATAGCACTGATCTTGCAGAGTGACAAGAGCCTTGATTTTAGAGCCTGAATTGGGAGGAAGATGAGGGGCTACATACATCACCATACAATCAAAAGCTATGGTCAAAACATGAGCAGTAGCTACAAATAGTTACGTTCTGCAAATTACATATTTTTACTTGCTTAGTAATGCAAGTTGAGCTTGGAACTTACTTTACTTCTAGACGGCACTCACTTAAACATTATATCAATTTCCATTTTGCATCTCTAGGCGCCATCAGGGTTAGACACATCCACCTGCACTCAACTGGTGCCATCAAAAGAGTACTCAAAATCTTTACTTCTAGGGTACCACAATGAACAAAAAATTTGATACTTGAGGAATTCACTGTTACAAGTCATGAGTATCTTATTTAAACCCACAAGGTCACATGTGGCATACCGGCAAGTATTGGGAGAGGAAAGGAGGCGGCAGAAGGAGTGTTTAGGCTAGTTTCTCCCAGGGAAGCTTTTATTCTTGAAAAGTTGGCCGCTAAAGAAATGTGGGTGGTGTGCTCATATCGATGGGGCCCGTGGAGGAGCTGAGTTGCGGAGCTCCGCCGCACAGTTAAGGCCACCGGCAGATAAGAGGCATTGGGACGTCCCGGAGATGGTGGAACAGTAAGGCAGTGCCTGGGGGAGAACGCCTGATATCCCGTCCTCGCCACAGAAAGCTCCGATTGCCCTGGTTGCGGTGAGGGGAACAGCGCAAGATGGCCACCTGAGCTGCCGATTCCACTGAGATTTCTTGACCCCACCTCGGTCCCGCTGGCGATCCGGGGGCCGTCTAGGCCTCTCTTGACCAAAGGTGAAGTTGCTCTCCTAGCGCCCTGGGCCGCGGTAAGAAGCTGAGGAGGGCAGCTTACAACTCTGCCAGAGGTCGCAGGGCCCAACGGGAAACACACCGGAGAGACGTGGAGGCCCTGAGTGAGTGGGACCTGCCTAGGCAACAGCTTGGGAGGTGGTGCAGAGCCCAGTGTAAGTGACTGCGGACAGCGGAGTGGAGTGGGTACCTGGCGGCCCCCGTGTCCGGGGGTGGTGGAGGAGACAGAAACCTGATTGCAGGCAGGTAAGTCCTATGGACAAGCGTGAACTGCGGAGGGGATACAAGCAGTGCACATAATTGGGGTAGAAGTGGCGTGGGCTGCCCACGCTCACCCACTCAATTAGTGAAACCATGTGGGCCTGGATTGTCCACACAACAGTGACCGGGCACTGCTAAACTGCCCTTGGAAGGAGCCTCCCCCCCCCCACCCCCACCCCCCCAAATGGCCCAGGTGGCAGATATTGCAGAGCGCTGCTTCCATGAAGGGCGGGGCGATTCACCCCTATCTGCGTAGCTGTACATACACTAGTGGACGGATTGAACTGTGGAGTGGTCTGGCTGGGTTGATTCAACAGACTGAATCTGCTCAACCCTTTGGGCAGGTGTGCAGGTGTCCTTTTCTGCAGCCAGGCAGGACCCAACATCCTGTGCCTGAAGAGCAGGATATCTAAGGGGATCCCAGCCCTCCTTGTGGTGCCATCAGGTGCAGGCAGTGCAGTGGGAGCGGGGCAATTCAACACGTCAATAATAGGATGACTCCACGCAACAGGTGAGACCCCATGATCAAAAATAACCTCCAAATGGACAGAGCCTACCAAAGACTCCGGCTACCCCATCTAGATTCCCTCCCGGAGTCTTCACAGAGGACCACTATGGAGGAGGATGCTCCTGTCCCATGAGGATTCATGGAGTCTCTATTTCACACTCTGCATGAAGACATAGCGACACACAGGCAGGAGGTGGCTAAGGATGTCAAGGAAATCCGCTGTGAGGTGGGAGACTTGGGTCAACGAGTCGACATGCTAGAACAGGGGACCGACGCCAGGAGAAGTTGGAGGCCTGCCACAGCCAGATACTCTAGCTCCGGGATCAGAATGCGGACCTCAACTACCCTGGAGGATCTGGAGAATAGGTCTTGTAGATCCAACTTTCTAATTAAGGGGGTCCCACTACAGGCAGATGCAGGCAATTTGGAAGATTACCTGCTTAGGCTCTTCCGCCATGTTGTCCAAGACCTTGCTGAGAAATAACTTTTACTGAATTGCTTGCATGGAGATGGTTGTCCGTCTGGGGCTCCAGGAACCCCGCAGGACATTTTAACATGTTTGCATAGCTAACACCAAAAGGAACGGATCATGAACGCAGTGCGTAACCACAACTATATCATCTCTGAAGGGTCGGCAATCAGACTATCAGGACCGCTCTTTCATCGAGTTACAGCAACACAGGGCTCTACAACTGGCAACCTCTCTCCTGTGAGGAAAATGGATTTGTTACTTGTGTGGACACCTGTTCCGTCTCTTCCTTGTTTGGGAGGGAAAAACACATGTGGTCCGTACACTACACGAGGCTGCGTCAATCCTGGGGCTCGATCAGGAGAAGCTTCACTCGCAGCTGCAGCACCCGTCTCTCCCCTGATGGCAATCCAGCTTTCAGCGCCAGTCTAGGCACCAAAACCACAAGCGAATGAGTAAGCAATAAGAGGAGGTGAGCCTCAAAGAAAGGTCAGCCCTGATGCAACAACTTGCGCATAGAGAGACATCACCAGACTTAGTGGTGGGGTGAGGTGACATCCAGTGGCCTTTCCCTTCATATGGACCCTATGATTTACTTAGGTGACTCCCTGCCACTTTGATATCAACTTACAAGCAGTGCACTCCTTCTGCCCAGGCAACCTGCGATCCAGACTACGCTGTCCTCCCCTCCGGGGCGGAGGAGATATTCCTTGAAATGCCGGAACCCTGAGCGGTTAACTTTCTCGGCACAGCAGGGATCCCGCCTATCCACAAATTAGTCTTCCTCCTCCCGAAACAGATTTCACCAGTGACATGGACCCTATCTACAAGATATGTTGTTTTCCAACTGTTGGTGTAGTTGTTTCCCTTGATTTATCCCTCCTCCAACTCATTAGATGCCCACAAAATATATAACTATCCAGTTGGTCCCCCCATCGCTCAAACATAGGAACAAACACACGTTCCTAGGATGAATGTGTCCAGGGAAGACAAACACATCCTGCTCTACTTACGCGAAGTATGGTAAAGGTCTCTAGCCTTAATGTCAGGGGCCATAATGCCCCGGCTAAATGACTAGCATTACTGTTGCAAACTTCCCAATGTGATATATGCCTCCTTCAAAGAGACTGGAGTCGCATGAAATCAAAATGGTTCAACCGACAAGAATTCTCCTGAGCCCCGGGAAGAAAGTGGGGGTGGCAACTCTCTCGCCTACACATTTTCAGGGACAAGTTCTTCAGGTCCACTCAGAAATTACAGATTGCATGCTCTCCCTGTGATTCTCCCTTCACCACTACACCTTTATAGCGGCATGCTTATTTGCACATTCCTTATAAGCTGCCCACGGTCACAAGCTATGGGCCGATGTTCTCACAGATATTGATCAGATGTTTCATACTGATATACTCCACTTTCATACATGCATTCTTCTGGGTCTTCCTAGCGCACTGACATATCCCTTACGATCTACAAGGGGAAGAGCCATTACTTTAGCACAATGCACGGCTAAACAGGTCTTCTCATCTAAATGGGGCACAGATACCATACCCACCCACCCACACAGATTGGTTGCACCAATTTTAGAACGAAGAGAAGCTAACATCCATTGTGGAATGCACTACTTATACTTTTGGAAAGACTTGGGGCCATTGTTTGAAATTCCCATCCAACGCTTTTCGGGAACTTTCTTCCCCAACGTACCTACGTGTGCTTCGTCTTACAGTGGACACATCAGACACAGCGTAAACAGTTTACAATGTGGAGTGGAAGTTGGAGCTGAACCCTTGGATATGGCTGCTGAACCCTTTGATATGGCTTTGTGAGTTCATGCACCCAGTCCCTCTCATCTCCCCCCCACCACCACTCTTTCCTTTCTTCCCTTCTCTTCCTTACCTTGAAAGTTTTGGCTATTATTTCCCTCTTTTACCATCTCAAATTTCCAGTTTCCTCACCAGCCTATGGAAGTAGGTGAGCGATTATGTTACTTGTCTGTTTGAAAATCAATTTGAAAACAAAAATCAATTTAATCCTAAAAACAGAGACTAGAGGGATGGAAAGGAGCTACGCATCAAATGAGTTCTCGGACTGTCGACCTTGGAGGATCACCATCACGGGAGCCCATGTTAAGCAGTCTCTACCATAAAACAAGCACTGGCAAAGGCAATAGGTCTCATATCTTGAACTTATTGGCTTTGGAAATGCCTATTGGGGTGGCAGGTTGCGTGGGGGAAGCACACAATGGAGAGAACAGCAGGGATTATAGGGAGGAAGCACACTAGGGAGGGCACAACACAGAGTGAGTGGTGCTTTCCCAAGTGGGGGTGGAGGGAGGACACAAGGGCAAGAGAACACTGAGCACCCAGGAGGGGGGGGGGGTGTTCATTTGGGGGGCACGGGGAGAAGCCCACAATAGAAGAACATGGAGCATGAGGGAACACAAAGCATACATAAGAGAGAGAAGTACAGAATGCAGAGACAGGGGGTGTTCTGTGAGTTTAACCACACAAGGGAGGGAGTAACATTCAACTAGAGGGGCAGGGTGGATTCTGGAGGGAGGGGCAAATAGAGAGAACAACACACAGCCACGGGGTGTGGGTTGTGCAGGGACAATCAAGCACAGAAAGTGTGATGGGAGGAATGTTTTCAATAGGTCCAACCACTGGCAATTGCTAATGTTAGCATTTCAGTCAATTTTTTGACCACCATGCCACTTCAGTTTGGACTCATCCTGTGCAGGGTAAAAGCATGTGTTGAGAGAGCAATATGAGGCAGGGGTGTTTCGCAGGGGAGAAGTGCACATGGGAGAGAGCTTTACCACGAGTGACTAGGTGAGTGAAACACACAAGAACGAAAGCAACAAGGAGTGTAGGGCCGGAAAAGAGTGTGAGAACAGGTAAACACATGAACTCAGAGTGCCTAACCAAAAAGAAAAAGGGAGTTCTCTTAAAGTGAGGATTGGAAGAATACAAGTCAGACAAGCAAAATGACAGTAGAGAGGCTTTGCTCCAGCGGAGAGACAAACACTAGATGGGACAAGGAAATAGATTAATAAAGCAAGCAAATAAGAGTGGCAATTAAGCCAACCAGTAGTAATCATGGGTGCGCTGTAGGTCCACTTTAAGTTCCCAGCAGGTCTTTCGCAACCAGACAGTGTACAATGTCTGGTCAGCTAGACCATAAAATGACAAATCAAATTTGCAAATTATATTGGTCATTATTATTAAAATAGGCTTTCTGGCGACCATTCCACCAGTGAAGAACATTCAAAAAATTAGGAAGGCGGATACATATTCTATGATGAAGACCAGCCACAAAGTGCAAGTGCCTAAATGTGAGATGAGCGATATCCCACGGAGCAACAGATGTCAGGCCCTTCAATATATTTTGAACTGACTCCAGCTGGTAAAGGAGAAAGCTGGTTGTTGGCCCTGGCACTTTCACTTCTCGTCTTATGGTCCAAGGAGAAAACAGACACAAGAGAGACAGTGGGCTTTGGGATGGTGTGCCTCACTAGCAGGGTCTAATTTGTAAAACAAAATACGTTCCAGGGCTCTCATCAGGACGCCACTGCAGGGAGCACCATCTATTGCCCCTGTCAGCGCTGCCAGTGACTGTATCAACACAACTGCCCATAAGACTCCTACAAATGTGACAGTTCAGCCTATTCCAGGCACCCAACACTACAAGAACTCTGGTCAACCCAGTCTCCACCGGCTGCTTCTCCATCCTCTGCATGCTTCGCAAGATATCCAAATGGCTATCCCAAAGCTAAAAAAGTACCTTCACTCAGGCACTCATCTCCAGTCGACTGTACTACAGCAACGCGCTCTATGCAGGGATCGCAGCTCACCTCAGACGACGACTACAGATCATACTGAACAAACTAGTCCTGGACCTTCCTAGACAAACCAACATATCGCCCTAATTCAGGGAACTCCACTGGCTTTCTGTCAATAAAAGATGCTAGTTCAAGCTCCTGACTCATGCAAACAAGGCCCTACACAACTGCGGACCTGCCTACTTGAACCACCGCTTGAACTTCCATCAGCCCACCAGACACTTCCACTTCACGTTCCTTTCTCTGATCCTCAGCCCAGCATTGAACGTAGCAGATGCAGAGGTCGTCCGTCTCCTACCTACCAACAAAGACATGGAACAAGCTACCCTTTCATCTACGGTCCTCCAAATCTCTTTCAGAGTTGTAAAAGTCCCTGTAGACCTGGCTATTCAACTAATCAACTGGTCCCTACCAGTGCTTGGATACCCTCGCGGGTGAAAAGAAGCACTCTACATTTCTACTGATTGTTTGATTGATTGTTGCCATTTTGAAATTCCAAAGAATAACATTTCGATAAATACATATATTGAAGAAAGTCTTATTACTTAGGCAAAACTTTGGGTACAACTCACAGATAGTAAATTAAGCTTTTAAAGAAAATGCATGTTTTATTTTACTCCAAAGAATACATTGTCATACCTAGTTGCATGTTCAATAAGAATACAACGCTATAACTACTCTGAAGGTATACAATATGATTTGGCAGATCTATTATTGTTAACTGTGGAAAGAAAGTCTGAACCAAAAAGAAGTATTCAATACAGCACGGTCAAAGACTGCATATGGTCACGCGGGAAGCAATCATTGTGCCTCTCCTTAAGCCGGGAAGACCGCCCTGGGATCGGACCGCCTATAGACCCCTTGCGATGCTTAACCTGGACTATAAGATACTCAGTCGAATACTTGCTAGTTGGTTAATGGCCCACATGTCAGCGTTGGTCCATGAAGACCAGTCGGGTTTTATCCCGACAAGGAACACGGCGATGAATATCAGGAGATTGCTACGTGTCCTGCGGGCGGACACCTACTGTGGGGAGGAGGCCTGTATCTTTGCAGTTGATATTGAGAAGGCCTTCGATAGCCTGGAATGGCCATATCTTTTTCCGGTCCTGAGGGCGTTTGGCTTAGGAGAGCGCTTCGTGGAATGGACTGCTATCTTGTATAATAACTCTACTGCCAGGGTCCGAACGGGGGGGCTGATCTCTGCTGCCTGCACAGTGGGTAGGGGAACGAGGCAGGGATGCCCACTGTCACCTCTGCTCTTTGCCTTGGCAATGGAGCCCATGGCTGTTCGGGCACGATCGGGACTTCACTACCCGGGGCTGGTAGTGGAGGGACAAATGCACCACATAGCGCTGTATGCCGATGATTTACTACTTTTTCTGACCGACTCGGAGGAGGCCCTCCGGGGGGCCAAGGGACTGTTGCACTCTTTGGGAGAGGCCGCAGGGCTTCGTGTGAACTGGTCCAAGTCCTGTCTTTTCCCGACTCGCCCAGGCAGGGTTGATGCGCAGCCGGCGGAGGGGGTCCCGTGGGAGGCTCGCTGCTTGCCTTACCTTGGAGTCCAGATCTATCACAACCCTAATGACATGCTGGAGGGTAACATAGTAAGTGCAACAATATCTCAGCAGGATATATTTAGATTATTTAGACTGGTATGTACAAGACATTACAAACAACAGCACAAAAAAAGGAGGCTTCAAGTAGTTCTTTTCAAGCGCCTATAGGCGTCATGTATTTAGAAGATCAAAGAAAGGATACAATGGTAGTTACTGCACTACAGGGTATCAATACCAAGGCAACCCTAGTGTAGAACGTGTGTAAAGTGCTCGTGCTGGTGAGGTAACGGCGCTAGTGACAACGTGAGAAAACCACAGCAAGCGGCGCGGAAGAATATACAATATGTACAAGTTAAACGGTTCATTCAACAAATTATTCAATGGTATAATTGCTTTTTTTCATTGATTTAGTGAACCGAATGGACATGCGCCAGAGGAGTTGCTAATTTTTCTGTACCCTCTGTACTCAGGAACTACCATGTTAGATTCTCTACGCCATTCCGGATCAGCCCATAGACCTCATTATAATCCCATAGTGCTGCTTGTAAATATGTAAATAATTGAATTGTTACTAGCGCCGTTACCTCACCAGCACGAGCACTTTACACACGTTCTACACTAGGGTTGCCTTGGTATGGATACCCTGTAGTGCAGTAACTACCATTGTATCCTTTCTTTGATCTTCTAAATACATGACGCCTATAGGCGCTTGAAAAGAACTACTTGAAGCCTCCTTTTTTTGTGCTGTTGTTTGTAATGTCTTGTACATACCAGTCTAAATAATCTAAATATATCCTGCTGAGATATTGTTGCACTTACATTGTATCTACCCAGATCTCAGTTGGGTTTACGGGTAATACTCCTGTGATTGTTCTACACTGTGAGCAGCTGCCCAGCTGCGAGAGTAGGTCTTTTTGACCCCCTATCTCCAACTATCTTTAGTTGTTTTCTTTTTTCTTTCAGTATTCCTTTCCTGATTGAATATGTCAAGAGAGGCTCCTAGCTACACAGAAGATTATATTCAACGTATCTTGAGCGGCCCTTCTCTCCTCTCCAACGCTGCTTCCTCCCTCTCCTCGACTACTCCCACCACCAGTTCCTCCAAGATTCTACTCGATAGACTTGAAAAACTAAAGAAAAAACAAATTCGCACAACCCTCCATGCCCGGATGCTCACGGAGTACCTGAAATCAGGAATTATTCCATTAGGCCTACAAATACGCAATGTCCCTGCCATCTTTACCCAGGACCCTAAATTCCGCACTGGGTTCAGTCATTTGGCCACGACTTGCTCCCGCCATTGGATGGTCTTGGGGATTGACACAGCCATAGAACACAGCCAAAAAGAACTATAAGAGATTGCCGAGATTGAAAAACTCATTCTGGAAGATAATACTATACCTGAAGCCAAAAACTTACTGGACAAAATCAATTCAACCATAACCACTTTCAATACCTTTGAACTCAATAAAAAAGTTACCAAAATACAAAGGGACATAAAATATTACCACATCGACAAAACTTACCCTTACCTGAAAGACGAATTTTACAACACTCCGTACAATCCCCCCAGGACCCGTAATTGGGGCAGATTCAGGAACAACCAACACATCACCTTCTCAGATTCCTCTAATACTTCAATTGAAGAATCGGATCTGAACGAAGAACCCAGTACATCCAGAAATCCTCACAAACTTCCATCTCTGCTACCACCCGGTTTTTTAGAACAAGGCCGCGGACGCGGCCAGAACCGTCCACGCACACGGAACAACTACCAAAATCAATACTCCGGAGAAAGACAAACCAGAAACAAATTCTACCGTTGGGGTCCACAACAATGATCACACCTACAAATAACATGAACAACCCGGACATGATGTTGGAACCGTATGACCTATTCACCCCCCTTCCACTTTCCATCCCCCCCTCACATACCATGCCTCCAGAAATATTTTCATTTGAGCGATTAGTACTCCATGAGATTGCAGACGTACAAAAAAAGTTTGAATATGTGCCTTACAATCTCCCGTTGGTTGAAAAACAAGCATTACTCAACCTCAAGAAGAAATCGGAACTAACTATCAAACCGGCGCACAAAGGAGGAGGTATCGTCATTATGGATAACGACAAATACGATCTGGAAATTAGAAGGCAACTCTATAATGCGGCCCATTACCGTAAACTCACTTGTGATCCACTTCCGGAACTAAAGAAAAAAATACACCATATTACCAAACTAGCACGAGACAACAACATCATCTCTCCTAAAGAATTCTCTTTTCTCAACAATGCCCACCCACGTACACGTGTGATCTATGTCCTACCCAAGATTCACAAGGACCTCCAGAATCCTCCGGGAAGACCCATTGTTTCCGGTTGCGGGTCTGCACTGGAACCTTTGGGGAAATACATAGATTCCATAATCAAGGAATTCGTCCCTCTCACTGACACCTTCATAGAGATAGTATGGACCTTATAAAGACCATTGAAGACAGACCCTTTGACGTGGAAACCGAATTGATGGCCGGTTTGGATATAGAATCCCTTTACACGAACATCCCCCACGAAGAAGGCTTGGTAACCATCCTTGAATTACTGGAAAGTAGACCCAAACCTGCTCGGATCCCCACAGATTTTGTCATGGACCTACTACGAATCGCCTTAGAGAACAATTATTTTCTATACAAATATGATTTTTATCTACAAATCAAAGGCGTATCTATGGGCACGTGCTTTGCCCCAAACTTTGCCATCCTGTTTGTCCACAAACTTGAAACCTCCCTTATACTCTCACCGAATAACCCGTTTAGACACCAGATTTCATTATGGCGTAGATACATTGACGATGTCCTTTTACTATGGAAAGGAAACGCCGCCACTTTATCATCTTTCATGGAGTGGCTGAACAAATCCCAAACTCACCTAAAATTCACATGTGAACATAAAACAAATGATCTGCCATTTCTAGACCTGAACATACACGCAGAAGAAGGCATGATTGGAACGTCACTTTACCGGAAACCAACGGAGAGAAATACACTACTACACTACTCAAGTTACCACCCACGTGGGCTTAGAGACGGACTACCTTATGGACAATTCCTTCGGATCCGCAGGAACTGCAAATGGCGCAAGGACTACTTTAAAGAATCCGATGTGTTGTGCAAGAAACTCATGGATAGGGGCTACCCACGCAGATTGGTTTCACGAGCTCGGAAGAGAGCCTGGTACTGCCACTGGGATGTCTTACTTACACCACAACCCAAGAAAACCAACTCTCGGATACCATTTGTTTCCCAGTTCAGTCCAAGTAGCAATGAAGTCAAGAAAATCATCACACGAAATTGGACACTCCTTCGCACCAACAAATCCTTCCGAGAACCACCCCTCTTTTCGTACAAACGCGGTAACAATTTATCTAACCACTTGGTCCATGCCATCACTTGGCCTAACAAACCTACCACACCTAACACCATTACCTCCAACTGGGGTCTACCACCCATATTGGGCCACTACAAATGCCAATCATGTAGTGTTTGTGAACTAACGATCAACACCAAGGAGTTCAGGTACAATAACCAGTCACATGTCCTGAACACTTTTACCAATTGTCGCTCACAGAATGTGATCTATGCCATTGAATGCCCATGCCACCTCATCTACATTGGACAAACTACTCAGATGATTAAACAAAGAATCATTCAGCACAAAAGCAGAATAAACTGCAGAACTACCACAGCCCCACTGGTTACGCACTTCTTGGAAAAGAACCATGATGCCCTAGACATAAAATGGCAAATAATTGACCAACCTCGCCTTCCACCTAGAGGTGGCAATCTCCAAGCTCTTCTAAACAAAAGCGAATGCAAATGGATAACACGCTGCAATTCTGTACATCAGGGTCTTAACACAATTGATGAGTGGAACAGTACCATCCATTACACCACCTGAGACCCTGTTAATTTTTCTGTACCCTCTGTACTCAGGAACTACCATGTTACATTCTCTACGCCATTCCGGATCAGCCCATAGACCTCATTATAATCCCATAGTGCTGCTTGTAAATATGTAAATAATTGAATTGTTACCATGGGCTTAATGTATTGTGTAAACCCTGAATGTGTTTTTGGTTTTTCCAACTGTCAGCATCCGTCAGCATCCTTGTTTTCCACTATTCCTGCTTGTAAATATGTAAATCGATATGTTGCCATGAGCATAATTGAACCCTATTTCTGTTTTCATACTGCCAGCATCCGTGGCTTTTACATATCCCCACTCCTCCACTTCTCCTTGCCCCCTTTTCAACTGCCTCTTTTGACCCACTCTCACCGTCCTCCTGGATCAGGCCACAGATCTTATCCACTTGCCAGATTCACTCCCCAGGTTGCCAGACGTGTCACTATACCATTTTGCTACTTATACGAGTGACTGGTCAATTGATTGTATGATACCTTGTATTTCCGACTGTTTACATCCGCGACAGTCTCATCTCCCTGCCCCGCTCACACTCCTCCCCTTCTTCTTTCTCCCCCCCTCGTGCACTTGCCCCTTTTCCAATCACCTCCCTTGCCAACTGACTCTTCTCTTTCCTTCTCTTCCTCCCGTCACTCAGCGTCCCTAACTACGGCCCCACCGACTGCAGCCCCTCCCCCTGGCTCCCGCACCCAATGAACGGCTTCCCCGTCCCGCCTGCCCCTCCTCCTTATAATTCGCCCACACAATCAGAACTGCTGTGACTGATCGTTCGAGCACACGTCCGTGGCTCGCTTCGCTGCCGCTGATTTACTCCTGGCACCGTATTCACTCCTCATCCCGCGCTCCATTAATCGGGTAAGCTTCTCACTCGGACACGGCCTCTCCGCCCACGATCCCGGGCTGTCCTTGATTTAACTTCTGCCCCAGTCTTTGGTTCTCCTCAGGCGCTGTCCCGCGCTCCTGCACCGCGGCACTAATTGACATTGCCTGCCGCTACCCTACATCACAATTCAATTTTGGTAAGTCGCTTGTTTACATTGCCGTTCTCCACCCACTTCCGATTCCCCCCGTCTCACTCATGTCCGATTCGTGATTTCCCTCTTTTAAATTTCCGCAGACACCCCGGGGAATCCCTGGACCCCCGGTTTGCACCGCGATTCGCCGCCAGTAATTCACGTCCTTCCAGCTTTCGCCTCACCTCTTGAAGCCAGGTAGGCTCCGATCGCACATTGCCCCTTCCTTTCCTCTTCCTCTTCTTCTCCCACTTTCCCTTCTTCCCCTCCCGTTCAGCCGCCCTGATACTTTTTTCATCCACAGAGCACTCCACAACATAGGCATCCCAGGTCCTGATGATGATCCTAAATTGAGAGGATCGAAACGCCGTCGACCACTGTCCACCAGCACCAACTCCTCTGGCGCATGTCCATTCGGTTTACTAAATCAATGAAAAAAAGCAATTATACCATTGAATAATTTGTTGAATGAACCGTTTAACTTGTACATATTGTATATTCTTCCGCGCCGCTTGCTGTGGTTTTCTCACGTTGTCACTAGCGCCGTTACCTCACCAGCACGAGCACTTAACACACGTTCTACACTAGGGTTGCCTTGGTATGGATACCCTGTAGTGCAGTAACTACCATTGTATCCTTTCTTTGATCTTCTAAATACATGACGCCTATAGGCGCTTGAAAAGAACTACTTGAAGCCTCCTTTTTTTGTGCTGTTTGTAATGTCTTGTACATACCAGTCTAAATAATCTAAATATATCCTGCTGAGATATTGTTGCACTTACATTGTATCTACCCAGATCTCAGTTGGGTTTACGGGTATTACTCCTGTGATTGTTCTACATGGAGGGTAACCTAGGGCGGGCCATACGTAAGGCTAAGGCCTGTTTTGAGTTTTGGGGACAGCTCCCGTTGTCGGTAGCGGGCAGGGTTGCCTTGGTAAAAATGGTCACACTGCCCAAACTCCTCTATTTCTTTGGGACGCTGCCAATCTAGGTCCCAGCGCAGGTGTTCGTGCAGCTCAACACATTGCTCACAGGTTTCTTATGGGGTGCAGGGTGTCGAAGGGTGGCCCTGATCACCATGCAGCGCCCCAGGGCGGAGGGGGGGGATTTGCCTTGCCGGATCTAGAGGCGTATTATCACGCAGCGCAGTTCCAGTGGTTCACTAAGTGGATGGCGGGCAGACTTCGACATCAAGAGGGGGCTGATGGGCCGGACCCTCCTTTGGCGCTTCTATCCCGGGTACTGCTGTGCTTACCCACAAGGAATAGGGAGCTCCCGACTGACTTACAGGTGGTGCGCAAATGCTGCAACCGTTTGGCCAGGCGCTCGGGCATGCGTACCCCCTATGCTCCGGAGATCCCGTTGGTAGTGTGTGAGGCCCTGCCACACGGTGGTGATTGGGGTAGACTCCGAGACTGGGAGGAGACGGGGATACTTGCGGTAGGGGACCTATTTGAGGACGGCACCCTCCTTCCTTTTAATGACCTGATGGAGCGCCATGATATACCGCGAGGGGATTTTCTGCTTCATGCCGCCCTGACGGCAGCCATTAGGAGACACTGGTGGGAGGGGATGGCAGAACCTCAGACCTTGCTGGCCTGCCAATATGTTGCAATCGCGACGGGAACGCTCAAGGCGGTCACATGTCTCTACAGGAGGAGAACCCACAGCCTGCGAAAACCACTGGTGACCCTACGTCTCAAGTGGGAGGAGGACTTGGGGGAGCTCATCGGGGATAAGCCATGGGGGGGAATTAGTAGAGCGGGCCTGGAAGTGTTCTGGGAACGCCCGCTTTCAGTTGATCCACTTTTATGTGCTACATAGGGCCTACCTCACCCCGGGCAAGGTGAGTGACTACTTAGGAGTTTCGGCAGCGTGCCCGCGGTGCGGCCTGGAGGGGGCACGGTTCCTCCACATGCTTTGGGATTGCCCGCTCCTGGGAGAGTTCTGGCGGGGAGTGACGTCTGGATTGGCGGCCGCAACTGAAAGAGATGTAGCATTGACGCCGAGTTGTTGTTTGTTACATTGGTTTCCACACACTGCCAAGACCAAAACTACTTGACCTGGGGCTGGTCTTGGCCCAGAGGGAGATTACTAGCCACTGGAAGTCAAGGACGGGTCCCAACTTGGCGCGATGGACTAGGGAGTTAGTGAAATGGGCAGAGGCAGAGGGGAACTGCAGGTTGCGTATGGCCGCCCGCAGTGGGAGTAACAGATCTCTGGAGATGGCGCAAGCGTGGGTTGCATTGGTGGAGCTGGTAAAACACCCGCCTGGAGATACGGACGGCTCTTCTGACCGGGGGGAGTCAGCAGCGGATGCTTAAGGCTTGGTGGCACTGATGTAGCATGGAGTGGGGTGCCGATACGATGGTATGCTCTTTGTTGAATACTTGTCCCTTACACAGGCATTGGCGGTTCGGAATGCATGAACTGTGACCTATCACTATCCTGCCAGTGGCTTTAGCCCGGAATCTGGTCTTCGCTCGGTGGCATGCCGAGGGGGAGGGGGGAGAGGGAGGAGGGGTTAGTTGGGGTACGGGGGGTGGGGGGGGGGGGGGGGGTGAGGTCCAGGCTGCAGCAGTTGATCGGAGGGATACCTATTAATAGATTTCGTTAACTCCTACTGCCAGACGGCGAAAGAAGCGCCGGGGATTCCCCCCAATTTGATTACATTTCCCTATGGTAGGCGGGAGTGCCTTCCTTTGTTGCTTGCAGTTGATTGGTGCTGCCTTGTGGTGCTGTAATATCCTATTCAACACTAAGTTTGTACTTAATCTGTCTATATGCAGCTTTGAGTATGTGTATGTGCCTATGTCCTTGGCTAACTCAATAAAATTTTTTTTTTTTTTTAAAAAAGTCAAAGACTGCATATGGTATCATATATGCAATAGATTTATTTTGCGTGTAGCAAAGTATGCACTGAAACGGAAATATTATTCTACTAAACAGAACACCCAATTTTAGAGTAGACTATTGCAGAATAAACTGCTTGGGATAGAAAAACAAGAAAAGGAAAGAAACTGCTCGAAAAATCGTCATCAAGAGCTCAGAATGTAAAAGGGAAAAATGAAAATCTGAAACCAAATGAAAATGATTTCACGGCAGATTTGCGGAAAAATAAGCAACCAGCATGGAATCCTTGATATACAGGCAGAGGGCATACTTGTGCTCTCCAAGCATGCATGCTAAAACGTTGAGCACAAGTTTGGCTTTAAAGAACAAGTTACTAACCTTCGGTAACGATGTATCTGTAAGAAACATTAGTTAGTTAGATTCCTCACCTTAGAATATCCCCAGGCGTCAGACTGGATCCGGAAGATTTTTCGTCAGCAATACCCCTTGCGCGTCGCTAGGCGTCGTCTGCGGCTCCGCGTCCGTCGTCGGCGTTGTGCGCCGGAATGACGTCGGAGTACTTAGACGCCGCCCTCGCGCGCTGACGTCAGTTCTTGTACATAGCCTTCCGCGCCAGGAACGCAGAGCCATGCAAGATACCGACACTGGTGCCAAAAAATTCTAGGGCCCTGAAAGGAATAGCCTTAACCCTAGATGTCAGTTCGCAGAACGGGGAGGATGGGTGGGTCGGTGAGGAATCTAACTAACTAATGTTTCTTACAGATACATCGTTACCGAAGGTAAGTAACTTGTTCATCTGAAAGAAACACGTTAGTTAGATTCCTCACCTTAGAATAGATACCCAAGCAATACCATCCCCGGTGGTGGGTCTGCGAACCAAGATCACACCAGAAAGTCCTGGAGGACAGAACGGCCAAAGAAGCCATCCCTCCGGACTTGGCTGTCAAGGCAATAATGCCTGGCAAACGTGTGTAGCGAAGCCCACGTCGCCGCCTGACAGATGTCCTGCAAAGGGACACCCGTCCCAAAGCAGTAGTAGCCGCTGTGGCCCGAGTAGAATGGGCGCGCAGCCCAACAGGAGGGTCCTTTTTTGCCAAGGAATAACAAATTTTGATGCACAAAACGACCCACCGAGAGATGGTCCGTTTGTGCACAGCCTTCCCCTTCTTAGCACCCACGTATCCAACGAAAAGTTGGTCATCCACCTGGAACTGCTTTGTGCGGTCCAGATAAAAGGAGAGCGCACGTTTTGGGTCCAGACGGTGGAGCCTCTCTTCCTCTGTGGAAGGATGCGGAGGCAGAAAGAAGGTGGGCAAGGTGACAGACTGCCCAAGATGAAAGGGGGTCACCACTTTCGGAAGAAAGGAGGGACGAGGCCGAAGGACAACCTTGTCCGGATGAACAGAGAGAAAAGGAGGCTTTGATGATAAAGCCTGGAGCTCACTCACCCGTCTAGCCGAGGTGATGGCTACCAGAAAAGCAGTCTTAAGCGTCAGCAGACGAAGAGGACAATTATGAAGAGGCTCAAAGGGAGCGCACATTAGAAATGTGAGAACAAGATTCAAATCCCACTGAGGCATTACAAAAGGGACAGGAGGGAACGTGCGAGTAATGCCTTTTAGAAAGCGTGTAACCACAGGGGACTTGAAAAGAGAAGGCTGATCAGGAAGCCGCAAGAAGGCAGAGATGGCAGCAAGATAACCTTTCAAGGTGCCCAGGGCAGAGCCCTGCCGGGCCAAAGAAAGAAGAAAGAGGAGAACCTCAGAAATAGGGGCGGAGAGGGGATCCACAGCCTTTGCTGTGCACCATGCCACAAATTTGTTCCACCGGCAGGCGTATACCGTCTTTGTGGAGGGACGCCTGGCTGCCAGAATGATATCACAGACTTCAGGAGGCAAGTCAAATGGCATCAACTGCCGCCGCTCAATCTCCACGCATGGAGGTGGAGGCTGGACAGGTTCGGGTGGAGGACCGTCCCCTGCTGCTGCGACAGAAGATCCTCCCGAAGGGGCAGACGTATCGGAGGATCGGTCAACATACTGAGTAGCTCGGGATACCAGTACCTTCGTGCCCAATCCGGAGCCACCAAGATGACTTGGGCCCGGTCGTGCCTGATCTTCTTCAGCACTCTGGGCAGAAGTGGTATAGGCGGAAAGGCGTACAACAGACCGCAACTCCACTCGTGACGAAAAGCGTCGCCGAGCGAGTGCCGCCTTGGAAATTCCAACGCGCAGAACTGCTGACATTGCGCGTTCTCTTCGGTGGCGAATAGATCTAACCAAGGCTCTCCCCACTGCTGAAAGAGACCTTGCGCCACTTCGGAGTTCAGACGCCATTCGTGATCCATCATGCACCGGCGGCCGAGTTAGTCTGCTCTGGCGTTCAGAGAGCCCGCCAGATGTTGAACCACTAGGGTGACGCCGTGGTGTTTCAGCCACGTCCAGAGGCGCAGAGCCTCCTGACAAAGGGTCCACGACCCCACCCCGCCTTGTTTGTTGCAATACCACATGGCGGTGGTGTTGTCCGTGAACACCTGCACGACACTTCCCCTGACAGAGGGAAGGAAGGCTTTCAGTGCAAGTCGGATCGCTCTCAACTCCAACAGGTTGATGTGGAGGCGAGACTCCGCCGGAGACCAGAGGCCTCTGATCTCTGCCTCTCCCATATGGCCACCCCATCCCAGGAGGGACGCATCCGTCACTACGACATGCTCCGGTTGGGGAAGGGAGAGGCTCTTGCCCGTGACCCAATCGCGGTCCGTGAGCCACCACTGCAACTGCTGTGCAGTGCCCTCCGAGATCAAGACATGGTCGGACAGGTTGCCGTGATGCTGGGCCCACAAACTTCAGGTCCCACTGCAGAGCCCGCATGCGCCGCCTGGCGTGATGCACTAGTAGGATGCAGGAGGCCATCAGCCCCAGAAGCCGCAACACTAGCCTGACCGAAACCCAGGATAGAGGCCGAAAGATGGGAATCAGGGCCTGAATATCCCGGACCCGCTGTTCCGGCGGATGGACCCGGAACTGCGCCAATCGAGAACCGCTCCGATGAAGAGGAGCTTCTGAGAGGGACTCAGGTGTGACTTCGGCACGTTGATGGAAAACCCCAGCAAATGCAGGAGATCCGCCGTAGTCTGGAGGTGGGAGACGACTGCCTGGGGCGAGCCCGCCTTCAACAACCAGTCGTCGAGATAGGGGAAGACTGGAACCCCTGATCTGCGTAGATGAGCTGCGACCACCGCCATCACTTTCGTGAACACCTGAGGGGCACTGGTAAGGCCGAAGGGGAGCACGGTAAACTGAAAGTGCTCCTGACCCACCGTGAACCGCAGGTAACGCCGGTGGGCCGGCAGGACGGGGATGTGGAAATATGCGTCCTGCAAGTCCAACGCTACCATCCAGTCTCCAGGGTCTAGGGCAGCTAGAACCTGAGCCAAAGTTAACATTTTGAACCTTTCCTTCCGGAGGAAGGCATTGACGTTCCGGAGGTCCAAGATAGGGCGTAGGCCCCCTTTGCCCTTCTTGGGAACCAGAAAGTAGTGGGAATAACAACCACAACCTACTTCTGGGCTCGTAACGCACTCGACGGCCCCCTTGGCCAAGAGGGCCGAAACTTCCTCGTGGAGAAGATTCAAATGATCCCCCGAGATACGGTGGTGCTGCGGTGGCATGGCTGGAGGGGCCGTCTCGAAGGGGAGGGAGTAGCCCCTTCGGACGATTTGCAGCACCCACCTGTCCGATGTGACGGACCGCCAGTGGAGCAGGTGATGGCGAACTCTGCCGCCCACTGGCGTGGAATGGGCCTGAAAGCTCAGACTAGGAAGGCTTTGAGGCGGATGCTGCCGGGGTGGATGTGGGCTGACCGCGTCGACCTCCAGAACCGCCTCGGCGGAAACCACGTCCGCGACCGCGCGCAGGTTGGTTCTGCGGCTGGTGGCTAGGCTGACGTGAGGAGGCACCCCTTCCTTGGCCACGAAAGGGGCGAAAGGCGGAAGTTTGCGACCGCGGGGCCGAGAGGCCCAAGGACTTGGACGTAGCCCGGGAGTCCTTAAAGCGATTCAGCGCACTGTCCGCTTTCTCACCTAAAAGGCGAGTGCCATCAAAGGGCATGTCCATGAGAGAGCTCTGGACATCCCCCGAAAAGGACGTGGACCGCAGCCAGGCGTGACGCCGAAGCGCCACCGTGGTAGAAATCGCCCTACCCAGCGAGTCCGTAGTGTCAAGCCCACATCGGATTGCATGCAGTGCTGCATCCCTCCCATCAGCCAGAGCCTGGGTAAGTCGTGTCTGGGCCTCCTCCGGGCACAGGGGCAGCACGTCCTCCACCGTATCCCACAGAGAGTGGGAATAACGGTCCAAAAGACAGGCGGTGTTCAAGGACCGCAGACCCAAACTAAGGGAGGAGAACAGCTTTTTGCCAAACTGTTCCAGTCTCTTGGAATCCCGGTCCGGCGGAGCGGTCGGGAAGGAGGATTGGGAGGTAGAAGCCTGGATAACCAGGCTCTCGGGGGTGGGGTGTTGGGACAGAAAACTGGGGTCGCCCGGAGCAGGGCGGTGGCGCCTGGCGACGTTCCTGTCCACAGGAGGAACTGTGGAGGGCTTGGACCAGGTGCCCTGCAGAACGTCAGTGAGGGCCTCATTGAATGGCAGCAGAGGCTCAGTGGAGCTTGCTGCAGACTGAAGCACCTCAGTGAGGACGTTAGTCCGCACAGCCACGGCAGGTAGCTCGAGCCCAAGGGCTGCGGCCGCCTTGCGCAGCACCACAGAGAAAGCAGCACCCTCCTCCGAAGCCACAGTCGGAGGAGAGATGAATCCAGTGTCTGGTGAGGTATCCAGACCACTGGCCTCCCCCAGTTCATCTGCCCAGTCCTGTGACAGTTGAGCCTGAACGGCCATAGGGTCATCGGACCCCTCCCAGACGTCCCCGTCATCCGATTCCTGGTAAACAGGAGGAAGGATCGGAGCCGGACGATAGACATAATGTGTCTCTAACGGCGCCGTACGCGGCGTCCATCGACGCCGTAACGGCGCCGGGTCCGGAGCGGGGCTGAACTGGGGCTCGACACCGAGCGGAGCCGGCGTCGGAGGTGGTACCGGTGTCGACGCCGGCGGAGGAGGCGTGACGAGGTCAACCGGCGTCGACGAGTCCCTCGGGAACCTGCGGCGTCGTGGCCGGAGCCGCCGGCATGCAAGGTTGCCCAGTCGGGTCCGCGGGGCCCGAAGGCGCGCCAGCGGGCGTCGACGGCGGAGCCAGGTTCCTCATGGCCGAGAGGAAGGCACTGACTTCCGCCGGCGTCGCGTCAGTCCCAGGGACCGGCGGGTATGGGGACTTACGCGGTGCCTGCGGCTCCGCCGGAGCCGCGGGGGTGGAACCACCCTGACCCTCGGCCGAGTCGCGCGACCGGCGAGGGGAGTCCGAAGAGCGGTGTCGCCTCTTGGACTTCTTGGAGTGCTTCGACTTACCTGAAGACTTGGAGCCAGACGAGCGATGATGACGTCGGCTGCGGCTCCGCGACCGATCCGTGGACCTCCTCCTGGACCGGGATCGAGAGGGGCGCGGAGCCGAGTGGCGAAGCTCGAGGAGCTTACGGGACCGCTCCCGTCTAGCCTTCGAGGTCAGGGCCTTGCAGTCAGAGCACGACTCCGCGTCGTGGTCGAGGCCCAAACAGTAAAGGCACCGGCAGTGATGATCCGTAACCGACATCAAGCGGTTGCAGTCAGCACAGGCTTTGAAACCAGGCATCCTACCGGCACCGGAGTCGAGACAAGATCAAAAAACTTAGTCAAAAAAGACTAAAAGGGGTAGCTCTCCCGGATCTGCGCTTACTGGCGCGGAAAAAAGAAGAACTGACGTCAGCGCGCGAGGGCGGCGTCTAAGTACTCCGACGACGTCATTCCGGTGCGCGACGCCGACGACGGACGCGGAGCCGCAGACGATGCCTAGCGACGCGCAAGGAGTATTGCTGACGAAAAATCTTCCGGATCCAGTCTGACGCCTGGGGATATTCTAAGGTGAGGAATCTAACTAACGTGTTTCTTTCAGATCACCTTTGCACCGCAGTTACAATACTGGCATTAGGTGGTAGTCACAATGGTTGTGAAATGAACCAGGACCTATGAATATGTGAGGTTTCCAGATTGACACAAGGTATGTCCATAACCAGGCTCGCCTTGCAAAAAGACAACAGACCTTTAATGACAGGGAACAAAGTAGCCTTTTAACTGGCATTCTTGTGGTGAGAATGCCTTTAAGGTCTCCCAGATAATGGTCCGGCATTACACACAACTGCAGTCCCTTATACTCCTGTGTGGTTGGCCTCTGGTGTGGGGCAAATTCACATTCTAACCTGGACCTGCCCAAACTGGTCTGACCCTGATCTTCCTATGCCTACAGCCTGTAAAAGTAAGAGGATAAAGGCAGAATATTAACTTTTCCTCAGCTTTGAGAAACAATTTATTATATATTACGCATTATATATTATTTACATTACTTTTATTTTGAGTTCAAGTGGATAGGTAGCAAATCATTATTAAAACGGTTTGCAGAGCGGGAATTTCAGTGGTTAGCAGGAAGAGTGATCTTTTTGGCCATAGAGTAGCAATAAATTGTAATGAAGCCCTAGGACGCTACGAACATGGGACGTTGATCATAGCAACTCACGCGCTCAGCGTTGAAAGGCATCACCATAGAGGCTCAGGAGGAACACATAGCAGCAGCCATCTTCGACTCAATGGTAACTAAACGAACGCCATTTGGAAAAAGAGTAAGGTTGATATGACATGGGTCACTGAAGGGCACTATGCCCCTTAACACTTTGAATCTCTGATGTAAGTGGTCAGAACAGAGTGAATACTGTAAACAGTTAAGTAATTGGTTTTTTATATATTCCTAAGCTACTTTCAATTAGGAGCATTTTACATTTCTTGTAGGAAACCTAAAAAACACAAGTCCATTATTATGACGTTTTACTAGTAGAAGTTTATGAGAGGAAATTTCCAATTTATTAATCATCAATTCAAGTATAGACTTGTTGAAATAATTAATTTACCAAGTAATTATTTTTTCTAAAATAAAGCGACTACAAATTAAACAATATTAAAGATGATTCATACTAGGGTGTCATTTTTATGCGGTTTCTATATAATAGCAAGGTGCAGATATGCTTCTAGGCACTCCATACAGCTCTGGACTTATGTACGTGATGCATTATCCTTTCCCAGTGGTGCATATCCTGTTCCTCGCAGAAACATTAGTTCCTCTTACATACAACTATTCAGTATCTTGAAAAGACTGTGTTGTGGCACTTCACAGGGGAAAGAAATCTGTCACTTTACTCTCTTCATTGACCCAAAAATATATTTATTGTATTGCTAAATAAACATTAGAGCAGTTTCTCCAAAGCCATGACTAAAATATGGGAGTGAAAAAACTATTTTGAAAGTACAGCAAGGTCGTGGTTGGCAAGCCATGTAAAGCAGGTGAACCTTTAGGCAACTGTTAAAGATGATTATAGAGGAGAACCATTGTACATACGCTCGTATAGTATGGTATGACAGGTTATATTGTATGGTATTGTCAGTCATTGTATAGTATAGTCCATCACTGTATAGTATGGTATGGTATGGTATGGCCAGACATGGTATAGCATAGAGTAGTATGGTATAGCCTGTCATTGTACGCAATGCTATGGTATGGTACCCTGTGGTCGGTCATTGTATTGTAGGGTATGGTATGGCCTGCTAGTGTATACTGTGGTATGAAGTGGCAGGTCATTGTACTATATGGTATGTAACTAAAGTATGGTATGATATTTGTTAAGTAAACGGTTGCAGAACTATGTTTAAGTCGTGAGTGCTAGCAAAACTGGAGGTGCGACGAGCGGGTAAAGGAGTGCACTAGTAGAGCTGTTTATCATATGCCACAGAATGTGAACATCAGGAGATGCTGTAAACAGGGAGCGGTGAGCACTGGCGGAGCTGTCGATCAGATGCCAGAATGCGAACTGTAGGAGATGCAGCAGGCAGTGTTATATTGATTTTTATAATGCACTCAGCACCCAAGAGGGTATTCAGACGCCTGGTCAGGTGTGTTAATGTATGGTCCCCAAGGTATTTACATGCAGAGCCACGTCTTCAGCTTCTAGCGGAACTCAAGAAGTGAGGAGGCGGCTCTGATGTCTTGGATGCAATGTAGGAGAATGAGCGACCTCCAGTTTTTCTTTTGGGGCTGAGGGGAATGTGTGGGAGCGAGAGTGAGGGTCCAATGGAAGAGACATTCATTAGATGAAAGTATGTGAACAGCAGGAGAGACTGGTTGTTGGGGGGCGGTATATTGACGGAGCCCATGTTTGCTTCGCAGTTTCTCAAACTTTTTTTACTGTACTCCCTATCCTACATATGTAATGCGGTTCACATGGCTTGCCATCCTCTTGCACCAACTCCCTGTATGCTCAAATTTGACTTGGTAAATCTTTCAAAGTTATGGGAGACGCTGGGAGGGATGGGTGCCCCCGAGGATATTATTGGTTTCTTATCTCAAATCTATGCTCGTCTTTCCGCCAAGATACGTTACGGAATACATGGAGAATGTACAAAGCACTTTAACATTACACGTGGGATTAGACAGGGCTGTACCCTCGCGCCTCGTTTTCACTCTACATAAATGTTGTTGATGTTTTATTACAGAACTTGGGGGCAGACGTCCCCAAGATTGGTAATCGGCCTACGTCCCTTTTGTTGTACACCGACGATGCAGTCCTAATTTCAAGGACAGCGAATGGCCTACAAATTTTAATGGACAATTTTACTAGTTTTATGACAGAAAAATCCTTAAAAATCAATCTGAGCAAGACTTTGGTCATGTCCTGTGGTAAAAAGAATATTAAAATTAAAACTCACTATATTAACGGGATACGGATTGAGAGAACCTCTGCCTTCTCTTATTTAGGTATCCTTTTTAACAGTGAGGGCCCTTGGGACACACATATAACTTTATGCAAGATGAAATTTGTGAAATTAGTTGAGGCTATCTTCAGATTCTCCCATAAAATTGGCAATAAACTTGTACGGGAGATCCTGAAGTTATATAAAGCAAAATGTATTACAGGGAGTTGCTATGGGGGAGCCTTATGGGTTCAGGCAGATACGACGCCGATACACACCCTTGAAAACAAATTTCGAAGACGTTTGTTAACCGTACCTGCCTCCACCGCTTCGATTATTTTGCATACAGAAACTGGGACATCATATATTTATGATCTGATTAGTTTGGCTACTCTAAAGTTGTGGCACCGTGTCTGGAGTAGGGAAGAAACTCACTTTACGAGGGATATTATACTAGACTGTCTATCCCAAGATCGATGTAAGAAAACACCCTGGTTAAGTTATATTAGTAGCCTTCTAGAAGAATGCAACTTGGCATTGAATTGGAATCAACCCGAAGATATTCAAAAAATTAGTAGGGTCGCGTCAAGAGATGTGGTTTCAAGTACTAAGATAACCATTGTCTCCTATCTTGAGGGGCCAATTGTAAAGGGTATACAGCCATACCTCGTTTTTATATCAAATGTTCAGCATAGATTCTACCTAACCAGACTACGGATGAATACATTACATTATTTTTTTGCCTTCCCAAAAAGGGCTAAGTAGGGTGCCAATCTCCCAAATTGTCCATGTGATGGTAGGTCCAAACAAAGTACCCTTCACTTTAATTTTTTGTAAATTTTATATAGAAATTAGAAAACAATTTTTACGTCCAATTGTTAAAGAAAATTCCCTGTATTCCTATAAAGCCGCTTTTAACTGTTTACGAAATTCGGAAAATGTATTTGCCTGTAATGCAGTAAACTGCTATATAATGTCGGCAATTAAACAAAGGAATGAACTCGTTCACTTAGAAATTTTGAACTATGAAACAATATAAAGTGTATTTTCGTTATGATATGTATAATTGTATAATGATTATGTGTATTTTAAATATGTAATAATGCTGCTTCTTTTTGGTTATAAATGAATTTTTATTGTATTTTATAGTATGCTTTTATGGACATTTTGTATGATCCGATTAAAGCTTGTTATTGTTGTTGTTGACTTGGCCAGGCTTTGTGGAAAAAAGGTACAAAGGCTTATGTGCAAACTGCTAAAAAAAAAAAAAAAGGGCCTGGCACTGTAGTTGAAGCCTCAGCATTTGCAGGGTTAAGAGTGTTGATTTTAAAATGGTGAACAGTCATCCATTTTTGAAAAATTACAAAGGTTTTTCAGACTGCAGTGGAATTGTTGTTGAAAGAGAGCTTGAGCTAAAACTGTGTATCATCAGCATATTGGTACTACGGGATCTCTAATTTGCGGAGGATGATCCCAAATATATACATCTAGAGACTGAAACGTGTAGGAGGTATTCTTGAACCTCAGCGCTCCTTGATGAAGGTTAACATGGCTAGAGAACGAGTTGCCAGCTTTAAAATGATTGGGATCAGTTTGACACATGCAATAATCCTTTTAGGGCAATTCTATTAAGGCCCATTTGTTCTTTAAGAATATGCATGAGGGCAGTACTATTTCCAGAGCTGAAGGTAGCCAACAGGTTCAGACCCACCAGTAGGCACGAGCTTCCTGGGTCAAGGAATGAAAGTTCATCATCAACAAGTTATTGAAGAGAAATGTACGTGCTGGAAACCTGTCTGAATTCAGATTGAAAATCATCTAGGAGGAGATTAATTTATATGGTGAGATAAAGGAGTTGATACACTGATTTCAATCACCTTCTTTAGGAAAGGTAAGCCTGATATTTGGCACTGGCATCTGTTGTTTCTTTTGTCAGAATAGGCGATCCTTGACAAATGTAGAGCACGAACCATGTGTAACGGATAAATTAACTAGTATCTAGTTGGATACGCTACAGCAAATAAATTCTTCAATAACGTTTTTAGAGTCAAAATTGGCAAACTGGTTTGAAGGTTTCACCTTTACAATAGTCGTGAGTAAATCATTTGCATATATTTCAGTAATGAGACCAAATTAACTGAGCTCTCAAAGCAACTTAGGATAGGGTAGGAGACCAGAAGATGAAGTTTAAGGCCTTCAATAGATTTAAGTTTCTCATTAAGCAACTACACAAAATCCTCACAATGCGATCATGTATCCTCAAATATGAAAATGGAGGATGGACTGATAGAAAATGTGAGAATTTTCAAACAGAGGTTTAGAGCGGTCGTTGGATGTGCCTTAACACACATTTGATGTGGATGTGCATTGGCTATGTGAATATGATGCTTTTGTGGCAGCTTCTAGCTACCCAGAGTGTCAAATTGGAAAGTGAGATAGATTACACCTCCCACTGTTTTCTTGCACTCTCTGCAGTGTACATTTTTCAAATAGGTCCTTGGAAAACCATGGTGCAGAAAGTTGTACTTTCTTCTTGTTACATTTAAGTGGTGCAATTTAATTCCAGAAAGTTCTTTCATCGACCTTTTGTTTTTACAATTCCTACTGGAGATACGGACATCTTGGTTAGGAAAAATAGAAGGAAACTAATTATAGCCCTAGTTGCTAGAAGGTTAATGTGTTTTTTATACCACTAAAACCACAATGTATCCCTTTTTAATTAGCTGAAAGATTCACAATGCAACAGGAACAGCATGAAAGAAACATGTATGTGATCAGACCAATCCGCTAGGACAAGGGCAAGAGTGGGGCCTTTCGTACAAGTAGGTTTGCCGCTGTAGTGTAAAAGTTCCAGGAAGAAGTATCACATTGGTCACCAGGTCCCTGGAGTCACCCCCATTACTACTTAAATTTACATAACCAGTTGATCTGTAACCTGCTCTATTCGTTCCTCAATGAAGGGGATAATCACCTGGAGGTTTGATAGATGACATTTTATCAGATTAGTAAGGCATTTTACAAGCTAACTTCCAAAAGCATGCAGTGAAGTGCGGAATTGTGCTTGGTGGACAGCATTCTGCACAGAATTAACTTCTCTTGTATCAATATAATTCCTCTGCTATATCTGCACTCTTAACTGCATCGTGAAACAGAGTAAAGTAGGAGAAGTGGAAGGAATTGAGATACGATTGAACCAGAATTCCACTAAGAACTAAGCGGTCCATATTAAGGCTGGAAATGGCCTCAGTGATCTACAGTCTGTTTGACAGATGATCAGCAACTATGCAGAAGACAATGTAGTGAGGGATGGATAAATCTGGCAGGGTGTAATTGTATCGTATTGTAATTGTATTTATATAGTGCTTACTACCCCTGAAAAGGCGTCAAAGAGCTTTTCGGCGAGTAGCACGCTACTCCGGAACTCATAAAGTATTAGTGTTGAGGTAGTATAGTAAAATATGAAAGTAATTTGAGTGGTGGATAGGTTAGTCAGTTATTTGGATTCAGAAGGATAGCAGAGGGATAGAAGAGGAAAAAAGGTTTGCATTTATATAGCGCTTGTTACTCTTGATGGGGTGTTAAAGCGCTTTTTTCGGCGAGTAGCATGCTACTTCCGAACCTATAAAGGATTAGTGGGGAGTGATGTTGTGTCTTTAAAGAGCTGAGTCTTCGAGGCTTTCCTAAGTAGGAGCGGCTTTGGGGCGAAAATTATTAATTGCTCAATGGGAATATGAGCATTACCTTGTTCAGCATAAGTGGAAGAATAGCAGTGGACTATGATCCATGTTTGCGTGAATGCAGAAATTGAAAGGAGCAGGTTTTGAGCAGAGATCAGAAAAGAGTAAATGGATCAGGATGATTAAGTTTGTAGAGTTTGAATTTGGGTTGGACAAAAAAACACATCAAATTAACAGTCAAATTAAATTTCTTTCTGAGCGTCAAGAATGTCTATTGCTGTAGTGTGGAACTCTGGTCACAGTTAAAACAGGATAGGAGGAACGCATCCCTCCTTCTGTAGTGGTTTAGTCTATTTTCAAGCATTTTCCCCTCACCTTTGAGATGCTGGATTTAACATCCAAACTCAAGTAGATGCCTAGATGTGGATCTCTAGCTCAATGTGCCAAGTCAGAACTGGTCTGGGTTGCCTGTGGTCCCTTCTGGAGGGTAACTCATATGGCAGTTCTGGATGAGGAGCAGGGTTAATACTGATCTTCAGAAGGTGGGCTCCTGTTTAAAGTGTCATGGTGGGTGCAAACTTTACGGGTTGGCATGCCACCCAAGAGGCTCCAAGTGATGTAGACTCTAATAGTCTACAAGCAATCCTCCCATCACAGTGTGTGGGGCTGATTCAAGTCATAGATTATAAGAGATTTTTATGAATTTTGGGTAGAAGAACAAGGGTTGAGTATACAGGTCCTTGGTTGATGGCTGAAAGAGATAGGAAAGAACATTTTAGGGAGTAGACAGATGTGGCTTGGGTGTGAGGGAGATTATTAAAGTAAGGAGTACAGGAGTGGGAATTTGGTACCAGTCAGAAATCTATCTGAATCCTATATTCCTAACTGAAGAAGTGGGCATCAGATGCAGATTAGGCCACAAAGGAGGGATGCAATTCAAGATCAGGGAAGAAAAGTTAGCAGGTTTGGTACTCTTACATAGAGAATGAATGGAGCTCCCCCCCCTGGTATCCGTGCCACCATCATTCACAGAAGAGGTGGCATATTGGGGGAGGGGGGGTGTTTGGGGGCAGTGGAGTAAAGGAAACATTCAAAGAAATAAAACTGGGACATTCAAAATTTGGATGCCTGGAGACCGATGATACATGGGATTGTTGGAAAGAAAGGTCAAGGATAGAAGGAAAGAATGAAAGAAAATGAAATTGAGCAAGGTTTTCATCAGTCGACCAGAGCAGGATTTTACCATTATTAAATATAGTGTGTTTCCCCTGAAAGGGCAGGTGGAGGAGGGAGAGAAACGATTACCTTTCTTGTTTGTTGGTTACTAGAGATTTAAGTAATGCTCACCTCTTTAGAGTTTCATTTCAAAGAGATGAGTTGTGCGAAAAGAGAAGTTGGGTAATTTCAAGCCTCGCTTTCCACTGTGGCAATAGTCTCAAATGAGCATATCGGGGAACGCAGAAAGGCACTTATGTTTACAGTTATTAGTAGTATATTTAGCGCAGTTGGGGAGGGTTAGAGGATTTTAAAGAATTCAGGTCTGAGTTTATCAGGTTTTTGGAAAGAGAAGGGTGATCACGCAGATCATTTATGAGATACGCTGCAAGAGAAAATGGCAATTCTCCAACTACCATAAAGAGAGAATCCAGATTTGATTAAAGACTACGGTGGCAAACAATATGCAATAACCTTTTATTGCTGCCCCAACATGCAGCCCTTTAAAGAATATACACTACATTATAAATACAATATTCCATCTAAGAACTTTCAGAACTGTATACAAGTCCATGACCACAAGAGATCTTCCTCTTGAAGCTGCAACAAAAAGCAACAAACTGGCTTGCTTCAGAAAGTTTTCAAAGAATCACACTTGACTTGCTTTGGGAAATTCCCACAGCAAAGAACTATCTGAAACAAAGAGAATATGGTGGTGCCAAAAGGAAATTCAAAAGAAAGCATTCATTACCTCAGGGAGAAAAAACAAATAGAACATTAATTGTTAATCACAATAATTTCACAATACTGCATAACCCACCAACCTCCTATAATTTCCATTGTAAGGTAACAAATGGGAGTGATGGGTGGGATAATGTTATTCTCCGTTGTCTTTAATGAAATCAAGATTCTCTCTGAAAGATAACTGGAGAATCACCATTTCATTACAAGCCTGGAAGCTACCATTATGCATGTTTAAAGCTCCCCAGCGTCACACTGATCACATGCGCCACAGGCTGAAGGTAAAAACTTGAAAGTGTTAGCACTTGATCAGTCTGCCAATATCAGTATATCCACAAGTGTACCTCTTGCCCTAAACACCTTCCTGCCCATTGCACCCCTAGAAGAGTGTGCTTCGAACCTGGACAAATCTATTCAGGCCTCGGACATCACTGCTCTCACCCATCTAGAAATGGTAGCTGCTAAACTGCCCTATAGGGTTTAACATATGAAATTAACAACCGATCCTCACCATCTGGTCTAAATTCTAACATACTTTGTTCGTAAACCTTCATGCAACTCACCATACACAACTTCTTACAGTCAGTGAAACAGGGGTAAAAGATGTTATAAGACATGTGTTGTAAAGAAGACACTCTGAAGCGTGTGAAGTTCAAGCGTCTTTATTCTGTCATCCACTCTCCGCTACTGACAGCCTGTTGAACATTCCAAGGTGAACTCTCAAGGACCGTCCCAAGAGGGAGGAAAGGCGGGGGAGGAGAGGAAGCTACCACTGGGAGAAGAAACTGGAAAACACGTCAGGGAAGGTAACAAGGGAAAAGGAGAGAGATTACAACACATCTCCCTTCGTAGGGAAAGGAAACAGGGGGAAAAGGACGAGGTGAGCGGGCAACATGAACCTGTGAAGTAACAGAGCTTGTATGTTTAAGAAACATGGAAACCCCCAGGGTCTGGGAGGCGAACAAGTCAAAACGCAAAATGTACACCAGCCTACCTGCTGACAACACAAAGAAAAGGGAAAAACAGATCACCCATGACAGGGAAAGAAAGGAAAGAAAGAGCGAACGAGGTAAGGCTGTGGACACAGGATGACATAAGGCAGTGTAAATTCCGATCTCACGGATGAAAACAAAGTATGACAACGCAAGGAAAACTGAACAAGGAGGAAGCGGAGAAAAGGCAAAGATGTACAAACAGCAAACTAATGCTTCCCCATTATCAATAAACAGTCCCAATACAATGTGGGATAGACATGCGTTCCACAAAATCCAACATGCAACCTGTAAGAAAACAATATCAGTCAAGTGGACTCGAACACCTGACCCTCCTCAACTCCTATGAACGAAGTGAGGAACACTTTGAATGGGACTATAACCCATAAGACGCCCTGAGAGGGAGCCCAAGTAAATGTACATGGTTTAAAGCTCCTAGATTTGTGCCCAGTAAGGGTAGCAAGGTGATAGTGGAAGGGAACGTACCCCTAAGCGTACGGTGAACCCCAAAATGTCCAGAGTGTGCAAGGGAAGTGGCCACCCATTGCCCTCCCTGTGTAGGGGAAAGCATATACAGTGTAAACAAGCACCCTTAAAGAAACCTGAATAGAGCCCCCATGACAGAGTGCTACCAAGGATGGCAATAAGAATGACACCACCAGGAAATTGGACAGATAAGAAAACGGAGAAGAGGCAAAGTAGATACATACAGTATAACTATTACTTCCCCCCCCCCCAATTTCAATAAACAATAACAATACGATGTAAGAGTAACATTGCGTTCTACAAAACAGCAAAATTACAGAATGTAAAAAACAATTTCAGTCACTGGAACTAAAACCCATGACCGTCCTCTACTCCTATGATAGAGTGTGAGGAGCACATTGAATGGGACTGTAACCCATAAGACGCCCTATTTAGGGAGACTGAGTAAAGGTAAATGGGTAAAAGACCCATAAAATTGTGCCCTGAGTAAGGGTACTATGTAAATGTAAGATGGGACTGTAACCCATGCACCGGTTCCCTGTGTAAGGGTAACAACCGTAATGGCCCGAGTAGGCATGTGAAAGAAAAGAAAAAGAAGCAGGAACCTGTTGCCCTCCCTGTTAAGGGTAAAAACCGTAAATTACCTATGTAGGCATAATTATGTGGGGAAATGGGGCTAGTACCCATTCCCAGGTAAAGGTATATGGCCAAATGGGGCTGGAACCCTTTCCCAACCCTGTGTAGGGTAAAATAATGTGAACATGCAAATTGAACCATCCCAAATGTATGTGGGCAATAGGGGCAAAACCTACCCCCACCCCATACGTACCCACAGTACCTGAATGCAAACTGAAGCAATGATGTAAAGTGAGCAAAAGTTGCATGGACCAAAGACGTCCCATGTTTGTGAACGTAAATTGTAGAAGAACATATGTGAAAAAAAAACATTCAATCACTTTTCAAAATGTCCCAAACAAAAGTGCAAACGTCTTCATTGACCTGTGTAAGAAATGAAAGTTAAAAGCAAAACTTTGCAATAATCACAGTCACTGAGTCCAGACATTACTGCAGCACGCCTAACATAATGATGACAGGGTTTGTTGGAAGTACGAGGAACCGAAATCCTGAGAAACACATAAGATCAAGAACTGATCGACTTGCCTCTGCTGTAACAAAAGTGTGCGTGTCATCGAACATCAGACAGACACGATTGTGCCACAGTACATCCGAACTGCTGCAGAGAAGAGTGAGGAAACATCATTGCCGATAATATGGAACCAAGGCATTACTGTAGACCAAAAGAAAAAGTTATTTGCAAAGCTCAGCACAGGCAAAGCAGAGCACCAAAAGAGCTGTACAGCTTCGCACTCAACCGCCTCACCAAAGCGCAATGCGTTTTTGAAAAATTAGAGAAACTGCCAGATTGAAACAAATCCAAATGAAAGTCAGTCACAGTGAATCCGTCCGTGACAGACAGACTTCAGTCAAACTAATGCTCACCACTAGACGAATACCTCCCGTGAGAGACTTCTATACAAAACAGCTGTGGCGGTGACTGTGCCATTCATCGGCACCGTTGTGCAGAATACACTCCTTTGTACTGAAAGCAGCAAAAACGCAAACGAGCCTCCCTCGTCACCGTTGTGTTGTGGAGACCCCATCACAGCATGGCAAGAGGCAACGTGCTGTAAGGAAATGGGGCTGGCGCCCATTCCAATCCACTAGAATTACACAGCGTTGCCAGTTTGCTACCAATGTCTGTGGTTAGGAGAGAAGGTTCCAAAAGAAACAGGACACATTTGGTCAGCGTACCCCTGGAGGTAGCGTGCAGCCGCCAACCGCAAGATGGCAGCACATAGAAGGCGCAGTGCCGGAGGGCTCCAGGCATGTCATTGCTGAAATGCGTCTCCGAGCGGCAAATGCTGTGTTTCGTAGTAGACGTCACAGAGGGTGTCTCTACGACATCGCGTGACACCAACAATGAGGTAAGAAGCGCGCGCTCCCCAAACAGTTTGAAAATAAGTGCGCAACTGCCTAACTGTTAACCGGCCCAAATGATGTATGGCAAATGGAACGGTTAAACAGACATAGAAGAAAGGTCTCTGACGAGAGAAACTGTAATGGAGAAGCAAATGACTCACCGTAATTGTCCCAAAACTTGTCAACATAGACACGTTGTAGGCAGGCAGAAAAAATGGCACTAAATAAAGCTGACTGCCTGCAAAGTCCTGCACCGCTAAAAGTACCACATTGTAGGCGGAAGAAAAAAACGCCACACTTCCTTGTAGAGAGGAGGGAAAAAGTCACAAAATTCCCCTCAGTGACAGACACGTACCAATGCAGCTCCGTGGAAACACCTCGATCAGTTTCCATCAAAGTGTTGTTTGGCAAGAGATGGATGTGGAAATGCTATTGTCCCAAAACTTGTCAACATAGACACATTGTAGGCGGGCAGAAACAATGGCACTAAATAAAGCTGACTGCCTGCAAAGTCCTGCACCGCTAAAAGTACCACATTGTAGGCGGAAGAAAAAACGCCACACTTCCTTGTAGAGAGGAGGGAAAAAGTCACAAAATTCCCCTCAGTGACAGACACGTACCAATGCAGCTCCGTGGAAACACCTCGATCAGTTTCCATCAAAGTGTTGTTCGGCAAGAGATGGATGTAGAAATGCTAAGATGAAAGATCCTTTCTTTTATAGTTGCTTTCAAGCTTGTTGACACAGTGGCTAGAATAAAACATAAGTGACCTAAATGAATATTCCGGCTGAAAGATGACGTGCTTTTGAAAACTCAAGCAGTAGATGTTTCACCCATGTCCAAAATAGTAGTGCAGATGAGCACAGTACGCCTGGACTAGGGCTGTCCGATGTTTAGGATACTGGTGGGGCTGAGAGGCGTAGTGCTTCATCTTTTCTTGTTTCTTGATGTCTTCTTTACTTTTCTATGTAGTACTTGTTTCTTCCTTATAGTCATTTTTTATTGTTCAGTGTAGAAAACGCATGTTTCTTGTTCGTAGTTATTACCATCTTGTGGATACCTCCTCTTCTGAAGAATCCACGGTGGTCTAGGCATAAACTCAGGAGACTGTTACCTTCGTCAAAGACTCCTGAAAGCCCCCACTCTGCGTCCTCCAGGCACTGACTCGAGGTATGTTAAATCCTAAATGCAGAAAGAAACAAGCACTGAAAGGGGAAATGACATGAATGGCCCCCTTCGCCAGCAGTCAAGGAACTTTGGAAAGCCCCAACTCTGCGTCCTCACAGGCACTGAATCGAGGAATAACAAATCCGAAATGCAGAAAGGAAAAAAAGGCACTGAAAGGGGAAGTGACATGAATGGCCCCCTTCGCCAGCAGTCAAGGAACTTTGGAAAGCCCCAACTCTGC
This sequence comes from Triturus cristatus, assembly GCF_964204655.1. Taxonomy (NCBI): domain Eukaryota; kingdom Metazoa; phylum Chordata; class Amphibia; order Caudata; family Salamandridae; genus Triturus; species Triturus cristatus. The sequence continues at coordinate 700,794,000 of NC_140592.1, read as the reverse complement.
GTCCTCACAGGCACTGAACCGAGGAATAATAAATCCGAAATGCAGAAAGGAGAGAGCACTGAAAGGGGAGATGACAGGAATGGCCCCCTTCGCCAACTCGTCGCCAGTGTTGTAAAGAAGACACTCTGAAGCGTGTGAAGTTCAAGCGTCTTTATTCTGTCATCCACTCTCCGCTACTGACAGCCTGTTGAACATTCCAAGGTGAACTCTCAAGGACCGTCCCAAGAGGGAGGAAAGGCGGGGGAGGAGAGGAAGCTACCACTGGGAGAAGAAACTGGAAAACACGTCAGGGAAGGTAACAAGGGAAAAGGAGAGAGATTACAACAACATGGTTTTGTTTCTCTTCTAGATCTTGAAGTGAAGCCCATCTAGAGAGTAATGCCTATTACAAACCTCCAGTGCTTTAACATTGGATACTCATTTAAAAGATATAACACAGAGCATAGTTGCCAACTTCAGTCTCCTTCAAAGAAAGGAGTTATAAGGCCAAAAGAAAAAAAAGGTCAAACACAAGAATGCTGTTCCATAATGAATTATACCCAGCCCTATGTGGACGCCTAACTCTTATTCCCTTCCTTACCCTGCGGATCAAAGGATCACTACCAATAACAAAATCATTCACCAGAGAATGTCCTCCTTAAACAACAGACCTGTAACAGTTACCAGTTCTATAGGACAGGCCTGACTTGAACAATCCTGCGAGAAAATCCACTACTTCTACTCCAGGAGCTTCCACAAGATCCAAATTCCGTTCCAAGCACCAACTACACCACTTCCTCCAGACTCCTGTGCATTTTTTCCTGGTACCATGTGCCCATGACTCATCTAATAAGTCCTTAGCCTCTCCTGAAAGGCCTGAGTGTCTACAAGATCTCCTGAAATCCTCCAGACAAGAAGGTTCACATTTACATCTAGCACAAGAGGATGCACTTTCCCTTCCTGTACTTCTAAAAGTCCTGCAATCCCGGGACTAAAGCATGGAACTTCCATTGCTAACTCCATTACTCCAGAGAACCACACAGTGTTCCAAAGCAGAGTTACCAGGACAATGCTGCATCTTCCTCCGTTAAGTTTAATAACACCTTCGGAATTAGCACAAATGGAGGGAACGCATAGCAATTATTTATGTTCCAAATTTGAAGCAAAGCATCCACTGCCAAAGCCTTGGGGTCCTGCCTCCAACTGTAATACCGATCTACCTGAAAATGCATCAATTGGCAAACAGATCCATCTGAAAATGGCCCCAGGAGTTCGGAATCTTCTTTAAAAACACCAGATTCAGCATCCAGTTGCTAGAATCCCTTAAAAAAACTCAAGTTCCAATCTGCTCTCTTATTCTGATAAAGCAGAATAAACTCTGCCTTCAAAAGAATCTTCTGACTCCAACAAAAATACCAATTTTTGTGGCTAGATCTGAAAGTTGTTTTGATCTTGCTTCCCCTTAGGTGATTGATATAAGGATACTGTTGGGAAATTGTTCATTCAGATCAATACAACACTGTTCTTTAGAGTGGCCCTGAAGCTCAAAGCATTCAGACCTGCCAACATCTCCAGGCAATTTATGTGCGAGGAGAGTTCCTCCTGGGACCACACACCCCCTCAGATTCCATCTCTCCTAACTATGAACCCCAAACAAGGCTGCTTAGATCCAACTCTATCAAACTCCAGGACGTTCCCAAAGATTGCCTTGCCGTTCCAGCTGTCCAGGTTGCTCAACCACCATTGAAGGCCCTCCCGAGCCCCCTGGGACAGAGGAACTGTATCTGCGTACTATAGACCTTTCCTCATTCCAAGGATTTCATCCTCTGAAGAGTCTTGTAATGCAACGGACCTGGGAAAATCGCTTGAATGGAGGAAGACAGAAGACCAACCCCTCTTGCCAGACCTCTCAAGCTCCTTTGATAGAACATAAGCTACCTCCTACTTGATCTTTGTGAATGTTTTCTGAGGGACGCGCTGTTGTGTCATATTGGTATAGACTTGAAACCCCAGACACTCCAAACTGCATAGGAATCATAACTGACTTCTCCACACTGATAATGAACTCTAAAGTCTCGAAGAGCTCCATTGACCAATTCAGGTGCTTCAGCAACTCTCCCTGGTCTTCAGACATCAGTAGCATGTCGTCTAGGAAAATCAATTAACCTACTCCTCTCCTTCTACAAAACTACTGGCTTCAGGACTTTGGTGAAACACCAAGGGGCTGATGGAAGGCCAAAGTGAAGACCACAAAACTGGTACAGTATATGCCTCCAACTGAATCGTAAATACTTCTGAGAATCGGGATCCATAAGAATTGTAAAGTAGGCGTTTTTGAGACACCAATTCACAAGTCAGTCTTTTTCTGGCAAAATGTCCCTCAAAAGAAGGATTCCTTCCATCTTGAAGTGCCTGTATATCAGAAACCTGTTCAGTTCTTTCAAATTAATTACCGGACGCCAACCCTGGTCCTTGTCCTTTCTTTACTAGGAAAACAGTACTTGCAAAACCCTTTCCTGACTGTCACCTTGCAAATTGCTCCTTTGAGCAACATTTGCGCCACCTCTGAATCTACCGGTGGTATTTGTTCCTGATCTAGGGACAACTCCCTTGATCAACACTCTTGGTAAGGTAGTTGGCAATACTCTATTTTGAAACCCTTCACGGTCTGCAACACCCAGGACTTTGTTATGCTGACCAATTTTGTAAGTTAAGACGTAATCTCCCCCCAAACTTTAAATGGGAAGAACTAACTGGCGGGGAGACTCTTACCTTGATACCTAAATTTCCTGGAATCTACCTCTGGTTGACTCTTTAGCAAGCGCAGCATCCTCTTTGTAGGATGACGTTTTTGCTTTCACAGAAGCTTCTTCCATACCTCGCTGGTCCTGACAGTAGTATTGGGACCTTTGTTGCCCACGGCTGACAGCCAGTCCCCTCATGTCCGCTCTTCCAAAAGCTCTACCGCTGATCATGCGCCTCATTTTTTTGTGCATTGCTGAAGGCAGTGAAGGTCAGAACCTATTTGCCTATGGTCTTAATAAAACTCTCTCCAAAGAGTAGGCAGTTTGGGTCTCCTTGCATCTCCTTATTAGAAAGGTCTACCAACTTTAGGTTCATTCTCATTATTAGCTCTCCTTCACTCGACAATTAACCCGGCATTGACATTGCCAAATTGGCATACGGCCCATCCACGGAGAAGCTTCACGTCCACAAGCACGCCCTTATAGGTCTCCTCAGACATATCTAATACTCAAGCCAATTTGCCCAGAGTGTCTAATTCCCTATCTTGACACTGGTTAAGGCAAAGTTTAAGACCCTTCCTGGGATCTCTCCCAGTCTTAAAGAGGAAGGTCAACAACTCTGGGTCCAAATTAGGGGTCTTGCCAGGCTCGTTACCCAGGATCAGCCTGAGAGAATCTGCTCTCATTAGATTCCGTGTCTCCTTGTCGAGGGACTTGCAAAATCCAATATTTAATAAAGGATGTCACATGGTCCATATGCCATCAATGTGACTCCCCCCCCCCCCCCTCAGGTGTGTAATGCAGGTAGGAATGAACAGTTCCACGCCAGAAGGATCTCTATTAGCCTTTGCACTAGAACGCTGGTCTAGGTCCTTATCAAGGAAATCCCCATCAAATGTCTCCAGAGGGTCAAATATATACTCATCTGCCTCCTCCTCAATTTTCATTGCAAATGGATATTCCTCATCAGTTTCAAAACTGCGGTCTCTTGTGCTGAGAAGGCCACTCATTCTCTTTGTGCCTCGAGGGACTCCCATGCTAATTGCTCCAACATGGCTGCACTTACTCATTGTGCCACTGTGGGCACCACGGTCATCTGTACGGCTCAAGCTACTCAAAGACTGTGCTCGCTCTTTTACAGCACTCAGGCTTCCCATAGATTCTTCTTAGTTAATCAAATGTTTTATCTTTCTAGAGGCCTTACCACCCTCCCTAAATAAGAGTATTTCCTCCTCTCAAAGGGGTAAAAATTATTCTTCAGCAGGAGAAACCCTTTTTAGGTCTCGCCTAGCGTTGCTGCACACATGTGCAGCTCGCTCGGCGAGATTTATTGTGAAGAAGGACTTTGAGAAGAAGGCTTGAAGCCCCGCTCCTCATTTCCATTGAAAGGCATCATCGTTTATGGTAAACGGTGGCCTTCCATTGAAAATGAAGCTTCTTTATTGCCACCTTTCGCCTTTTGGTCCGGACCACCCGGACTGGCTCATCTGCTTTGCGGCTGTTGCAAAGCAATTTCTTATCTTTAGGAAGCGTGTTAGATAAACACGCCGTGAGAGCCAGTCCGGATAGGCAGTCTCAAAAGCAGACAGGGCACTGCGTGTTTATGTTTGAATCGCGCATTAACTTTAAAGTGAAAGCGCAATGCAAAAATAAACAGCGGCTGCCTGGCGAGCGCTTTTTCATTATGCTTTTCTTCTCCTCCTCATGCCCTGGTATCCAGTGCTCTAATATAAGATTTATTATTAAGCCAATTGTGCTCGAAATGTGAAGGGGCTGAGTCGGATTTGTACGCCCCGCGGAACTACACAACTGACCTGACCTTTAGCGCATTACCACCCCGTGACCTCTAACCGCTAAAATAACCCTCTCTTTTGCATGGGAAGGGTCAACATGTATTCGAGGAGCCTCCCGAGGAGAATAAATTATGCAAATAATATGAAATCACCCTCCGCGTCCCAATCTTAAGGACATCGATTTTCCAAACGGTGGCTTGCAGTGATTGCACAGCCACGCCTGGCTGCAGATGACTCTTGGACACATCCTGCAGCCCGAACACCATCGAGAACTGGCTGGATGTCGCATTTGCATTTGAAATGCCGATAGACGCGTGTATTCCCAGAATGCCTTTGGTGTTGTCAGTCTCTTTAGAGCTTGGTCCGAGAAGTGCGGTTTGCGTGCTAAATGTGGCACCCTAGTGTAGATGATGGGCTGCCATATTAGATGCTGCGTGCTCTGTGGTAACCCTGCATCCCTCCGGCCCTGCTGGCAGTCAGTGCCTTTCTGGGTAGTGGAAAAAGAGCCTTAACAGATCAGGGAAACTGCAAGGACTTTGCGAGTATAAATGAGCGTGGGGACTACACTGTATAATAACGAGAAACTCTTTGTGTGCGCTCGAGGGACCACTTCAGCTTTTATACGAAAGAGCCCAGCTGTGTGTTTGTGAAAGCGATTGTGTTTCCGGAGCTTAGCAGCCAGAACGTTTGCAACCCTCTGTGGTACCTCAGATCGACTGACTTTCATAGGGAGGTGGCTTATCTGTGCAGGGGAGCGGCAGCCTGTAGTGTGTGCCTAAAAAGATGAGGAGACCTCTGTTGTGTGTGACTTCACTCCTCAGGGATGCAGCCCGCTGCAGTTGGCGACTCCTATACAAGGAGGGAACGGTCAGAGAACGCTCTTCACTGTATAACTTCACAGGGAATTAGGTGTCTGCAGTGTGTAACCTCACAGCACAGAGAGGAAGCCCTCGGGCTGCTATGTGCGACACAAGCAAAGAGGAGTTACGTCTGCAGTGACTTGCAGGCAGAAGTGTAGCTCTATACAATGTGACCCCCATTTCGCCCTTTATCTTAGTCTCCTCCATTTTCCCCTGCTTTCTCTCCTTCTCTCCCACTGTTCTTTGTTTCTTTTCCTCTCCACGCTCTCCTTCCACCCTGTGCCCGCTCTCTCTCTCGTTGCCGACCCACTTTACATGTTCTTCCTGCCCCGAACCACTTCAAGTTCTCTCTCTAGTGCAGTTTGGGATTTCCCATCCCTATCCTTTGGGACCCCTCCAACTCCTCCCCCCCTTAAGTGGACTACCTGCCTCGGGCACAGCACCTGTCCTTTCTTTCCTGGCCGGGCTGCCTTGTAGATGGCCGTTTCCTCTTATGCCAGGGTCAGCTGATACGTTTTGTTCCTCCAAAACAGGCTTGAATGCATGCAGTTCAGAAGTTTATTTATTCATATATGTGTATTTTTTTTTAATTACATTAACCTAAAAGGACAGTTGCTACGTATAACTGTTTTTAAAAACTGTGATGATGTGGTTTTATGTTAGAATTTTCATTGTGCTCTTGCTTGTTCCTTGACCGCCACCCCGTGGCAATCTACACTAGCACCAGACACTCCTCTGTAATGCTGTTATGTTCTCCCTTTCTTTCTGCTCTCTCCTACGTTTTCTCTCTCCTTCTCTTCCTCGCCTCCATTTCCCTCATTTTGTTTTTTATCTCAGCCCTCACCTCTTTCTCACGTATGCTTCTTTCACTTTTTTCTTTACTTTCTCGCCATTTCTGCCTTGAACTCCATTTCTATCTCCTCTTTTTCCTTTTTCTCTCCATGCACACAGTCTCTCCGTTCTCACTTTCTCGCTACACTCCGTTTCCTGCCGACCTATGCCTCAAACTCCTTTTTCACCCCAAAAAATAAGTTGACTGCACTGAGGCAGAATTGCAGTAGTTTAAAAAACAAAAAAACGTTATGAAATATCTGAAACGAACATACCTACCCACATACTACAATACCTTATGTGCAACTCCCTGCTTTTTCCATTGTCCCCAGTTAGTCAGTTAGATGTTAATTGAAAACAGCATTAGGGCTGAACTTTGGTACTAGATTAGCCCGACCAGTCAATAACATGTAGGGCTCCGATTGGACCCTGGATATATGATTGCTAAATGTGTGCCCCTATTTAATCTGGAATCTAGGCATGTCCAGCTGGGGCATCCATGTGAAGGATGACCGGTTTGGTCCTTGAAAGAGCCCATCACTTGAAACGGGGGGCACTCCTTTCATCCACCACTGAGTATCTTCTAGGAAATAGTCGCTGCTTTGTGCATCACATGCCTGGTGCATATTAGCTGCTCTTGGGCACAGTCTGCTGGGGTGTATTTGCTTCTGGACATTTGCTCCTGGGTAAAATTCATAACTAACATATAGTTGCTCCTGTGGACAGCTCCCAGACCCGGTAAGGCCCTAATATTTTCATTAAAAAAAAAGATAGCAATACAAAGTACAGTACCATGGAAACTCTGAGAACGCTTAGCAAATGAATAAATCTCTAAAAATTTAAAATAAATACGAAACTGAACTCGACTCTTTCCGTTTCTCCTCGTTCTGCTAATTCCTGTAATACTTGTGCTGGCGACGAAGTCACAAAGGAACTATTGCCAAATCCAGATGAATTAGAAAATACCTATTCCTACACCTATTACTCCAAGCATTTGCAATGCAACAGGTCTCGCATTTATGCGAGTTTGAGCTATTGGCATTCTAAATGTATTGAGGGACGATGCAGAGGGAAAATTAAACTAATAAAACATTTTCCCTCTGCATCGTCCGTTGGAATACCCCCCAAGCAGCCCCACTGCTGTTACCTGCACGGACCACAGCTGAGAAATATATGTCAGCTTCTAAAAAACTGGATAAGCCAGGCAAGGATCTCTTTGCAGACGTGGATGGATCATGGAAGGAAGATGACAAGTTAAAAGTTTAATTTATGTGAAAATCTGTTGTGACTTTAGGCATAACAATTGGCTTGGTCTTCAAAATCAGCTTGTTTTTAGTGAAGCAATAATATGGTTCCTCTATGGTGAAATCCTGCAATTATCCTACCCTTCCTACTGAAGTAAGAACAAGCAGAGGCATGGATTTCCACAAAAGGAATTTTAGATGAGCCCTATTGATGGGTTCGAAAGGAGGCAGCATGAGTTGGCTCAACACAGTGCTTAGCACTCAGGTGCATAGACGCCTTCAGCGGTAAATGTGGGACAGCTAAAAGCTGAAAATGGATTACTGTTGTTGATGAGGTGGTTACTGCCAGGTCTGACGGAGACTTGCCTTCATTTCCTATCACAGTAACAAAGGTCAATTCAGGGAACCATTTAATGAGCTAAAACCAAGATTAATTTAGCAAAATAACAGAAGAAAGCAGGATCATTAACTTAAGTTAACTTATTCGTGGGACAGTCAAAAGCCTGGGTACACTGCACTGAAGGAGCTTGGTGTTCAGGGATGATGAGAGAACTATTTATCAATTTTCATCATGCTCAGGAGGGTGAGGAGTCTTTACTATTGCTGTGAGGACAGGCCTGATCATTTGGTCATCCTATTACACTGCCTCCTACATAAGGGCATGCCCATGGGTTCCCTTTAAGAAGGAACGGCATAAAATATCACTAGGAGAGTGAGACAAAGGAAGAGCCAGAGCAACAGGCTGGCTGAAGAGCAATGAGAGGTACTCTTATTAGAGGCAATACAGCAAAGCAATAGACTCAATGAGCGAACAAAACCGACCCTGGTCATCAAGCGCTCAAGTGCTGGCCTGTCAGAGTTGAGAAAAGGATACCGACTGGTATTAGGCAGAGCCCAGCCAATGGGTACTGCCTTCAAGCACTTGTCTACATCATATGTGCTACCAATATACTCAGGACCCACCTTACATCATGCATAACCAATGATAAAGGAAAGTTATAGTAAGACGGAGCAGGGATACACCAGATCAATAAGCATGCATGGCAGATTTCCTTAGGTGGGACAAATTGTTTATGGCTTTACATGTGTTATTAAAGAAGAATACAGTGGTTTCTGACAGTGTTATCATCTTACCCTAAAGACTCATTCATTCAGACTTTTCACTCTGCCTAAAGTTTCTAAATGTCACACTGTAAAGTTTATTTCTTTTTTCATCTAGGTTCCTTCGGATGACAAGTGGGATGACCAGGGCATCAACGATTACCCCATACTAATATGTAGATATAGAGACAGTACCCCTGGATTAAATTGTGGTAATTGAAGTGAAAAGATGGACTATTGGGACAGGGATGATAGTAAATCTAATCAAAACAGACCCCAACCGTTTGCAAGTCTCCTGACTTAATAGCTAAGCAATTTGGTTACCTAATCATATCGTGGCATACCCCTACTGTCAACTTCTAATTACATTATGACTCCATTTCAATCCCTGGCTCTATACCCATCATTTAACAACTCACCAAGTACAAATCCTTTGTTGGTATTGTGTATGCTGCTCTTCTATGAGTTTCAAATGTCAGCAGCTTTTGTTTATTACCAAGATAAAGTCCAGACCCGAGAACCCTTTAAAGCAAGAAAGGTGCACATCTGAAGTATCATTGCAAAATCAGAGTCCCATTACTTTATCCCCCGATTGGATGGAATTGGGCCTTTGTACTTTCCAAACTTGTGGCATAGAATGATCGTATTATGCAAGAAATTTATCACATCAACTGTGTTCATTTATTTCTGCAGCCTCAAGATGTTTATTGCATAACTAACACCTCTAGTGATAAACAAATCTCTCCATTACCAACGCATCCAGAGTGCAACAGTTGGTTAATTACCCTATCCATTGAGTACACAATAGTTGATGGGCTTGCACTCTCAATTATTCCAGCCACAGCAACCTAAAAAGTTATGTTCCCCTCTACTGGTACAGCTTACAAACTGACTGTCTCTACTGTGAACTATTCAGGAGATGAATGGCTAAGTAAATCATTAACACTCCCAGACTTCGAGTGGCTATTGCCAATGTGAAAACTTCAAAAACTGTATGGACAAAAATAGGCTACAATTGTCCTTCTTGCAAATAATATATGAAAACCAGACACATTTTTCTGCTGTGAACACCCCTTAAGATTTAATGGTTTATTCAGAATCTAATACCCTAAGGAGTCAATAGCTCTATGCAATCTAACACCATCAGGGACCAAGTGCCTGTCCTTTAATATCATCCTTCGGGCAGAGCAAGTCCGTCCTTTACTAACATGCCAGGAAATGTGTGGCTCCATTTCTTCTTACAAATAACTTGGGAAGTTAATGGAGCTAAACAATACAAACCCAATCTATTGCTACAAACCTAAGGATAGAAGGGCTCTATCAATTAATGAAACCCGAGTGAAGGAATATTTCCATCAATTACTAATAGATTCAGGACAAAACAACTCCATCTGAGGAGAATACTTCACAGACAAAGTTCTATTCATGATTAAAACCCCAGACAGGAAAAACAATCCATCCTTTACTACTACAAATACATTCCAGCTAACTATTCGGAACGGGTCAATCTTTTAATACCCCTTAAAGGATAAAAGAGCTTTATCTAGTCCCAGCCCAAAGAGATGTTTGGCTTGAGGCATAATAAACATATCTGTGAAAGACTTGCTCTCTCATTACTATACACAAAACTAATTCTGTATGATTAATATGGGTGATCAATACCAATACTTTAGGGATGTAATGACTATCCATGACCAATACTGTAGTGAGTTCATTGTGTACTCCATTATGAATACCTAATGGGCGGAAGGCCTCTCAACATTAGTAACAATTCAGGGAAGGAATAGCTCTTCCTATTACTAATAGCCCAAAGAAGGAATAGCTCTATTAATTTCTAATACCTCAGGGAAGATACGACTCCATTCATTAACAAGAACTCCGGGAAAATGCTCTATGCGTAACGAACACCCCTAAGGGATGAACTGCTGTGCCAATTACCAATTCCACCACAGATCAAACTGATCACCACAAATGGAACTGTTCCAAACTTTACTAACACTGCCATCACTTAATAGGACATTTATGACCAATACAAACAGAGAAATAATAGTTATTTCATGGGCAAATACCACCAATTGCTGGATGACTCCATCCATCCATCGCTAAATGTTTCTATGGATGACGTGATCCATATCTATTACTAATCATATATGCATATAGTGATATAATTGTTGGTCTCCAAAACAGTCCCAATGCAGGGGTGGGCTGAAAGCAAACTAGGCAGGGTCAACATAATTTGGAACAATAAATATCAGCAATACTTACCACCTCCCATGGCACCCTCCTCCAAAAGCTCTCCTCTCCAGCCTGGCTGATTGGCTGAATGCCCCCATGATCCTCCAAGAGATTCCAGCCGGTGTGCAAAACATTCTTGGGTGGAAAAATCCCCGCTCCTGGACTCCAGGTCAGACTTGGACAAAGTCAGCACCCTACCACCATCAGAGGCTGGTGGCTTTAACGACTCCCCCTGATTGGCAGCTGTTGATGCACCGCCGTCCATGCTTAGAACACGAGCATGTGTTTTTGCACTAGCAGCGCTTGACGTCCTATGGGCATACGTCCTTTTGGCTGGGCCCCCTTCCGGGTGACTGGGGTCTAGCTCGGTTTTAGGGGCCCTTCGTTTGCGCTGCTGTGCAGTCGGACGCTCCATTTCAGGGGAGTAGCATGAAGTGCTAGAGGAGCTGTCACTGCTGTAGTTGCGTTGGGAGCGTATGCTGGATGTCCGACTAATGTCACTGGCATCACTGGAGTCTTCGTCCTCAAAAAATGTCTCACTGTATGCTTTGGCATCCAGGATAGTCCGCACTGGTGCATATTCCTGGTGGTAAGCACAATCAAAACTTCCACTTCCATGTCTTCTGGAGGGCTTCCGTCTGCCAGATTTGTGCCCCGAGCCTTGCCGTAAAATGTTCAAATCTTTTGGGCGTACCACCTGCTCCATTTCTGGCAGATTTGTAAGTGCTGCCAATATGGGCTCTGAGAATCCAAGACAGCCAGTGTCTTTCACCAAACTTTCGGTCCTCAGTTCACTTTGCAAGTCTCTGCTTGTTCGTTGGAGTTCGGGCTCTTTTGCCCTTTCATCTGAAGAATTCTCAATCCCATGATCTATCAAAGTGTCTGACTGAATCACAGTGTCAAAGGATTCCAATGTGTTTTGTGTGTCCTCATTCTGACTGGCAAAGCCATTCAACACACCACAGTCTTCATCTTCTGGCTCGGGAGATTTCAGAAGTTCACTATCTGAAAGTGCATCTGTATCGCTCTCCTCCCTAGTGGCAGCAGTGTGCAGGGCGTCTCCAACAGCAAGAGGCTCTAGACCCGCCATGCCAGCCGGCCTGCCGGTATGGCCAAATGATGGGCTATCCAAATGTGTGGAGTTAGTCTTCTCACTTTTGTAACTACTAAGTGTGCTGGGAGTTTCTTTATCCGTTCCACTGAAACAACTGTCTGAGGATCCTGCTTTCTTTGGAACAGCACTCTCAAGGCCCTCTGAGGATCCTCTATGGTCCAGGGGCTTGTAATTGCCAGATCTACGTTTCTCCTTTCGGCTACTAGTCCTCAGTATGTTTCTGTTGGTCATAGAGAAGTTGAGGAACCCTTCGCTCAGTTCTGCACTCAGGCTGCTCTTGATAAGTGGGCTCATTGGGGTGTCAGCAATGCTTTCTGATTCGCTGGCATGCCAGTTCGCTGCCTGTTGAAGTGCTGTTACTGCCGGTGACCTGTTCTCACGGGGCCTGCCACTTACTGGTGACTGATCTGAAGAGTCTGAACTCTGTATGGACTGGGTCTTTTTGATAGGGAGGGAGGAGAGCCTTTTGCCTGCGATGGTGCTATACTGTTCCAGGTCTTGGAGAGATGGAACCTCTCCTGGCATGGTGATACCAGGAGGCCGAAGCTGATAATCACCAACTGAAAGGGAGAAAGATATACAGTAAAAATATGCTACTCAGCTCATGGGTTCATGTACAAAACTTTACAACCCAGTTTACCCTTAGATTCAAAGGCTTTTAAAATCACAATACAACAACAGCTTACCTCTTCCTTGCTCATTACTTACTAACATTAAGCAATCTCAACTAAAAATCAACAATCTTGGAACATTCAGTCTTAAGCAAATCACTAAGATTCTAACACTAACTTCCACTTGCTGGAACAGGCAGGTTTAGGATAGTAGTACTGTAATAACATTTTTACTTCGAGATCTCCGACTTTCAGTACTTTTTCAGTTTTGCCTGTTAAGGATCTTCATTAAAGCAATCTTCCTCTGGCACCAGTGTCTTCTGACATTTTCCCCACAATTGCTGGCTTTCCCCTTGCAGCCAATCCTTTAGCATCCTTTACTAAATACATATTAGCTTTCAAATCCCTTTGATATTATTTCCTACATAACCACAATGCAGTCTTTTAGTTCACCTTGGACACAGAAGAAAGCACACACCACTTCCTTTCTTCTGGAGCACTATAAGTATTGGCCAGCCACTATTACATGGATTTCAAAGTCTAAATTTGTAAATGCTGGCAAAGGGTATGGTTTCTCCCCTAATTTACTCTACAGATTTGCAATCTTTTATTTCTGTACTGTGCTGTATACCCCTTCCTACGTGGATGAAGCTGATTTTCCAACCTAAATTACTACATAATATTAAGGAAAAGGAACAAATTCCTTTTCTAATTATTCCACAACTTAAGAGGTTTATTTTTCTGCATTTGCACTTCTTCGGCACCTGTATCGTTGAGAGATTCACATTGTCGAAGTATTTCCAAACATCAGGCTAGGAACTACAAAAGAGTAAATGATAAAGTATACAAATACAACAACAAAAACTGAAACCGCCACTGGTAGTCCATCCACTTCATTATGTAACCCCAAACTCCTTCAACCCTCCTCAGAGGTACAAAGTGTCAGATTTGTATTGCTTGTCCAAGAGATTGCTAGTAGCCTAATGAACAGGAAGGAGGGCAGGTGTATGTAATCTATGAAAGATACCAATGCTGATGAACCATAGTAACTGATAAGTAACTTTTGCTTCTGGAGCTGTGAAAGTTTCATAGATTCATATATCAGAATTAGGATTACGAAAACAGTAACTCGCAAAATGCACATAGCAGAGGTGGAAATAAAGCTCATCTTAGTAAACCAGGTTGAGGAGCACCACCTGTTCAAAAACCATATAAGATTTTGACTGGCTACCCAGTCAGTAATGCTTGGTAAAGGTAAGGCAAGAAGCCCAGGTTGTTACTTTGCATATGTCCGTTAATACTCTACTTCGGTGTCTGAGAAGAAACCTAGCTTTGCCATGGCAGGAGGAGATACAAGCTGTAATCCAGCGAACAACTTTTTGTTTAAAAAGAGGGCAACCTTTGTTGGAATTTCCGTAAGAGATGAAAAACAGACCTGATTTTCGAAGTCTTTCGTCCTACTAATGTAACAAATAAAAAGTTCTCTTGGTTGAAGTTAAAATGCAGGTGTTTTGTTGAATTTGATATGTAAAATACACAGCATATTGATATATGCTGGTTAACTATTAGGGGGCTTCTGTCTATATTGAGTCACTAACATTTATTTTGTGTTCTGTACATTGTCTGCTTCAAACGTTAATAAAAGCAGTTAAAAAAAAAGGGGAACATGTTGGGCAATGAATTTTATTTCCTCAAAAAGAACTTATATTGGGACGTTGCGCATGAATTGAGGATTGGCTGAAAGTGTCAAGTAGGGCAGTTTAAAGGAGAACACCTAAATTCCATTATAGTGCCTTGTAGATATTACGGCTAGAAGAAACACTGTGTTTCATGACTGCATTTGATGGGTGGTCTTGTGTATGCATTCAAATTAATCTTTAATGACAGCAACTAGCAGTGTGTTGCACCAGTGGATATTTTGTCAGACGGGGAAAAAGTGCAGAAGAAAAAGTTAGTTACCTTAATCTTCCTGCAGATTCTTTACAATACTCCATTCAAGGCTCCCGGCCGGAAAACGTTTTTCCAGCTCCAACCGGTAGTGCAATGAAGATCCTCCCTTACCCTTTAGGTACACACCTTCAGTGTATATTAGGTGCCAACCAGTGCAGTGGTGCCAGTTTCAGATACTTTATGCATGCTCCATTAAAGTGCATGCACAGGAAAAGAGTCACAACAGAGAAAATACAGCTCATGATGTCTTTTCACATCTTAGAACCTTATTAACCAGCATCAATAAATTGAGGGAAGAGGGAGGGCGGTGAAGAATCTGTGGGAGGATTATGTATCCAACAGGCAGATCATGACCAACGATAAAGTGAGGGATCTGAAAGTCTTCCGACATTTGCACTTTTCTGCAGATTTCTCACCTTATGGATGCATCCCTCACCTTTTGTATGAATAACTCAGATGATGTGGGATTAAATGGTACTGGATAACTAAAGAAGTCATGAACCAGAGCATAGACAAAATGATTCATAGTTTCTGACCTGCACCCTCAGGGCAGCACTTTCCACAATGCAAAGTTACTACTTTTCAAACCTTTTGTAAAAATACTTGGGCAATTTTTACCTTGCCTCAAAATTTTCCAGGAGTGTAGTTACAATAGTAAATAAGCCTCCTGGACTATTCGGCAGGAGCGCTGCTCTTTCCCCAAATATTTTATGACTGGAGTTAGAACATCACATTTTGCCCCCCAGTGTCCGCCATGTCCACTGCTGCCTTTGGGGTGCAACTGAAGGAAAGAAACACAAGCATGCAGACAAAGTACCAGTCTCACAGAGTGCCTCAGACATGAGGTAGCTTTACTTGATAAAAGTATGCAAGGAGTACCAACTCTGCTGCCCGGCAGGTGTTGGCAACTGTGCCCATCCTTGGTTAGGTGTGGAGGAGGTTATAAACAAGGAAGTAAGCTGGCCCACATAAAAAGCACAAACCAGCTTAGGTAAAAAGGATGGGCAGGTGCAAAGGACCGACTTATTTGTATAAAAACCTGTTAAGGTGGATGGACTGAGAAGAACTGAAGTTTTCCAACTCTATGAGCAAAAGAAATTGGCATGAACAGTACAGCTTTTGGAGTAAAAGCTTAACCAGGATACTGTGCATAGACTCAAAAATGACATTCAGAATGTCAATCCAAAATTCAAATTCCACTGAAGAACAATAAACAGAGTGGTAGGACACACGCAAGGCAAACCTTTAGAAACCACACAATTAGTAGCAATCAAGCAGACACATCATTAGAGAAAGTAAGCCAGGCAGCATTTGTCACCACCACCAGACACTACTGTTTTAGTGATAGTGGAAACTTCAAGATGTCAGACAGTGAGATGTAAAGGGACTCATCACTGAACATATGTGCTCCAGTGGTCTGCACAGATGGATTTGGTAGGTGAAGTGGAGGTCTGACCATCCTCCCGTGAGAGAAAGTCTACTGTGTTGGCATTCAATGCTTGGCCTCCTTTTAACCTCTTACCGGATCCTGCTTGCCCAGCCTGAAGAATTTAAAATCAGCAGTGCTTGATCCTTCTACACTGTCTGCAGTACTTTGCACAGACGAGATGAATGGGAAAGCCTATAGTAGGCCCAGAGAACAGATAAACCAGAAGGGATCACCAGGGAACCAACATGAGAATGTTTAATGTACAAAAACGTCTGACAATTCCTATTCCAGTCCCTGGAGAAAAGATCCAAGAATGGAAACGCAGTCTCGAGAAGATAGCTTCCAACACTTTGGACTGTAGCTCCCATTCATGGTCCTCCAACAAACTGAGGGAGACTCACATTGAGGGAGGCTGTGACATTAAACACTGCTGGGAAGATTCCCTATCCCTATCACTGTACCTGCATCCACAGGTTAATCGCCTCCCAACATAGGGTCCATGATCCCACACCGCTCAATTTGCTGATATAATGGTTAGTAGTTGTCTTGTCTCACAGAATCTGTATGCTGCTCCCCGAGATGAAAGGGAGAAAGACCTTTAGACGAAGGACTACCTTCAGCTTTAACACTTATATACAGGTGCTTCTCCGACATGAATCTAAAGCCCTACGTCATACAACCAAGATGAGCGCCCCAGCCCTGCAAGGAGGAATCCATGACCAAGGTACTCAAATCCTGCTGGCGCATGAATGGGCGGTTCCTCTAGCAGCTACAGGAGTCCATCACTCCTGGCAGATACAGATGCACTGACTGGAAGATCTGTAACCAAGCCAAGACCATTTGGAGGACCCTTACCGGCCATCTGGGAGGAAATACTGACAGGATGTAGGAGGCTATGCAGCCTAGGAGGCATGAGACATGCTGATTAGGGAACCAGGCTTGGGTCAAACATCAGAATTTTCACCCAATTATTCGCTTCCGAGGAAGGAGGAGGAAAGGTTTTAACTTGAGCTCCATAAAGGGTGCCTAATTAAAAGGTGAGCCCCTGTCTGTAAGAGTGATGAGCTTTTGGGCATGGACGGTATGTCCCAGTTTGAGGAGGAGAATTGTCTGCTAGTGATGTTCATTAATCAGTGTCAGGGACTCTGCTTTTGCCTGCAGGTAAAACAAAATGAACTCCTGTCCATCACAGGGAAGCCACAAAACCTTCCAGCACTTTTGTGAAGACACAAGGGGATGTTGCAATTCCAAATGGTAAGATCGACCTGGCTCAGTCACAGCATTTTGAATTAGTCTTCTCGAATGAACAGAATCAGAAGGCAGAGATGCAAGCCAGGACTACAGCTTAGTCCTTCGAGGATCAAAAAGAAAAAGCAGTGCATTACTTGACCTACCCTCTTTCAGTCACCTTCTCTATCAGCCTTCTTTATGAATAGGCGCTCACCATCAAGGGGCATGTCCATAAGCCTGGTCTGGACATCTCCTGAGAAACCAATTGAATTTGTATAGGCATACAAACACAGTGTGACCGTCTTACCCATCGACTGAACAACAGTACATGCAGCCCTGATAGAGTCTTAGAGAGACTCATTAATAAACGCAGGGGATTTGTTATTGATGCTGATGATTGTAAGAGTTTAGGTACAATGCGAGATTTTAATTTGAGGTGAATTTCAAAACTTCCTACATCTTCTGAACGTCTGTTGTAATAAATGAAACCTCCTCAAAGCTGGCCCTGAATGCTAGAATCTTTTTTTTTCTTTTTTTTTTTTAAATCACCCTATGGTGAAGTATCTAGGCCACCGGAATTTTTTAAGTCCATGTATATGCCAGCATCCACATTGTAAGGTGGCAGAAAGTCATCAGTTTCTGACCCATCATCCTGCATGAATCTGAAACGAAGATCTCTTCCTAACTGGAACACAACATAATCTTGGCCGGGTGTTTACAATAGGGTATAACCAATAAAATATACCTTGATATTTTTTTGCCTTCATATAATACCTTTCTCCAGCGACTCTTTGGCTGTGGCCTGTCAATTTTGTCAACTCAGTGAGTGACATCTGTGTAAAGGAGGTGCCGAGCAAACAGGGTATGTTGCATTTGCCAGTTTGGACTGTCTTATGCGTTGGGGCCCATGAAGCTCAGCATTATGGTCAGAGCTCCCGGAGCCCCAAACCTCAAAAAAACAGTCTCCCTCTTGGAGAGTGTCCAGAATCATCCTGGAGAGATCAAGCCAAAAGCTGGAATGCCACAACCTGATGCAAGGGAGCTGCACCCAGACTCTAAACTGTCTTGAGAGCAGGACTGTTTCATTGAAAGAAAGGACTAATCCTTCTTGAGGTGCTTTGTGTCCTTTGTGGCAAGATCTCATAGAAGAACATTCACAGGTGGGTGGCTCCACTTAAGGGGATGGAGAGTACTTTGGAGTCTCCCTGCTGGTCTTAGCCAAAAATAGCTTGACCGCCTGCTACCCAATGGCCTTCAGATACACAGGTATTGCAGGCCGTGGAGTCATGGTACGACCACCACCATCATTTGCAGAAGTCATGGGGATCCAACAGATATTTTTTTGTGGCACCTTCAACAGGGTTTGAAGCCTGTAGCTCTCTGTAGAGACATCTGCCTTAGCAGCACACAAAGAATTTTTTTTCGGTCAAAGACAGAAAGCTCCAGACCACGTCAATAAGGCATGGAAAAAAGAAAACTATAACAGTGCATGAGCTGGTACTCCATATATAACAAGAATGTCACATTCGAAGGTAGATCTGCATGCCACCACTTGGCAGCGCTGGGGAACGTTTTCCAGAAGAGTCTGGGAAGAAATACTTCGGTGAATAATATGTATGAAGATGTATCCAACAGTGAAGTTCTTTGAAGAATTATTTTACTACGCTATTTGAGAATAGAAAAGGAGTCCTTTGAGTCTAGAAATATCTGGAAAAAGTCACCTGATGTACTTTCATGGAGGAATCGTTTAAGACTGGCTCAGCTCAGGTATTGAAGGTAAGCCAATACTTTGTGAGGATGCACTGTAAGAGGAAAACCCCCTTGAGAATAAGCCTAAGTGCAGAAGCATTTCGATTTCAGGGAATAGACCTTTGCAGTGGATGCTTCTTTAGCCACATTTTTTTTAGCTAGTTTGGTGCCTAGGCAATCAAGTTCAGGAAGGGCAGATTATGAAATAGAAGTTGTAACTGTGTCTTGGAGACGAGATGTGTGCCCAGTTTGTATTTGAACAATGTGCCCACTTAGAGAATCAACAGGTCCATGTGCCAAAATTCCGTAGCTCACGCGGTGCTTCTAGTATGAACATACATGGTTCTCTCTTTGAAATGAATTTTGCTGCGTGCCCATGTACTATATTGCCAAATAACTAGCAACTGGATGGAATTAGACTTCAGACTGGAAGGTAAATCTGTACTTTATATCATAGAATGTAAGAAATGGCAAGCGGGCTGCCCAGCAAGTCATGTATGCTGTGTCCTGTTCCAGTTTCTTGCTCTTGAGCTGGTTGAGAATGACTAACATCTTCCATTCGGCAATGAGAACTGGGATCGAGAAAACATCATCGAAACTACTGGAAATAGACTAGATTTGCCACATGTCCTGGCTTATGATGTAGTACGAGATTGTTTTAAAAGTATTTAGGAATAGTAAACAATCTTGTCAATTTAATGTGTTTTGATCACTCGCATGCCATAATTCACAAGTTTTAATGGACAACACTTGTTAGGCAAAGGCAGGTCTAAAACCCTAGACGGAGCTTCAAGCCAGAAGATTTTACTTTAAAGGCAGCCATACCTTCGTAAAACAGTCCCTGCTGCCACTTGGTAATACAAAGTAATTGAGGCCTCAAGAGAAAGACATCAATTAGTGCAGAAAATGTAATTTGGCTGATCGACAATCTAACAGAGTTTCAAGGAGTGGGACAATATGGTGTTACAATTGTCTAACATACCTAGATATTATAATGCTTGTATTTGCTATTCTGATCAAAATGGCTGTAAAATACTAAACCTTTTTCCCCATCTTCTGAAATTATGATCAGTAAGAACCACACTAGGTGCTGCTAGATTCTTTGAGTGTTTTTGTGCTGTGACAGATGTCATTGAGATAATTTTGATCTGATTCAAAAGGCAGGTGCTGTATCTGAAGCCATATACTTTTTTTCCCAATGGGATATCCAAAGAGAAACCTGAAGCTGGGTTTCACATGCACGATAATCCCTCTTCCTAAAGGGCCTAATAAAATTTATGGAGCATTTAGATTTCCTTGAGAGAGAATTTAAAAAACAAAATGTCTGTCCGAAGGATGCTATTGGAAGGTTGGATTTCTGCATGCTGAATAAGTCTAAGTAGAAAAGAGGGATAGCTCTTCGAGCAGAGTGTTCCTAGGTGCCGGTTCAAGACTGGCATGCTGAGCAGGTGTATATTACACTGTAAGGATCCGGCCGTTAAAGTTTTGCAGATTTCCATTTACTTTCAGCAGTGGATGATGGATTTGCCATGGTGCCATCTTTTACACACAAACAGAGAGAAACTCGTACTTGAAGAGGGTTGTTATTTGGATCTCTCCATTGAAGCACGTGCAAAAGGAGAAATTTGCATCTTGATGGCAGGAACCAAGGGTCTTTTCGCAAGGGTCTCTAAGAAAGCTGTTCCTAAATCCTTGGCAATGACAAGTTCCAATTTCCACTTTTTAGTCTTCAAAGAGGATTGTCGAGTGTCATTCTTCGCTGAAACCCACACAGGGGATTCAGATTTTAAAGTACGAAGAACGTGACCCTCCTTCTCATTGAGGGTCGAAATGCGGACTGTATTACAAACACTGCAATCTTTGGGAACATGTACAGAATTGTGGAGACAGTAAAGCATTTTGTGAGAGGATCTTCTGAATAGATCTTGCTCACTCTGCATACTGAGCAACGTTTGAAAACAGGCCTGAAATGTGAATGTGTGTCAGCCATGGGCACAAAGCTCCCAGGGCCCAACCTCCAAGTCACATAAAGAGCATAATGTGCATACCACTTGCAACGCGGGATGAGGAGAGGTCAAGTAAGAAATAAATAACTTTTTGGCAAAATGAGCAGAGCTTAAAGAACTCCATGTTGTCCAGAAGATGTGTGGTTGACCCAAAAAAAAAAATAATTGGGCTGAGGCCTCTGGGGAGGTTTGGAGCTCTAAGCTCCTTTACCTCATTAAGCAGAGTTCAGGTCACATAAGAAGGTGGATTAATCACAAGCAGTTTACGGCAGCTTCAATGGTATTTGCTGTATTTTGCATACTGTTGTGTTATCATGGATAACCAAGGGTTCCCAGCCTGTCATCGAGAGGACCTGGCAGGCCCGACAGCAGTGACTTCAGTAGATGAAAGATGTTCACTTTAAACCTTGCCTGCTAACTCCAGTACATAGTATCAAAATCAACATATATGAGCGTGACTAGTCTTCATTTCAAGCATATAAACTTGCTACACTGTAATACACTGGAACTCAACCAAACATTGCAAGTAAAGAAATACATGTATATTCTGCCCTACCTTTGTTCTATTTCCAAATAATTTTCTGGGCCTTTGTTACGCCCCTGGTGCCACCCATTTGTTGCTCAGCAATCTTTGCCACACAGCTGCAGCTGAGGGTTGCAAGCAATTAGTCTGGAGTCCTATTTAACCAAGTTAAAACATTTTTCAAAAGCTACTATTTAATTGGCATCCGTCTTTTCATGTTTATATTTTTTGTATGTATTTGCATGAAACAGCAACCATACAAAAAAGTACAATATTTAGCAAAGAAAAATCCTCAACAGAAAAAAGTCAATTACCTGTAAGAATAGTTTTGATGAATGAGGACTTCTGTTTTCCTTTGTTTTATGTAACCCCCTCCCTCCCCCCAATCAGCTGGGGTCAGAAAGAATACATGGTCTTAGTAATTTAACATTTTAAGTATCAACCAAGAACCTCTTGTCTTAAAGTAGACTGTCTCACATTCTTGGACAGGCTGTCTCTTGCGTTACTGAAGGACTAGGGGGATCAGTGGTTGAAGAAACTAAGTGGAAGGAAAGGGTAGAATGATGGAGTAGTAGGCGACACATACCCTGTACATAACTAAGGCAAACTTATAGAAGCACAGTCCAAGAGTGGGTGATCAAGCAGCCAGTAGTGTTCAATACTCCATGGAAAAGTTAGTCATTTCTTTTAGGTAGCCTTCTATGACCAATAGGTAAGCATTTAGGGCTTTCGCAAATGCTTTTACTAAGAATGGAGTAGCATGTTCTAATGCTTGGGAGACATGAAGGTAAAGGATCTAAACCAGGACGTTGTACAAAGGTATCTGGAGGTAGAATGGGGTGATGGGTTGATAAGGGTGGATACAGTGTAGATACTGATTTTGTTGGTGAAGTATGAATAAGACGGGTAATAGGCTGCCTTGAAATCTAAGTTTAAAAAGGTCAAATGGGCCCATTTTTTCCAAAAAAATGGTCCTGTCTGTTCTCAATAGTTGAAAGACGGAGTGGCTGGGATACGTTCTAGAGGAGTGAAGAGAGGTTGATGAGGAACCACTTGCAACCGCTGAGTTTATTCAGGACCAATGTAAAGTTAATGCAGTAATAACACTTATTATTGACCAGTGCTTAATTTGAGCCGGTGCTTTCCGGTGCTCGGCACCAGCACCTAATTGTCAACACCACACTTAAAACAGTGCTACAAGGAGGCACTGCTCATGTAATTAAGAGATGAGCAGTACAACAGTCGTTTAGGAAAACAATATACATTGAACCAGCATTGGCATAGCCAATAGATGTAGCCTTTTGGACCTTATAACTGTAGCCATGCAGAACATTTTCCTGAGTGCTGTGCTGCGCAAAAACAACTTCTGCCTTACTTGAGAAAAGCATACACAGGATAAATTAATTTAGAATTGGTTGGGGTTAGGCTACAGAAATAGTACTGCAAAATTGGTCATCCGGTCTCTGGCTTAAATAGGTAAACTAAACAAAAAACAGCAATAAACTACAGAATACCTAAACTACTGGGGCAAACTTCAGTGATTAGTAGCCAAGCACTCAAACTACTGTTAATAAATGAGGCAAACAAAACAATACTCATCAGTGGTCATCTACCATCTCAAAACTGGTATGCTTTAAAGGAGTTAGCCGATACTTTGGAACACGATGAGCAAGAAATTGTAGAGGGAAAGTTGACACTTTTTCCAGTCGGCCGAGAGGGCCATATATGTAATAAACATAGATCATACTCATCCTATAAGCACATTTAATGCATAGTACTGCAAAATACATTATTGGCGGCTAAGACTTCAATATACAGTCTCTGTGCCAAGGGTGTAAAGGCTAGGAACATCATTTTATGGTTTGAGAAACACTTCCAAATAGTCAGCTGGTCATAATACATCAGTCCTCTGCTGAACAGACATAAGATTAAAAAAATAATTACTCAGCAATTTAGCCCCAGTTGCTTTTCAAAGTAAAAAAATAACCATTTGCAATGCAATAGGTCTCACATTTACGCAAGCTTGAGCTATTGGCATTGTAGATGACAATGCCTTTTATTTAGGTTTTAAAAAACAAAAACATAATTAAAAGGTATTGTCATTTACAATGCCACTATCTCAAACTCGTGTAAATGCGAGACCTATTGCATTGCAAATGCTTGTCTATATGTTTCAATTGGTTGCACGATTCAAAGTGGATGAGAACCGTCCTATAAAAAAGAGAACACAAATCAAAAAAACCTGCACACACACTGGCTCACTTTCCCTCGGTCTCTCGCGCCACCACACAAACACACACAAAAGGTACCAAAAGTTTAATTCTCACCTCTCCCATGTCCAAAGGCAGCGCCTCTCAGCCTGCCCGCTGCCCCTGAGTGGTGAGTCATACAGCCGTGGTCACAAGACCACATTCGGTGTTGTATTTACCCAGGCCGTGAACAGCGGGCTGCCGCCGCGGGGTCCGGACAGCCCTCCAAAGCCTTTCTGAGCGGCGCGAAAAGCAACATTTGTGGGTACGGTTTATAGCATGAGTGATTCAGGACACATTTAAACGCTGCTTTTATATGCTTTCTTTGTTGTTATTCCACAAAATAATCCAGAACCATCTTGTTTGAAATGGGATGCATGTCAAGGGAAGGGCTGTTTTAGGGGTCTTTCTACTTCACAAGTGTCACAAACGGTGGTAATTTAAAATGGCTGTAGTAATAACTTTGACTCTACTGCATTTTACGGCAATAAGATGTTTCCCAGAGTGTGTCACGAAAAAGGCCTTGAAATGTCACACCTAAGTACAGTGAAAAAATTGCAAAGTCGCACAATAGGAAAAAACTTGTCAGCTACAAGTGTATGTTTTCAAAAACATATAGTGCATGTCATTTGGGTGGTCTTTGCTAAATGGTTGTAAGAGGAGACGTGGCTGCATCTGACGTGATGGCCAGTGCTCGAGTGGCGAGCAGACGCGAAACCATTTGCTCTGGAAATCGGCAACTGTTACTACCGTGTTTGCCCATGACACGGTTGTGTTCTTGAACCCCAAATCCGATCGGCAGAACCCAAGGCCAGAGCGGTCCAATAAGACAAATCAGTCTGACCAGCCACGTGGCCTGGTTTGACCATGATGAGTTCTTGATTTAACTCTTGCATTTCTTTGACCTTTGTGCATTGAGTGGAGTGTCAAGTGCCGGTTTAGCTGTTACAGTGTGGGCAGTTGTCTGCAAAGCAACGCAGTGGGAACGGAGCAGCGCGCACTTGAGGGATTTTCCCGCCATGGTCTTCTTTAAAAGCTGTACTGCCGCAAGTAAAAGATCCAGTCCTGGTGGGCGGGGCCAAAAGGAGACAGGGCAGCAACAAGGAGGGACTAAAAAGCCTCACTCACAATCCAAAGCCAGCATTTAGCATAAACGATGATGCAAGCAAATGGAAAGAAGGGGCGGAGCCTAGACTTCACTTCTGAAATCGGCTTGATTACAGGAAAGCTCGCAGAGCGAGCAGCGCATGTGCGCTGCAACGCAGGTCTGCGAGATCCAAAACTGCCTTTTCAGCATTAAACCAGTCAGCTATACATGAAGCAAGGATAAAAACAAGACTATAACCAATATTTCAAAAAGAGATGCCACATGAATGTGAAGCAAATCTCAAACAATCTGTACATCACCTAGGACTGCAAGTGAAGCATTGTGTTTGCAAAAATACAAAACAAACAAACATGGGCACTTACAAAACATTGCAAAAACGCCACAAAGTGAAACGAGAACACTTCTGTCAGCCACATGCTTTTCAGTGTAACACGTACCACTCGCTGACATCCGATTCAGCACCAATTTCTGGCTACAACTGAATACCTCAGTGGAAACGTCACCCTGTTGTATTTCCACTTCCGTTTAACTCCACACATAAGATGGCGTCTGCCTATAAAAAGAAGACCACGAGAAAGACGAGAAGATCGCGAGTGGTGTGCTTGCACTGCAAGGAATGTAAGGAATGTAGATAACACCCTGCACGGTGCTGCTCGCTCCTGCAAGCCAAACGCTGTGGGATTGACCAGTAAACAAAGAGGTGGGACATGCGCCCGCCTTTGGCCAGTTGCGTGCTTTCATTATTGAAAGCCACACGCAAAGGCCAATCAAATGTGTGGGAGTTGCCAGACCCACACAGGAAGTTTTGGAGTGCTCAAAGGAGCCTCCCGTAGAGCTGCGCTAGGCTAGATCTAAAAAAATTGCTAACACATGTAAGAAAGTGGGTTTCTGTTCCAGTAACCCCCCCCCTTTTTTGCCTAATAGCTGATGCACTTTTCCTTGTTGTGCCCTGGGCTCCTGCCAATCAGGTGCCCAAGGCCTGTGTTCCTTCCCTAAAAACTGCCTAACAGCCAAAACCTAAATTGGCAAACCCTGGCCACATGTCAGCCCCTGATAAATGGTACCCTAGGTACCTAGGGCCCTGTGACCAGGGAAGGCCTTTAAGGGCTGCAGCACTCATTGTGCCACCCTTAGAGGCCCTGTACCCTAACTAACACACACACACACACTGCTCTTGCAGGCTGAGAGTCTGGGTACAAGACAAAACAAAGTCGACATGGCACACATCCGTGTGCCATGCCCACCACCTACACTGCCCTGGCATACGTCAGCCACCCCTCTAGCTGGGTGCCCTATGCCAGTGGTGTGGGCAGAGAGCCCTGTGCCCCTACAGTACCCAGGTCCATTCCTGGGCACTGTAAGTGCAGTGCTGCCATTTAAGAGCACATGGTGCTGAGAGCTCGTCAAACACGAACTCCACAGCACCATAATGGCAACACTAAAGGCTGAGAAGTTTGGTATCAAACTTCTCAGCACATTAAACCCGCACTGATGCCAGTGTGGGATTTAATGTACCAAGCACCACTGAGGGCATCTTAGAGATGCCCCCTGAAACCTAACCTACAATCCACATCTGGTCTGGGAGGCTGCCTAGGCTGCCACACAGCAGACATGTTGCTGGACCCCTGGGTAGGAGAGCCTCTGCTCTCCTGGGCCCGCAACAATGCACATCCTGGGCGAGGTGCTAAATCTCCTCCCCCAGGATGGGCAGGGGGAAGCTTCAAAGGCATGCCGCCTCTGTGAGCTTCCCCAGGCCACTGCAACCCCCCACTCTGGCGGGAAGCTTGTCCAGGAAACCACAAATAAGGACAGGGGATGTGCCAGCCTGTCAATCCCACCCCTCAGGTGGGGGGAGGCGAGGTGAAGCACATCTCCGGGCTCTCGCCATCTTGAAGATGAGAAGTCCTGCCCAATCAGGACTAGGCTACTGCCCCCCTCCCACAGGAGATAGGCAGCATAGGGGGTGTACCCACCCCAGGACAGTGACCCATTGGTCGCTGCCCTTCACCTACCTGTAACGCCCTTAAATCTAGTATTTAGGGGCACCCTGAACCTTTCTTCCCGAGATTCCAGATTCCGAATTCCGAAGAAGAGCTAGAAGAAAGAAGAAGACCTGCCCTGCAGCTGCCAAGAAGAGGAAGACACCAACTGCTTTGGCCCCAGCCCTACCGGCCTGTCGACCCTCGAACCTGCTCCTGCTCCAACCCGGCATCTCTTGTGGACAGCAACCTCACAAACCCCGGAGGACCTGGCTACCTTTTGACTCTAAGCCCACTGGGACTCCCATGAGTAGAGGCTCTATTCAAAACCTACTTCTAATCCCCGGCAGCAGCCTGGAACCGCGAACCCAGCACACTCTGCACCCGCCAAGCCTGGCCTGTGCGGGAGTGAACAAAGACCACAAGGACGACCCCACGGCGACTGTGACCCAGAGTCCGGCACCCAAGGACCTCCCTCAACACTCCTGAAGAAGCCTGCAGCCTCAGAACCAGGTGCCCCCCCAACCGCGATCAACAGAGGGTAAGATTTCCCGACACCAAAAGGCACCCCTGCACCCGGCGCCCCACGGCCCCCTGTGCCCAATCCCAGGGTACCTACCTATCCTCCAACTACCCAACTCACCTCTCGAAGGGGTGGTGGCACCTGAAGAATCTTCGTCCCGAGCTTGCAGTCTTTTTCCAAACCGGAGCTTTCCCACTGAAATCAATTCAGCGCCCGAAGGCTCAAAAGCACCCTGCACCCAGCCGCCCAAGTGGCAATGGCAGTGCAACCTCTACACCGATCTACTTCCCCCACTTGCCCTGAGTAAGTGACCAGGAGCCCAGCTCCCATAGCCGCGTGGCCTGCTAGTCAGCAGCCACCAACCAAGGCCCCCCTACCTCTCATACGATAACATTGGGCCTAACTCTCTCTGCCACTGGATTCAAGCAAGCCTGGCTGAAGACGGCTGAAATGCCAGAAACCGGTCCTAGGAAGCTTGTTTCCGGTCCAGGGAAGACATGGCTTGGCAGTTCGGGCTGGACTGTTCCCACGAGGCACAGGGTCAGACTGATTTGCATATGGCCATGTCTGAACTGGGGTGGCAGAGTGGGCTAAAGAACGGTGATGGATCAAACCCGGATCTGTTGACTGGGTGTGAGTGTTTGATTGGTTCTGATGCTCCATCCATCACCACCCCCTTTTGTGCCGCCTAACTCTCTCTGCACCCGGCCGCCCTTGTGCCGCTGAGGGTGAACCAACTGTACCTACCTGACCCTGGGAGACCCCTGAGTCTATGCCCAGAACCTTAACTCTGCCAGTCGAGTACTTACCTTTAAACCGATAACTCAATTTTCTCCATAGGGTAACATTGACTGGTTTATCCTAAAAATTCTAAGTGTGAACTTTTCAAAACTTAAAATATTCACCAAAAATCAGCCGAGTAACGTAAAAGAAAATACTCACCTGCTATTAGGTGAGCTCCCAGTGCTGGATCCTGGTGCCCAGCACTGACTCTGAAAAATACTTACAACTGTACTTACCAGTAACCCAATTTTCTCCCATAGGAAATCATTGGCTGTTTTTCTGTGAAATTTCTTCTGTCAATTTCTGCAAACTTTAAATATTCTTTAAAAATCGTACAATTCCTGAAAACGTAATTACTTACCTGTTTTGGATAAAGGTCCCAGTACTGAGTCTAGGCACCCAGTACTGGATGACAAAAGTAACGAGAACATACTATATCTGCAACTTGAATTTTCTGCCATAGGGAATCATTGACTGTTTTCTATGAAATATTTTCCAAGTGTCAACTTTTAAAATAGCAAAATATTGTCTAAAAATCACAGTAATTAAGTCGACTTTTATCACTTGTTTCTAAGTACTGACCCAGGACTGAATCTAGGATCCAGTCCTTCCATTGAACTCAATGCATTATTGTGTTTAAAACTGTGTTGCCTATGGCAACCACTTGTAACTTTCTACAAAAGCCAATTGCATATTGCAAACTTATTTATATAAAGCATCTCATCCTGAGAAAGTATATTTTAATACCTATTGTTGGTTCTAAAATAAAACAAGCATATTTTTTTTATATATAAACCATTGGCCTAGAGTTCAGTTATTGAGTGTGTGAGACCATTTGCTGACTGTGTGTGTGCGCAACAAATGCTTTACACTGTCCTCTGATACTACCTTACTGCTCGACCAAGCTACCACTTTAGAGAGTAAGGTTATATCTAACTTTAGCCTCTGCCAAACCTCTGGGGACTGTGGACTCTGTACATCCTGTACCTATTTGTGAACAGTATATACAGAGCCACTTTCTCACAACACATGCCTCCCCAGCCATTCCTTTAGCTTTGGGGACCTGGAATAATCTGAACTGTCGCATCAACATGCAAGAGAGATGGTTAGTAGTTGTTTTGGCAGCAAGGACAGGGGTGATGGGTGGTGCAAGCTGCAGTGGCCTCCTGGTCGGAGCTCTGGCACTTAATATTTTACAAATGATGCACTGTTCTCGACGAAGGTGTTCATGAGGGTCTTTGCTGACTGGAAGTCATACGCCTATCCTCCCCCCGCCCCCCCCCATCCCCCTTGAGTTAATTATTTTCTAGATTTTATCTTCTGAAACAGGGTTGAACTTGTTCAGTAAACAGCAACCACAGCCTGGCGAAAGGTTTGCCAAAATGTTTTTGGGGTGTGGTTTTGTTACTGAACAATGACAGAAGGTTATTAAATACATGTTGTGAAATAGCACGTGACCTGCTAGTGTCATTTCTGGCATAAACAAAAAAATTATTTGGGTGGATTTTAAGCTGTTCTTAAAGGTGTTCTTTTGAAAACGAAGAGCCGATCCACTGGTTTAGCACAGTTTTAATTTTGTACCCAATATATTGGTGGGTTATGTGCCCTAGCACCCTTCTTTGCAAGCGCAAGTAAACAGTCTAGGCAATGGTGTTTATTTTATGTTGGCTAAATTAGATATTTATGAAAAGAGTAGATGAGCATTGAGGGTGAAAAAGCGCACCAGCTGTGAAACATCCAGTCAGGGCAACGTCTTTGCTTATATCTTGGGTGTAGGCATTGCTCAGATAATTGACCCAAATATTAAAGTATCCTATCATGGAGCACTTCAAGATGGCTATGAAATGTTGTCCTAGGTATAAGAGGTCCACCCCAAAGGATTCAGACCTATTTCCAGTAGTGGCATATGACTTCTCGGTTGAAGGAAGAAATGGGGCCAGTGATTGCATTTTACAGATAAGCATTTGAATTATAGGGTTTAGGGCTTTTCATCTTAGAGGCGGTTACTAGTGACTGATACATCAGCAAACCCCTACATCGCAATTTGTTAATGATTGAGGATGTCCGAAAGCATCAGGTGGCCAAACCAGTGAATAAGATTTTAGTCCATGAGTACTGGTGCCATTTGACAACTATTTACGAATATTGGCAGCATGTTTCACTGTAGATCTAGTAGTTGAAGATGCATAGGTGTACCACATTCTCTTGAATCATCACCTTTCTATTATTACAGTGCAGAAATGACGGGTACCAGCTACTTATGAGCAGAGGAGTCTGTAACCCCGGGATGCCCTAGAATTTGTAATTGGGTAAAGCAGATATGGAAGGAGGCTTTCCAGAGACAGGCTGTGGATAAAAGAGAGGAAGAGTACTTTTACTTTAGGGAGACCGGATTTGATACTATGATCAATAGTACCAATGATTTATTCTAGACTAGGTTTCAGGAACACATCCATTAATTTTTTCTTGCCACATCTGAAGAAAGCCAAGAGAGTACAAACCACCTTAAAGCAGGAGCGGATGATTCTGGAGATGTTCCATTGGGTTCATAAAAGCTTACATTTGCAACACCCAAAGAAAACTGCATTGTGAAGAAAGCAAAAGGAATGCTTCTGAGTTGGAGTGAGGAGAAAATGAAATGTAGCTATCAATGTGAGATGGGGAGTACATGTAGCTTTTAATGCAGGAAGGCACGGAAATTACAATCACACAAACAGTGGGGTACAGATATCAGTGACCTACTCTATGCTACTGCCTTCCTTTCAGGTTTGTCTCTTTTCCTTTTGTTTAATGGGCAAGAGAACTCCCAATGTCATCCGTACCAGCAGGTACTAGTCCGAGTACCTGATGCGTACAGTTTCATGGACTTCAAGGTGCCACAACCCCACACGTGAAGTAGTGTTTGCGGAAATGATCCATTCAGCTTGCAGTTACTGAGAAAGGATGGGGCTAGGGTGGAGAAGAGGGGACAGCAGTAGGGCAGACTCGTGCACATTTTCTTACATTGCCCTAGTTTACAGATCTTATTTTGCCCACCTTTGACACCCATGCTCGGTATCTCATGACGCCCTTTGTGCAGTTTGCCATTCTATCGATAT
The DNA here is from genome assembly GCF_964204655.1 of Triturus cristatus. NCBI lineage: Eukaryota > Metazoa > Chordata > Amphibia > Caudata > Salamandridae > Triturus > Triturus cristatus. The sequence continues at coordinate 700,762,861 of NC_140592.1, read as the reverse complement.
CCGAAATGGCTTCTCCAATATATGCAAGGTAAGTATGAGCAGGTCTTATTCGAATGTGGTATCTAAGATAGCACTTTTTTGTTGGCAGTGTTCAGTCTCTCAAAAGAATTTCTTGTATAACCTCAGGGCAACAAGCTAGTTTTGGAAAAGCGCACGCAATGCTTTAGTTTTATTGACCAAGATGGCCATTCCCCAGAGCGCATTACATCAGAACAGGAGCCTTCTTGCAAGTTATCTGGGAGCAGTTCTTACTGGTATTGCCACTATAGCTATTCAGGGCACCACACCCTCCTACACACCTGGGTTTTATGCTCACCAGCATGGTCTCCACAGATTTGCTAGGTTTCCAGGCAGACAGTATAAGCTACACTAGTCCAGGGCCTTCTACTGGTGTAGACTTCCTTCTGCCACTATCTATATGCTTCCATCTTACATGGAAGCTCCGATTATGGGGTGATGTGATGGACAAAAGAGGAGCCATGGTCTGGGACATGGCCTCATACGTTCCCTAATCACATGGAATAATAAGGAATATGGCAATTGCAGCAGGCATCAAGGACCTGACTAGCAAGCTGCAAATGCATAATCCACTCTGGAACAACATACAGCGGGGACACAGATTACCAGCCTAGCCATGCAGAGCTTCCCATTCCATCAGCATGGCCAAGGAGCAATGCTGTGGGCTGGCAAACCAATAATGAATAATACAATAAGCCACAAAGGTGGTGAAAGGGCACCTTCACAGCACACATGTACTCTTTCCTAGTCATATTTTATGTCCTGTTGGCGATGCGAAGATAGACAAGGTAAGTTTGATGCCGGATTTATTTATAATTCGATTCTGTTCTATTCTATTCTGATATCCGGAAGATTGCTGGTGAGATGAGTTCAATGTACTATGGACAAGTTATGAAGAGGAGCTTCCTACCCCTCAACAATCTTGCCCTATCATGTTTAATGACCCTGGCTTCAGATATGCAGTTTGGGGAAACTTTCATTAGGAAGGTTGGTGAGTACTCAGAGACAGTAACTCAAGGAGTTGCATCAGTTACAAAGGTTTGATAATCCTTAACATGGAAATTCACAAGAAGTCACACAAGTTGAAAAACCACCCAGAAATGTTCTACATCTGGCACTTTAAAGACTATATACCAAGTCATATTAACCCCTTCTGTGCCCATGACCAGATAGTCTCGTCATGGAGCGCGGTTGCGCTGTGCCCATGACGAGACTATCTCGTCATGGACCCCGCCCGCTAATACAATGCCCGGCACAGGAGGGGGAAAGGGCGGGGCACTCAAGGGGTTAAGGGGTGGGTATTAGCACCCCTGTGAAAATTACATTTATTGCATAGACAAAATCTAAATGTTTATTTACTATATGTAAATGCATGTTATAATGGGAAAGGTACTTCATACCCAAGTAGTGAACTTGGCAGACAAGCAGATTAGTCAAACTCCTCCTCTGGACTCCTCTTCCTCCCCAATTTAAAAAAAAAAAAAACCCGGGGAGTGGCCAAGCCATGCAGCAAGATGGCCACTTGTTGAAGTGGCTCTGCTGGCCGGGTGCATAATCCGTCAAATATCCGAGTAACTACTCCCCAAAGAACCGCTTCCTAGGTGGGAACGGACTGCCAGATTGAAGCAGAGCAGTTTGAGACCTGAATTGATACTGGAGACAGCAGAGCGCCGCTTGACGAACCCTTGTGGTCCTGTGGCCTAGGTGGTGAGACGAACGCGTGGGGCGCGAACACGGCTGGGCGGCTGATGATGATCGGCCGCAGCCGGGAGATCGTCGAGGCCGTGAATCGAGGCTGTGATGGGGGGAGGGGGGAAGATACGGCGAGCTCTGAGGCCCTGCTCGCCGGCACCAAAAGGACAACCTCACAGTGGTCGAGACACCCAGCAGTTGGCCAGACACCTCGCCCCACACTGCCCACATACTGGGCACAGCATCCTACCCCCCCTACTCAAACAACTCATACAACGACGCAATGGGTAAGCCTGACAATAAACAGGCAAAGATCACATTCGAGAAGCGCCCCACACGGCTACAAGAAAGGGAGTCTACACCGATCACGGTAGTGCCGGAGACGCAACTCAACCCAGATCAGGAGGCCGACATCAAAACAATGCTACGGGAGGTCAAAACCAGCCTAGGTGACAGACTCTAAACTAGACTCCCTAGCACTGCACACAGACCACGTCTCCCAACGGGTAGACGTGCACGAATCATGCATTGACATGCTGGAAACAAAAGTATCCGACTCGGATGACCGTCCGGTGGAGACGCACGAACGTCTGCTCCGTATGGATAAAGTGCTTGACATAATCAAAGCGCGCAATGAAGACCTTGAAGTGCGCTCATGTAGGAACAACGTGAGCATCACAAGAATTCCGGAGTCCACGAACATTATCAATATGGAACAATTCATAGAACAATTACTGAAAGAACTGTTTGGTTCAGAACTGTCCAACATGTTCCTAGTGGAAAGAGCGGTGTCGCACTCTGGGGCCCAGGCCCTCCCTTGGGCCGCTGCCGAGACCCATACTGGCCCGCATTCTAAACTACAGAGACAGACGCCGTGCTCCGACTGGCCCGTGAAAAAGGTGAAAATTCAACATCAAGGAAACATTGCCTTCTATCCTGATTTTACACAGGCTGTCCAAGCGGCCCGCCGCCAATTCATTCCTACTAAAAAGTTATTCCAAAAAACTGGCACCAAATATGCCATGCTCTATCCAGCAAAATTGAGGGTACAAACAACAGGCAAACCCGTGATCTTCACGGAGGCCAGCGCCGCCCTGAAATTCGCAAAACAAACAGCAAGGAAACAGTTGCGGGAACTCGGCAGCATCCCCGGACAGTCAGCTAAGTGACAACGACTAATGTATCTACCCATAGAGGCACTTCCCAGGAAAACCACGTGGAGACCACCGTAGGCGGATTTGCGATTTGTTCCCAACACCAATTGTTAGCATGTACTCCCCAGTGGTGCACAATTTTCCCAGCCACCCTGTCGTTAACATATCAGGGCAGTAAGCCGGTGACCCCTCGCCCCCCTGGGACGATTCCAGTCAGCCCTACATGCCTTGGGCTACTGTTCACTGTGGTTTGTACAGGGTATACACAACCTGATTGGGGGGTTGGTGTGGGAGGGGGTGGTTGTTTTAACTGTTATACGTTTACTGCAGTGCATTCTATGTTCTATGCTGTCACTATGTGCAGCGTGCCCTTTTCCGAATAGCTTTAACTGTCTATATACACTCTCCGACTTGGAACTTCTTGTCTCCTGCCTGAGGGGACCCACAGAGTCTAAAACGGACATTCCTGCCCCAAATTGTAGTATTGACGGATGTGGTACTCCCCTGGAAACAGACTGGGATGGCTAAATTGACTTGCATCACTTGGAACATCAAAGGTCTAAATGACCACTGAAAAACACGGTTGGTTACAATTCTATTTGGCGAGGCACATGGTAGATATCTGCCTATTGCAGGAGGCTCACCTGAAAACCATCGACTGCACTAGACTAAAATCCACCAGATGGTCTGGAATACATACCTCATGCTACTCCAACTATTCCAGGGGGGTGGCTATACTGATTCGTAGGGGCACTCCATGGCAGACGATCAAGGTAATTAGCGACCCACAAGGAAGGTACCCATTGCTAAGGGGAACATTATTTCACAGAACAGTGCGGATTGCAAACACATATGGCCCGAATATCGATGACCCCACCTTCTACCAAAACGTCTGGCACCAAATGCAGTCATTGGGGGATGCGGCAATTATGTGGGTGGGGGGGGGGGGGGGGGACTTCAACACAGTCTTATCGCTTGAACAAGACAGGGAAGGCGCATCACGCTCACATCACCCACAGGCCGCATTGATTTTGAAGGGGTTAATGGCAGATTGTGGTCTTATTGATTACTGGCGAGTGTTACATCCCAGAGTCAGGGAGGGAAAATGTATAACACAGCATCACGAAGCCTGGTCACGGCTAGACTTCTGGCTCAACACACAAGACCTCCACTCCTGGGTCGTGGCCACGGAGCACCGCGCTCGTACCCTTTCGGATCCCTCGCCGGTAACACCGACACTGGCGGTACCCCAACCCTACATACAGCCCTTCACAAGGCACTTTCCACCACATGCGCTTCTAGATGCAGCGTTTAGGCAAGAACTTCGCACGAAGATTAAGGACTATTTCGATCTCAACAATGGCACCGTCGACTCCGTTGGGGTGTTGTGGGAGGCGCTGAAGGTGGTGGTCCGTGGACATTGCATAGCGGGGCAATCAGGCATACTGAGAGATATCCGTGGCAGCCTGCACAGGCTAGAGCCGGAGCTACACACCTTAGAAACAGTATTTCCAAACACCCACTGCCACAATCATGGGCCAAATCCGCAGCAAACTCACAGAGTATGAAGCAGAAGCAGACAGGGAGGTCAAATTCTAACACAAAAATGTGACAGCAAGGAGATACGGGAAAGGTGTCAGACCCGGCAAAACACTAGCACATCTATTGCGTCTGCCTAGAAACTCGACATTCATCACAGCTCTGCGAACTCCTGCGGACGAACTAGTACACTCCCCGACAGACATCCTAGGCACCATGCGCAGCTTTTATGCCCAGTTATACGCCTCACAGACAGCCCCACGGACTCCGTCCTTACAGAATATTTTGACACTATAGAGCTGCTGTGGTTCGGTAGAACGCATCGGGAATACCTAGATCTCCCCTTCACGGTTGAAGACATACGACAGGTGATTGGGCCACTGCCAGCGGAAAAGGCGCCAGGGGCCGACAGCCTCACAGCTAAATTCTATAAAGAATATTTAGAGCTGCTAGCGCCTTACCTCCTGGCAGTATACCAGGAGGCATTGCAGAATGGTGTCCTCCCGGCCACGATGCGCAAAGCCATTATTATTACTTTAATTAAACCTGACAAGGACGCCCAACAATGCGATTCCTACAGACCCCTTTCATTAATAAATTTAGATGCCAAAATCTTTGCCAAATTACTGGCCAATCGACTCCAACCCCTATTACCACTCATAGTGAGGCCGAACCAAGCAGGATTCGTACCGGGTAGGTCCACTTCCCACAATCGAAGAACTTTATTCGGGCTCTTACATTATCTTGCCCCTCATGACTCTGCGATAGTGGCCCTCCTTGACGCCACAAAGGCGTTTGACTCCCTGGAATGGGGATTCTTGTTCCCGCTGCTCAGCCGCCTGGGCATGAGCCCCCTCTTCATACGACAGATCCAACTTCTGTACACCAAGCCGACTGCACAAATCAAAGTAAATGAACTAGTTTTGGAGTCCATAGAAATCACCCGAGGGACCAGGCAGGGTTGCCCGTTATCGACACTATTATTTGCGATCGCAACTGAGCCATTGGCAGCCCGCCTGCTTCAACACCACGCAAATTGGGGGATCGGCTTCACAACAAGGGCACTTACCGAGTCGATGTATGCGAACGATATAATCCTATACTTGGTTAACCCCGAAGAAAACTTATCCCCAATGACGCGGGAACTTGTACGATACGGCGGCTTATCTGGGGTACATATAAACTGGGGAAAGTTGGTGATTCTGCCACTCGCATCAGGCACGCGGGCCTTTGTCCCTGAATATCCATTGGTCTGGGCAACCGGCCCGGTCCGCAATCTGGGCATCTGGTTCAGCAACAACTTACAGGAACTATGGACAGACAATTATGACAGGGTTGTGGACTGGCTCGAGGAAAGGGTTAAAAGATGGAAGACACTTCCCCTTTTCCTAGCGGGCCGCGTGGCGGTGTCCAAGATGATAATTTTATTTATTTATATTTGTACTTGTAGAGCGCAACATTCATCTCAAGGGACATCACGGCACTGAAAAATAGCGGAGTGCAAGCAGAAGTAAGATTCCAATTATCAGTCTAGTAACTGGGGAATAGATGTGTTTTGAGCTTTTTTCTAAACATTAGGTAATCTTCAGTCAGGCGTAGTTCCGGAGGGAGTTTGTTCCAAATGACAGCTGCCGAGTTTGAGAAAGATCTGTCACCCATCCGGGCTTTAGTCGTACGCTTGACTGATGCCAGTGCCTGATGGCGGGATCTCAGATTACGCAAAGGTACATGAAATTTTAATTTACCATGTAGGATTTGTGGGCCTGTTTGATATAGCGTTCTATGTGCATACCACATGAGCTTAAAGTTGGCTCTTTGGCGTACAGGTAGCCAGTGTAATTCCTTCATACAGAAGGAGGCTGAACTGCATCTACTCTTGTTGCATATCAGTTTGGCAGCGGCGTTTTGGACCACTTGTAGTCTGATAAAAAGATAATCAGCCATGCCAACATACAATGCATTGCCATAGTCTAGCCTACTCACAAGAAGTGCTTGTGTCACCGTTTTCCTGCAGTTTAAAGGGATCCATGGAAAAAGTCTTCCAATAAGTTTTAATGTGGCGAAACTTTTCCTGCATAGTAGTCGTACTTGATTCTGCATGGATAGGGCATCATCAAAGATGAAGCCCAAGTTCTTGGCAGCCTGCCTCGTTTCAGGAGCGGTTCCCAATGCTTGGGGCCACCAACTATTATCCCAAATTGCTTGAGCGCCTCCAAAAAGTAAAATCTCTGATTTTCCGGCATTAAGTTTTAAACAATGTCCAGACATCCAACTTGCAATTTCTGTAAGACAGTTGATGAGATTATCTTTAGTATCTATTTTTGTCAACCTATCAAACAGGGGAATTATCAAGTGTGTGTCATCAGCATAGGAGCATATGTCAAAGCCCCATTTCCTGCCGATATCTGCTAGGGAAGAAACATATATATTGAAAAGAGTAGGGCTCAGAGTAGCTCCCTGTGGCACTCCATAATCAATTCTTTTTGCAGTGGAGGAGCAAGCACCCATTTGAATTATCTGGGTTTGGTTTTTAAGGAAAGACGCGAACCATGCTAGAGCTTTTGAACAAAGTCCTTTTTCATGCAGAATTTGTAGTAGTTTGCTGTGGGATACAGTGTCGAAAGCCGCAGTAAGGTCCAAAAGGATCAGTTCTACAGTTTTGCCCTGGTCAACTAGAGACCTAATATCTGACACGGCTAGCAGGGTAGCCTCAGTGCTATTAGCCCTAAATCCAGTTAGTGAAGGATCCAGTAGATTATTGTATTCAATAAAGGCCGTAAGTTGTTTATTAACCAATTTCTCTAAAACTTTAGACAGGTATGGCAGGTGGGAGATTGGTCTATAGTTGGCTGGATCATACATTTAGAGACCTGGCTTCTTTAAGAGGGGGAAAACAACTGTTTTTTCCAGATATCTGGGAAAGAAGCAAGCTCTAACAATTGGTTAAGGGCTTTGGTGACCTGGGGACATAGTACTGGCACTAAACAAGAGAAATTGAAGTGTGGGCATGGGTCTAATGGAGATCCTGCCTTAACTTCTGTCACGGCTTTAGCCACTTATTCTTCGGAGAATGGTGACAGACTAACTAAATAGGTGGGAGCCGCAGAGTGAGGAGCTAAGTTTTCCCAAACCGTATTGTCTTCATTGTTTGAGGGAATAAAGGTTGCATAGATTTATGTCACTTTATCTATAAAAAGGTTGTTGAGTAACTCACAGTTCTCAAACAAGGGTGCCATAGATTGGAACAACAAGGTGGGCTTACAAAGTTCCCGAATTACTTTGTAAAGTTCTTTAGATGAACTTCCCGTTTCTTCAATCCATTCTGTGTAGTACTTAGTTTTAGCCTCTTTTAGTGCCCCATGGTAAGTTTTTTGTTTGGCTAAATAGATACATCTATCTGTACTAGTCTTTGAAAGTCTCCATTTGTGTTCCTTGATTCTGCACTCTTTTCATAAGTTTTAATTTCGGTGTAAGCCACTAAAACTGAATCGGAAAAGTGGTAAATTGCCAAGTAAGTTTAGGGGCACACTGAGCGAGTGTTTTTTCAATATCTTGTTGTAGCTGTGTAATTAGTGTATTTATAGGGTTTTGATACAAAGGCCTAGAAATACAAGGGAAGAAGGCACTGAATGATTCCTCCGTGCTTAGATTCCAGGCCCTAGTCTTTGACTGATACCTTATCTCAGTCTTAGGTGTATTGTTGGGTAAACTAAACGAAAAGGAAATTAAGAAGTGATCCGTCCAAAATAAAGGTTTAATTTAATGAATATATATAGATTCTATGTTGGAGAACAATAAATCAAGGATGTGGCTGGCCACATGAGTTGGTTTAGTAATCCTTTGGAGTAATTACATTATAGCCATGTCATCATCGAGGTGTTTAACTCCTGGGTTTGTGGGTTTTTCATAATGGAGATTAAAATCTCCAATAACTAAAAACTGATTTTGTTTTAAGCAAAGAGGGAGAAGTTGTGTTAATAGACTAGTACTTAATCCGGGCCGGTGACCTTGCGGGTTGTAAATGACCGCCCCTCCAAGTAGTTTACAGTCATCCACAGACACTGAGAACGCTAGAATCTCATGTGTGCCTGCTTCAGTGACCGTAATGGTAACGCAGGTGAGGTGATCTTTATATAAAATTGCTATCCCTCCTCCTCTCTTACCGCCTTTCCTGTTTTGTTGTAGTATTTTATATCCTAAGGGTAAGGCAGTGACAATGTCAGAGATGTTATCGTCAAGCCAGGTTTCAGTAACAAAGGCCAAGTCTGGGCTCAGATCATCCAATGCCTCCCACATCTCGATGCTGTGTTTAGGAAGTGATCTGGAATTGAAATAAATACAATTTAGATCCTGGATATGGAGATTAAGATTAGATGTTTTCTCTGGGTATCGGGCTTGTATATCATAGCTACCCCATTTACAATGTTTACAGGAAAATGGGCCGTCAATTTCGATGGGGGATGCTGTTATACATACCCTATCTGAACTAAATGTATCTCCTATAGCTAAGAATGCCTCCGGTGTGTAAGAGAGGGGTTCATTTCTGATGGATGAAATTTGAGCAGCATTTCTGGCCCCTGGTCCCATTCGGGCGCGGATGGGCTCCGACGGGCTTGCCTAAGGCGCGCCGGTGGTGCGCCCGCTGTACACATACACTGCACGTCCGGCCCTGCATTAGTTTTTAAGCTTTTCCCCTCAGGAAGTGGCAAGCGACTAGAGCGCCAACCTTCTTCCCCTAAAATGGCGCTCCCGCCAAAGTTAAAGAAAATAATCCCAATCGCTCCTCCGCGCAAACGGGACCGCCCATGGCGGACCCGGAGCAAGGGACGAATGTATAAAAAGATACAATCAGAATTTGGTTGTATATTGTGCAAATAATAACAAACGTAAGTAAGTGCCAATATTCTTTTTTAAAAGATGCAGTTCAAGCAAATTCAGGCAAGTGCAAATAGTTTTAAAAATTCATTTGAGCAATAGAAACTGTTCAAATAGCAATTTCAGATAGGTACAAAGAGTTAAAATTAATCTTTTCTACAACGTTACACTCCGCTCTTACCCAAACTCCTCTATCTGTTCACAAACATTCCATTACCACTCACGGTGCAGTTCTTTAACAGACTCCGATCACTCATGATCGAGTTGGTGTGGGCGGGCAAACAACCCAGGATTTCCTGGGAGGTACTCACACTCCCGCAATCACAGGGAGACATGGCAGCACCGGACTTTGCTCTATACGCGCTAAGCGCACATGCGCAATTCTTGCACTTTTGGGCACATCCCATTCCAGCCGCATGTTGCTATAGAAATTGACAGAGTTGCATCCCTCCCATTATCTACAGCACTATTCCACACATATTCCCCTGCGAGGAAATTGACACCACACAGGCTCTAAGATGGGCATGGGAGGGCCTCCGCAGGAGGGCTCAGTTGCCCATGTTGTACACCCCGTCTATGCCACTCCCCAATAACCCACTCCTACCCCCGCTTTTGGACACTACCACACATCAATGCCTGTCCACACACAACATACGCAAGGGAGGCGATCTCTTTCCTGCTGATACTTTTCTCACAATGCAACAAATGTGCGATTCTGCCGGCACCATCGGCGCTAGACATGTTAACATATTAAAAAATAAGGGCCTCATGCAAAAAACACTTTACTATGTTCCCCACGCCCCCGCCAGCACTGCAAGTGCTTGAAAATATATTAGCAGTAGCTTCCGGCCAGAAACTGGTCTCCCGCATCTACAAAGGCATTCAGAACACACATCCGATTATAGTCCCGACTTCTCGTAGAGCGTGGGAGGAGGACTTAGGAATGGGCCTTACGGACAAGCAGTGGGAACTAAGTTGTAGACAAATGGAACAACTGACACCAAGCTACCGTCTTAGGTTAATTCATTTTAAATGTATTCATCGCCTCTACCGCACACCCACACAGCTACACAGGATGGGCCTGCGGGGGTATGACAACTGTTGGAGGTGTGGGGCCCCCAAAGCCACCTTCCTCCATTTGGCATGGCAGTGCAGACCAATAGTGAACTATTGGCTACAAATATTCATTCACATACAATCACAGGACTGAGTTTCCCACGAGAGCTCGGTGTGGCGATATTGGGCATAACGGACATGGTGCAGCTGAAATTTCGCAAACTGCCCGCAATCCTTTTTTAATGGCAAAAAGGCAGGTGGCCATGCACTGGGGGGGGCTACCGCATCTCCCACGGCAAAGGCAGGGGTGGCGAGTGTGACATATTGCAGGGCACAATTGGCAACATACTGGGAACTGCTACCATCGCGATCGCGCCGTAGAAACATATGGGAGCCCTTTGCCAGCTGGCTACAGTCGGAGGAAGCCATTGACCTGTGATGGAATTGGGACTGTGGGCCTGAGGTGGGCAGAGGCTGTGTACAGAATCGACTAATCTATTCGATGCCGTGGTGCAGTGCAGGTCAAGGCAATTGTATATGGGCTATTCAGATAAGCATTCTGGGATGCTTTATGCGCAGTGGAGGTGTTGACATCTAGTATGGAAAATAAGGCAACTGGTGGAAGTTGTGTACTGCACTTTTTGTTGTTGTTGCATATGTTGTACAAATGCAAATAAACAGAATAAAAAGATTTTAAAAACTCTAGTTTTTCCTAACAAGGTCGTCCAAAAGTCAACCTTGCCCTGATATTTAACAATTACAATGCCCTTGAACGCAATCTTGTGGAAGGTGCCCATTTTTCTATCGCCAACCAGCGTAGACAGATTGTTGTTCTGGAAATTAAGCCTCCACGACTAGGTGCAGAAGAAGGGCATTCAATGATTATGTGCAACATGCATCTGCATAACCAATGGAGAAAGAAGAGACAGACCACAAATATTCAACAGGAAACACTGTTCTTGAATCCTTACCAACAGTCTCTTGTGAATTCTGTTTCAGCATGTGGCGATCTGCGGTTGTCACAATAACATTGTTTCGACCCTGCTCCCAAACAAGGTCCCGGATATCTGCAGAATACATGAACAAATGGCTAGGTCAGGTGATTCTCAGTGGCACACTCCCTTTGAGTTTTACAGGCATTGTAGTTCAAATAACAAACCTGTGTTTTTATAAATACCCAACCTTCACTAAGCAAGATTCATTTGCAAGAAATTTTGGAAAAACTTGAGGGAGCCACAATGTTTTTTTTTCCCGTTTTCTCCATCACACTCACACCATAGGTTTCATTTTAAGTTTTCAAAAGACGCTTACGAAATTTTCTAATACTTCAAAGTTAATTAGAGTACTCACTTGCATTATTACTCTGTAACAGCAAGTGCATTTTTCAGACCATCAGAATAAATCAGGTTCCATGTCCGAGGTATGAAGAAATAGTGACCATTTCACAATTAACTATAAAATGCTGGTCCAAAAATTCCAATTACAAATAACGCATCATAAGATACCCAACACATCACATTCCCGTGCCAGTGTATAAATATCCAAAATATTTACTCCAGAAAAAAAATTTGGAAGGGTTTCCCTCATATTCCTGAGTTCTGCAAATATACATTATTTGAATACCACAGGAGTTCTCAGTTTGCTGTTCTGCCGTCCAGGCCGGGTGGCTCGCGGCTCCTGGCAAAACCAGCGTTACATCGCTATCCGGCTCCCCCGCTACTACGCAATCCTGCGGCTCTCGCCTCTTGATCCCTCGGTGGACTCTCGGCTCACCCTTGGCGTCCGATGCTCCCTGGTGCTCCCCATTGCTTCGCTGCTGTATTGCTGCCACAGACGCAGGCGCTGCTGCACCTGCTGTGACTTTCTCCGCCGGGAGCTGGGGGCAAGCGGGAGGATCAGGAGAGGATCAAGGCGTACGAGGCAAAACGAGGTGAGGAGGCTACAGAGAATGGAAAATGGTGGGTGCGGCCTCTGGCACTGCTGAGCAGGCGAGCGCTCCGCAGGAGGAGAAAGAGAAAGAAGGTTTGTGGGCTAAGGATTTGAATTTTCTTTTGGGCTATGATTTATTGGTGCATCCCTGAAGACGCCCTGCGCTAGTCAGTCAGCGAGTTCACCAGTCGGGCCGGTATCTCCAGAACTACTGCAGCCCGCCCCCTATACTGCTTTCAGGATCACTCACACATAAGGATCCCTGGGTTTTTGATTGGGGGAAAAAAGAAAAATGAGAGTGTAGGACCTGTACTCAGCTCCTACAGAGAGTGAGACCCAGGTGATTGCAAAAGCGGCCTGGCTAGGTCCAGGTGTGGCTTGCGCTCTGCCCGGGGTCTCTCACTCGCCTGGCCAAGCATGGCCATGTAACCGAAGAATCAAAGAACATAAGAGCAGCTTGAAAAGAGACCACTTTATCAAAACTAGAATCAGAACTGACTATTTAAGGACCACTCCAAGGAGTAGGAAACAAAAATTCCTCACAATCACTATCTCCCAACTACGGAAGGACCATAGCCACTCTCTACAATAGCATAGGCATAAGGAAGTCTGTGTTGTGGCTGGGAATTTGATCCATTTTCCGTTGTCATAAAAACGCCCCTAAAGGAGATACATTTAGGTTATACCAATACATAAAACAACATGGTCTATAAAAGGCTGCGGTCCCGCACAGTGCACATGAAAAATAGTGGGCACGGCACATGCCCCTAGTAACTACAAAAGCATCTGCAACATGTCTCAATTTGCAGCATCAGAGAAATCTATAATAACAAATTTTATTAAACTATTTCTAAAACAGGGGATCTATTAGCTCCAATTTCCCAGGAAGGTCATCAGGCGCTAACTGCCACTATAGTTAGATACAGACAAAGCAGGCGCAAGAATGGAGAACTCTGAACCTAACACTTACCTAATCAAGGAAGTAGCTCTCTAAACTAACCAAACGTCAGACCTTAAAAAAGTCTGAGTCTATGCCGCCTTTAGAGCTTGTGGAATTGCTGTCAGGGAGAGAGCTCTCCGGTCATAATCTCATAACAGAAGTTCCAGCTACCGACTTCACACTTCCGAATATAAACTATACCTCGAATCTCCAACCTGTCCCTAAAGAAAGCTCAAAACAGCCGGTACATTTGCTATTTAGTACTCCGAGTAATCTTATAGAGGTTGTACAAAGTTTCTCACAATCTTCTGAATTCCCGTCGTTCATCATGCCACAATCTGTAAACAGGCAAGACACAATTTCAAGTACCATTCTATCACTAAAGAGAATCATGCATTCCATATAATCACTTTTAGAAAAGAACATGGAAAACACAGACCAGATACTGGAAACTCAAACAGAAATTCTACAATACCTCGTAGACAAAAAAAAGTAAAAAACAATCTACTCAATCTTCTCAAATTGTCCAAACGCAATCTTCAAATTTACAGTCTGACAATGGAAGAGAAGATAAATGTCACCTTAACCACTCAGTTTCCAGCAATTCTTCATCGCAGAAAAAGCAGAAGGCGACTCAGACGAGGGGATTCCACGTTAAACAGAAAATCAACTGTTCTACTGGCGATAAAATCTGTTCTCTCCGAAAACTTTTCAGAGATCCCCTCTCAGAGAGCTCTCCTCGGAAAACCATTCAAATCGCCATTCCTTTATTTCCAATCTTTTCTCCAAAAAAACGACAAGGAGGTCCTCCCCTCCCTCCAACAAACATTGAATAAGCGTCTGGGGAAGTTCCAATATCCAAACAGAAAACTCAAATAGAGTCTACGACACCACCAACTAAAAAAGGGAAAAACAACCAAGGGCTATCTAGCAAAAAGAAAATCAAAAAGAAAAGAACTAAGCAAAGAAAAACAAGAAGATCCTCAAGAAAAGTAAAGTTCCCTCAAATATGCTTCACAGAGCAAGCAGATTTAGAAATTAGCTACACCATGAAAGTTTGTAACGGAACTCAAAATATACGCCAACAGTCTGCTTCATTGGTACCTCAAGCAGATACTAAAGACTTAAACCCTTTGGTACCAAACTTCATAACAAAACTCTCAAAACATAATGCCCTTGACTCAGTAAATAAAATTGTCAATCAGGATCTCCAGGGCAGCGAGGAATACCTAGCATCAAGTGCCCTAGAATTAACAGATTTATTCCCCAGCTGTAACGTTTCACTAAACCGCGGGAGAATAGTCGACCTATTAAATAAAATTCGGTCTCTCCAATCTCTTACCACAGAAGAAATACTAGTTTATTTCCCAAATAAATTACTCTGCTCGGTGACAATTGTTGAGTTCTGGTCCAATGTAGTTCCTGCCATAATAATTAAAGAGCGAGACACTCTCCATAAAAACGGGTTTGACATATCCGTAGTCAAACAAATGAATCCTGCCTTTAATTAGTTAAAAGAGCTAGAAGGAGTTGTGGTCCCCTCTAATAACAGCAACCAGCAGTACGCGGGCTGTACAACATCGAAGCACAAGCAGGACAGCCCTCTGATGATCTTCTTTAAAGACAGAGTGCGCCGAATCTGGAACTGTTCTGACACAAAACAAATGTCGCACCCAGATGAAAATTCCTGAGTGTGGATCGCTGGCTCATAAAACAGTAATAAGTCAGGCAAAGATTTAAAATTGCCTTTTTAGCAGCAACTTAAAAATAGTGTCATGGAACATAGCGGGAAAAACTCCAGAAAGGTTCTCTTTTATATTGGAAAATTCACTGCCTATCATGTTGCTGCAAGAAACTTGGTTCTTGGTGCCTTTCTCACAAAACGATTATTTTGTGTTTGTCACTGCAGCAGAGGCCTCAAGAAGAGGACACTCAAAAGGGGGTCTAGCGATCCTATTAAAATAAGAAATCGATTGGGACCTGGAAGAAATTGAGCTTTCGCTCCCAAATGTGCAATGCATCAACATCAAGTGCCGGAAAGAAAGAACGGAGCCTACTTTAGAACTATTACTTTTTAATATCTACTTTCCTCCTGGATCTTCAAATGACCTCTTGGCGACAGCCTTCACGAAAATCGAACAAACCCTATAATCAAGAGGGTATCCCCGATCATAGCCGGGGGTTTCAATAGAAAAATCTCCAATGCCTTGTTTAAGGGGGGGAAAGCTCCTCAAGAAATAGCATGTTCAATTCCAACCCCCGTTTTCCCAGATAAGATAAACTGCTTCTGTCACTCATCGAAGCAATCAATGGCGTTATCTCAAACGGAAGAATTGATGGAGATATACCGGCTGCATACACTCGATTGGGTTCCATTAATTCTTCTATCCTAGACTATCTAATTTGAAGTTTAGATTGGTTCCCGAAAGTTCAATTATTATCCATTCAGTACAAACACGAAAGTGATCATGCATATTTAACCATAGGAATTGATATTTTTAAACAGTCCACATCCCCGTGGTCCTTACACACCTTAGAAGGCCGGGCAGTTATAAACCAGAAAACAGGAAAGATTTACTGGAACTCCAAAGCAATCAATAAAATAAATCCCACAATTTCTCTTCTTCTGCCAGCCTCTACAAACAGAGCAGGCGATCCCATCTCCAGATACGAAGACCCAATATATTCCGTATTCGCTTCTCTTCAGGCAAATACAACAAGACGAGAAAACGGCAAAATCCATCCAAAAGGCTAACAAACTGATCATCTTTCTCGCCAATTAAATAAATTGACCAGAACGCAATTTCGATCTGTGCTGCAAGACAAGGAGAAATAAGAAATCTGAAAAAACTCCACCAAAGTAAAAAAGAGAAAGACAAGCAAGATCAAAGAGATAGAATCTGGATTGACATCCCAATCGCAGTAAAACACAGAAACAATAAAACATTCTGGAACATATATGCCGCCCAAATGGGGATACGAAAGTCAGCCCAAGCAACACAAGTATCATCATCTGAGTGGGAAAAGCACATTCTCAGACTTTACAAATCTAATTCCCACAACCAAGTTTCTCCCGGCCAGTGCTCCGTCCGGAAGGGCCAATCTGAGCAGGACTTGTTGAAAATCTCAGCTACACAGATCTCAGCTTTCATAAACTCAGCTAGATCATCTGTAGCGATGGGCCCGGAAAATATTCCAATCAAAGTCCTACAAACAAATACAGATGACTGGGGTAAATTTCTAGTCTCACTCTTCCAACACTGTTTTGAGAGTGTGGGAAAATACCAAAACCTTGGCGGGGGAGCAAAGTGGTTCCTCTCCTAAAAAAATGCTCAAGATAGAATCCATCCAACTGTAGACACATAGCCCTCCTTGATTCCACCGGAAAGATCTCCGCAGCTTGCGTTTTGGAGCATCTAAAAGACTGGGCATTCTCAATAATGTGATTCTCATGACTCAGGCCGGCTTCCGCCCAAAACACTCAACTTTGTACAACATCGCCGTTTTTCAGACTGTCCTTGATAAATAGGTTATGTTAAACTCACAAATATTATACTGTGCTTTTATCGATTTTTCAACCGCTTTTGATAGCTTAGACAGACCGACATTATGGAGAAAACTACAGTGTTTAGGGAATCCTCCAGATCTTACAGTAATTATCTCCCTGCACACGGCAATTAGGTGTGGAGTTCAAATGTGGGGAGAAAAGGGCTTAACCAATCCAATCCCTACGATGAATGGCTTGAAACAGATGCCTACTAGCACCCATATTATTTCCCATTTGCATAAGTGACCTACCGGGGCGCTTTTCGTTAACTAAGAACTCCCCCCCCCAAAATTACCATAGCTCGATATCCATTGCTTAATGTACGCGGACGATTTTGCCATATTCGATCGTACCCCAATTGGCTTGCGAAGAAATTTAAATGAACTAAACCAATATGCAAAAGAAAACTTCTTGGTTCCAAATATATCTAAAGCCAAAATTTTACCTTTTAGCAGAAGAAGGAAATCTCTACCTTTCACATGGTCATTGGGAGGTAACCCAATTAAGACAGTGAAAGAATGTCTACTTGGAACTTATCTTTATGCATAACTTATAAGACACTCCCCCATCTCCAACATCAAGGGCAAAAGGCAGATTCTCATGTCGAGGCATACAGAGATTTTATCCCTCAACAGGCAATAGACATTTTAAATCTTTGCCGGAGGTTTATGGCATGAAAATCCCATCGATTTTATCTTACGCCATGGAACATACACAAATTAAAACATGGCAATCAATAAAACTAAAGGAAGGGATTATCCTTCAGAATCTGTTAAAAGTCTCTCAATCAGTCCTCGTACAAGCTTTACGCCTTAAGCTCTAACTAGTCGTCTCCAATATTATACAGTGGGCCTATAATCTCTTTCATGCAGCTCCAGGCATATGAAGATGCATATTAAAATTGGAGACTTTAAGAGACGAAGGCTCTGGGTAAACCTTCAATAGGAATCTTTTAAAAGCCCTTGAGGTGTCACAATGCACTGTCGCACTTCTGCAGGCCTGGTCTCTAGCGCACCTGAAGCTCTTTTTAAAACATATGACGCAGAGAATAAGCTATGAAATGGACAAAGAATATTGTATCCAATTAAAGCATTAAAAAACGTTTTTGGAAAACATGGTGTTTAAAACCCCCGAAAATTATCTACAGTTTCAGTTCGAGCACAGTGTAAGGCGCTGCATCCTTTTGCGATTGGGTACTCTCCCTTTAAAAACATATACAGCCAGATGGGAAGCCCCAAATAATTCTCAAGGCAAATGTGACTTGTGCAATGGTGGACCACAGGATCTGTACCATGTATTATTAATTTGTCCTAACCCTATATTGGTAGAGGCTCGGTGTCGAATATAAAGCCACTCCGTTTAAGACATAACGCTATTTTAGCTGAAGATCTAATCATGGTGTGTAAGTCTCCCCCAAATGAATTGGTTTGTTATAACTTGTTTCAGTATTTTTAAGTGTTTCTTAAAGTTATTTTAAAGAAAAAGTGCACAAATCTGATAGTTTTAATTATTGTAGGTTGTTCATGCAGAACACAAACTATTATTACTTGTCTCTTCTTATAAAGAGTTTAAAAAATGTTTTTAATAATATAATCCATCACTTTCTATTTTATGTATTTGTATTTGTTGACCTCAGTTGAGGTCTGAATCAAATAAAATTGTCATTTGTCAAATATACATTATGTGCAGCTCAAATACTACATGGCACTGCTAAATCAGGATTGTGATAGTGATCAACTATGCTGGCTGCAGTGTTTCACAATATGGCTAGTTATGCTTCTAAATTATGCAAAGAAAATGTAGATTTTCCACCGCCATGGTGGGCTGAAAATCTGGATTTTATTAAAGACACGTAGGCTAATATGCAGCAAATCCCTTTGTCACCAGCCAGCAGCATAATTTAAGCATCTAGAAATTAGAGTCTTAAAACATGTGAAACATAAGAAAAACCTCCAGCAACCAGTCCTTTCGTTCTTTAAATGTGGCTGTTCATGCAGATAAGTTTACATGTGCTATTTACTTATTTCCGCCTACGTGTGTATTTCAATTACCTTCTATGTTTTGTTGGCTTGCCTGTATGAGTGATAGGCATATCTGTATTTACATTCAAGGAAGTCCATAGTATATATATGGAAGGTTCAGCTTATGGCCCATTCTGCATTTTTTTGTACTTTGGAGTCTGCCGCACTGTTGCTGTGGTGGGGGCGGTTGCTTTTGATGGGGGTTTTGGACGTAGAGAAATTTGTTTTCCAACTCGTTCTAATTTTTCTTTTTTAATTGGGCCTACCTGCGCAGTCTTAGCGTTCCCAACCGTCATTCTAAGCAGTCAAGGCTTGCGGCTGGACGTGTGCATGGTAGCGGCCTTTGTAATCTAGACAGCTACCCTCGTCTGAGGTGCTCAGCACGTTCAGAGAGTCTTTGTCCGTGCAGGGACGCCATACAGGCTGTGGCTGTCAGAATATTCATGTACTGACAGGATTATTCACTCGAAGGAAACGACATCTTCGTAATGAGGGCATAATTTGTTGGGTGCTCTTTACGATTTCTGGCTGGTTTGGCCGTGAAGTGGGTATTTGGTATAAACTTAGGAATTTATTTGTTATCTCAGTATGGAGCAAGGGGAGGGGGTCACAGGATCTTTCTCTGGAGGAGATGTTTAATAAGGCTATTGAAAAGATTACAATAGAAGTCTCACAAAGAATGGAAAGGAAATTAGAAATGCTGGCTTTAAAGACACCCAGCATTGAAAAACAGCATTTCTGGTCTGCTACTGAGGCAGAGGTGGCCCATAAATCTGGAAGCAAGGCCTCTCATAAGAGAAAACATGCGGCTGCCAGCGAAGGTATGGCAACGAAAAAGAAATCTACATTGGTAGAAAACGTTTGCTCTATTGACAGGCAATAGGATGATGCTGAGGGTATTAACGATGGGCAGGGGAAAGGTCCAGAGTATGACAGGAAAAAATAAAGCGGCGCAAACACAAAGGGGTAATTTGTGATCAATCCTCCGAAAGTGCGTAGGTGGAACTTAGTTGTTCATCGGACTTTAAGTCTGAGGGCAATGGTTCTATTAAAAAGAAAGATGCCAGCTGATGGCAAACAGATAAAGGAGCTTGGGTCGCTTTTAGACCCTTTTGGTCAGAACATGTTCGACCCTTTACTAATTAAACATCCTTTATCTCCCGAAGTGGCCTCCCTCTGATCATGTGGCACAAGATATCCAATATTGTATATGAGAAGGGAGATATCCAATGAAGTACGGGTCAAATTGAGGTCAGACCCACCGTGGACAAGAAGGTGCTGGTGACATCGGAGTTAGACGCGAAGATAACTGCATTTATTGCGAAGGGGGGTCGTGACTCCAGGAAGGGCCTGGACAAGGCTCTGCGATCCTGCCAGGGAAGGCTTTTGGACATGGTGGGTCCACTTACAAAGATTCTTGACATGGCTGGAGGAGGCTTTGTGTTCAAGAATCATGTTGACATAGAGGAGCTCCATCAGTTGATTCAGAGGGCAATTTTCCTACTAGGCAATGCCAATACAGCCTTGCCTATTGAACAAAGGAAAAAGCATCCTATTACAAATAGATCCTAAACTGGTGGACCTAGCCAATGGGCCCTCTTCCTTACCAGCTATTGGTCTACTGTTTGGCAATGCATTTATTAAAACACTTTCTAGATATTTGGGTACTTTCAGTTCCCTTCAGAAATCTCAGTAGGAGCTTAAGAAAGTGTTTCGGGAGCGTGTTTTTGGAATGGCCGGGAGAACAAGGAGTCAGTTGCCCGGCTGTGGCCAAGGTATCACTAGAGGCTCCTTTACTCTGGGTTTTAGAGGTTATCGGGTACAGTAATCTTCCTGCGGAGGCAGATTTCCCCCAGAGGCAGAGAGCTTGGAGAAGGTACACACGTGGGGACTGAAGGAACAGAGGCTAAACAGGTAAGATTAGACCTTTCTGTTAACCCCTTAACATTGGGCTGCAGACTTGCCCAGTTTCACCAGAATTGGTTGCAGATTACAAGGGATCCTTGGGTGTTAGAGACAGTTTGTATATTTTGAACAGAGTTTGTAGGAAGACCAGTGCAAAATTGTCTGCCAAGGAGGCTAGTCTTATAGGGGAATCAGATAAGGTTGATAGATTTGGAGATTCAGGAATTGATTGCAAAAGGAGTGGTTGTGATGGAAGACAAACAAGTGGATGGTTTTGTAAGCAATATATTTCTAGAGGAGATAAAGTACAAAGGAATGCGTCCAGCTATAAACGTACGAGAGCTAAACGAATGGGTAGTTTACCTTAATTTTAAGATAGAAGGGATACACTTGTTGAAAGATGTGTTGCAGAAAGGAGGTAGGATGACACAGCTGGATCTGAAAGATGCTTATCTGACAGTTCCGATATGGGAGGCTCAGATTTTTTAGGCTCTTGTGTCGGAGGTTGTAAAAGTTTGTGGTCTGTCTTTTGGTCTCTCGTCAGTAGCAGCTTATTGGAGAGAGAGGGAGAGGGAGGTGTTCGTCTGATAATTTATTGGACAACATTTTAATTATGGACCAGGACAGGATGCAGACAATTTCGCATACAGACCAAGCAGTGAGACAGTTGGAAGATTTGGGTTTTGTGGTAAACAAAGCAAAGTCGGAGTTGGTTCCAAGTCAGCAAACACAGTTTCTTGGTTTTATAGCAGACACAGTGGAAGGGGGTACTGAGGTTACTGAAAGTGAAGATGAAGAGGATACGGAAGGAGATAAAGAATACTCTTAATTTGAACATTGTTTCTCTGAGAATGTTTGCCCGTATTGTAGGTCTTTTATGGTCTAATATTCAAGCAACATTCCCGGGGCACTTGCATTATCAGGCCTTACAGAGATTGAAAATGGAGCACTTAAGGGACACATTCAAGTACTCAGAGAAGGTTTGTCTTTCTCAGGAAGCAAGGCAGGACTTTACTTGGTGGCTGAGGAATCAGAAGCTTGAAATGAGCGCACAATTTTTGGAGAGAATGCAGATTTGGTTGTGTAGTCAAATGCAAGCTTGGAAGGATGGGGTGCAAGTTGTGGATTGCTAAGAACTGGTGGTCGATAGACGAAGCAGGAAAAGAGTTTGCATATAAATTGCTTGGAGTTATTAGCAGGGTGTTTTGCAATCAGGTGCTTTGCAGATCAGAATGTCAAATGTTCAGTGGTTTTGAGAGTGGATAATGCATCAGCAGTTAGATGTCAACAGGCTGGAAGGTCCTCATTTAAAGGGACTGGCAGATTTAGCAAAGATTTTTTGGGAGGTATTGCATGGAAAGGGGCCTGAATGTTCAGACAGAGCACATTCAAGGAATGTCGAATTCAGTGGCGGATTGCTTTTCAAGGAATTTCCACAATTCCAGCGACTGGATGCTGGACAAAAGTGTGTTCAGGGGTCCGAACCATTTGTGGAGTCCTTTTCAAGTAGACTTTTTTGCAAACAGCATCAATACTCAGGGGGAGAGATTTTACAGTTGGCATCCAGACCCAGAAGCAGTAGGGATAGATGCTTTTCTGCAGGATTGGAGAGTTCTTCATCCTTCGCTTTTCCACCATTTGCCATGATCGGCAGAGTTACAAGGATGATTCACAGATGTAACATGGTAATCACTCCTTTTTAAAGCTCCCAGGCGTGATAACCAACTATGTTGGAAATGTGTGGACCTTTGGGTGGTGTTCCAGGTGCTTCCAGAGATTTTACGAGGTCCTCTGGGAGTAGTACACAGTCTAGTAGATGCAGGTCAACTTCATTTGGTGGCATGAAAACTTTCCAAAGGGTTTGGAAGAAGTCAGGACTTTCAGCAGAGGCTTCTAGACTCACTGAGGAGTCATGGGCACCAGGGATTATAAAGGCGTATAGATTGGCTTGGGGTAAATGGTTATGCTGAGGTGTTGAAAGAGAGTTTGATCCCGTTTCAGCTAATGTAGTACAAGTTATAAATTATTGGACAGAATTATTTGCAAAGAGTCTGGCTTATAGGACGGCGGATGACCTTCTAAAACTCCTTAATGGGGAGGGGGACGGGGCAGAGTGCCGGGGAGCACCTTTATAGTGTCCCAGGTTGCACAGGCTTGGGAAAAGAATTGGAACGCGTGTGTGACTTCTTCCCCTTTGGTGGCGTCGACCCTTCAAAAGAATGCTCTAAAAAAGCACCTTCTAAAATTTCAGTTGCAAACTCGGATTTTGAAAATCACATGCTTTTCAACCAAAAATGACATTGTCGCGGAGGCCCCATGGTAACCAGTACTGGTTGACTTCAGTTAGAGACATTACACTCTTTGTTGAAGACAAACAAAAATATAAGTTTTACCTGAAAACTGTTGTGCAGGAATATAAAATTCTCTTTTCCCAAATCAGAAACAAAAAACAAAAAAAGCTGCGTAATTTGGACAGTGTAGAAGCACAGTCATTCCAACAGTGCTGCGTATTTATGACCCTTTCCTTCCATTTCTATTTTATCCCAACTGGCATATAGCGCTATATAATCATGCAAAGTATCTGTTATTCATGCCAGCGTAACGATTTGTTTAAGAATGCCTGTGATTTACACACTGATTTGGTGAGGGGGGAAATTGAAAATGTTGCTATGCGTCACAGAAGCAACTCACGATAGCTAGTAAGGGTGGCTCCTAGAGGAAGTGCTTATGGGTACGCCACAAAAACAATGCTTAAATGTCTGCCACGATAACTCTCCCTCAATCAATCTATAAATCCATAAGTATTTGTATAGCGCTACAATCATACGAGTGGGTATCCTTGGGCTAGGTTGCAGGGCTCAGTCGAAAAGCTAGGTCTGGAGTCTTTTACTGAATTCTGCTAGCGTGGGTGATGTCCGGAGGTGAAGGAGAAGGCCATTTGAGGACTTGCTAGCAAGGAAGACGGAAAAGCCTCCTCTGTAGCTTCGGCGGATGCGTAGTGTCTGTGCAAAGGCAGCGGAGTGAAGGTCTATGAATGTTTGGTGGAAATTCAGGCGGTGGTTGATGTATGCTGGTCTTAGGTCGCGGAGGACTTTGTAGGTCTGTATCAGTATCTTGAATTGGCATATTTTTTAGACGGGGAGCTCGTGGACGTCCTAAGGTGTGAGGCGATGTGGGTCCACTCAAGCAGGCTGAGGAAAAGTCTGGCCGCTAAGTTCTGTATAGTCTGTAGTCTCATCATAAGTTCAATGGTGGTTCCTGCGTACAGTGCGTTGCTGTAGTCCAGCCCACTGGTGACTAGGGCTTTGGTGACTGTTTCCCTTGTGTCGATGGGAGCCATCTGAAGATCGAGGAGCATGCGGAGAGTGTGGAGGCAGGCAGAGGAGACTGCACTTATCAGTCGCTTCATGGTGAGATTGCTGTCCAGGATGATGCAGAAGTTGTGGCCGTGGATGTGGGTCCAAGTTCTGTGGGTCACTAGGTGACCTTCCAAGGAGAGGTGTTGTTGTCAAAGATCAGGGAGAATTATTAATCTGCAGCAACAAACACAATCATATACCAATCAGAAACTCTCGCACTTTAGAAACACAAGACACACAGCAGACAAGTGTGTGCTGGAAAACAAATGTTGTCTACCGGAGTCAATGAAGTAGAAAATTGACCGGAGTCAATGAAGTAGAAAATGGTCTATCACAATGCAATGACAGAAAAAATAAGAGAAGTTGCAAACGGTGTGGTAGAATAAACCAATTTGGCAGGTGGGCTTGCTCAAGTACGCTTAAGAGTGAGGTTGCTGAATTAGAGTCTGCTGGACCAGCACCCGAAGCCCTCAATCTTCAGCAGCCCGGGCTCTTTCCATTACCACCTTAAATAAATGTAACCACGTGGACGGAAACATCAGTCTAAATTTAAGAATAAGCCTAGCTGTACCTGTACCTTCAGGCTAATAATTCCAAGCAGAGAAGATGGAGAGAGGGTGGAGGTGCCTTCAGTCCTTTGTGTGTTACAGATTGAATCTTTCAAGCCACTGTGTAAATCTTTGTCTTTTGCTACCGCTGGATGTACTACATCATCTGAATCAAATTATTTAGTTATTCATCCCCTTAAATGCACCCTTGTTTTTAGGCACACATTCACCTTAAAAACATTTTATAAAAGTTGCACTTTGTGCACAAAATCTTTACAAATTCAGAACCACAAGTGTGCTCATGTGAGAGTAAATGTCACATGATAAGATGTAAATGCTTCATTAGATTCCAGGTGCACTGTAACCAGTGGGCAATTTGTTTTGGCAAACAAGCTCCCAAACCGTAGATTTCACTTTTCTGATTTTGCAAATTGTTTCAAGTCCTTAGAACCCACTTTCAAAAAGACATTAGAGGTTCCTGTAGTCCTTTCACAGGTTTCTAACAATCATGGTGGTATAAAATCAGTTTATCTTCCAGAAACTGTACCTCCACAATATGGTTTTTCATTCTCAACAGTAGCTGCAAATTGGCATGTCTTTGCCACCTAATAATCCATGTCAAAGGGCCAAGATCGTTTTTGGAGTAAGGTTTTGGACTTTCTCTCAGAACAAGGAGCTAGGTCACATACTGGTGATATACATGATGTCAATTCTTATGGAAGCAGCATGGCAAGGGCACTGACAAATTCTTTTGATACTACGGCTTCAGATGACACATTGTTGCTTGGAAAATTGCTATTTTCAGGGATATTACTTTGACTCATAAAACAGACAATCTACATACTCTCTTGGGTGAGGAGCAATTTACTACTTTAAGGGCACAGTAAATCTAGGGGCATACCTTTCCTTTTTCTCCCTCAAGCATGCCAATAGGCTAATCTCCCTACTTTGTTTTCTATTCCACCACATAAAGAAATAATAATTTATCATAACTAGAAAGATACGATTTTATCTGAACAGAACCTTAAACAATTAATCTAACTTTCAAGCTTTTAGGAACTTGGGGGATGGATAATATTTTTGGTGAACATTATGAGCTGGAGATTTGCTCCAGAGCAGACCTTACATTTGACGAGACAAAGATGAATAACATTTTCAGTTCTGTCCCTCGATCAGGTAAAAAGTTCAACAGACGGCACCAACACAATCAGCAAAATCAGAGGTAACAGTGAAGAGGTCTTTGGGACGCATAGCATAACTGGAGTAGCCGATATCAAGCCTCTGGGGTGTCAGCAAAACTAAAGTTGTTGAATTATTGCCTGGCAGTTAAAAGACCTGTATTTGCCTCCCATAATAAGGGGGCAAGACAGTTAATAGGGAGTCTGAAACCGATGGTTCCAAAGAGAAAAATTTAGTAACTTGAGTAATGTGTCCCAATAAGTAGCTGCTACTTAGGACTTGGTTTGTTTTTTGTCACAAGGATAAATGCCTAAAAGATACTGCTTCGATGGAATATATTTGGATTATGTCTGAACTACTAGTGGGAACATTTATTTTGTATAATATTTGGAGACTGTATACCTCAATTGTTATAAAGCATGATTCAATCAAGAATAGTGCAGGGATAACAGGTCTCTTATTGATGGAGGATCTGGGTTTGATATTTAGCTGAATGATTTGAGAGATACAATTAATTATGTGTAAACATTATTTATGTGTATATCCATTTATGTGGTAACCTGACCTAAATGAAATTATTTGGATGATACAAGGATATATTTAGAGAGTATCAGTTAGAAATATTGTTCTGTGAACAGCTAGGTATTTCTACAGGGATTGTTACATACAATAATTTGATGAAGAAAAG
Organism: Triturus cristatus; assembly: GCF_964204655.1. Classification (NCBI taxonomy): domain Eukaryota; kingdom Metazoa; phylum Chordata; class Amphibia; order Caudata; family Salamandridae; genus Triturus; species Triturus cristatus. Next base: position 700,736,411 of record NC_140592.1, on the reverse strand, counting down.
AGCGTCGGAAAGTAACTGGGCTCTTGTTGACGGAGAACGTGCGTTTGATTCTAAACTGAACGACATTTGTGATAAAATTATGTCTGTCAGTAATCTATGCCACAACCTTGCCAAAATAATCATATGGATAGTAATGATTGCTGAGCATACTTTATTGATACATGGTGTAAAATTTAAAATACTACAAATTAAAATCCTGCTTGGATATGATAATGGTGTGCGAGTGTGCACCAATATTATTGACTTGTACCATGCTTTTGGTAAGCGATCCAAGCATGTTCAATTATGATAAATGTGGATGCAATACTACCACTTTCCTATTGTGTCCTACGTAAGTAAGTTCTTCAACGTCTGTACTAATGACAGCAGCGCTATGTAAAGAACTAAAGGATAGCAATGTACTATTTCAGAGAGTTCCAATGGATTATGAGAAATAGCATAACGGAATGGAAGAATGTATTTGGAAGATTAGGGTTAGTGTCCAGGCTGAAGAGGTTTAATAAGAATATAAAATATTTTCAGTAATGAATAATTATTTTGCAACCAATATTTTGGAGAGCAATCTTTCTTAGAGATTTTCTTTTTCAGAAAGCCTTGGAATTAGTAAATTCAGGTCATTAAGATTACGGATTGAATTTGCTCATTAAAGTAATTTTGAATGTAGTTCTTTTAGTAATAAAAAACATTTCAATCTAATCAGTTATATCATCAGATGCTAACTTATTGCTTAAGCGCTATTACAGAAGCTCCAACATGCTAGCGCTAATCAATTGAAGGCCTTTTGAATATATGGGAGCCTATTATCTGTGTCCGTAAGTGTAGAAAATGGATTGTCTAATGATGAAGGTTTTTGTTTTCTCTACTGCTTTACTTTTTAGATAAGCCTGATGAGGGGTTAGATTGAGAGGACTTTACATTTCACAAAAACTCCTATCCTTATTCCTGTCTAAAGAGATCGGGTATTCATGTATAAAGCTAAATTCAGCAAGTTTGATGACAATTACTTTTGTGCTTTCTGATAGTGTGGGACATTAGGCAAGTTCAATACCGATTTAAACAGAATTTTAGACTATTCCTCGGTTCTTTATCATGCTTTTTAGATGAAGCGATTAGCATTCATTTAATAGATGTCCAAAATCCTGATATAATCACAGATATCATGATATGCTGGTTATTATTAAAGGTACTGGAGAGTGAATGTTTGCAATACATATTTTATCTGTATATTGGGTTGCTGCGATATTAGATATAAAAAGGGTTAAGAAGTATTCTATACTGGAGAAATTAATAAACTACTAATATAGGAATGTTCCCAAAAGTTTCATATTAAAACAGTAGTGATGCGATTTAGCTACTATGAACACCAGTCGTCGCTGTAGAATTAAATTTGCATAACGAAGACTCCCTGAGAGCTTTTTACATATATGGGAAGATAATAGTAAGCAATGTTATGTTATGCAACTGGAAATGTGACTTTCGAAGCAGGATTCTTTCACATGTACTCTAGATCTGTGATGGGTGTATTTTAATATTGTTTCTACAGACCTGAAGAAGCTGAATTTAAATTACGTGAAACATGTTAGTTGTTCCATGTTGAACAATCCACAAAAAACCAAAAGACCAGCTCCTCTTACTGTTGGGTAAGGTTACTGTTTTAGGAGAACTTCTGTAAACTTTTTGTATGACTGTTGAATCTGTTTAACATTTTTAATACCAAGAAATCTGCAATGATTGTTGGAATCTCATTAATATGAATAATGTAATTTATAGTTTTCTAAAAAAGATTACCCCTTCCCCCCTACAACCCAGTACCCTAGGGTGCTATTTTCATTAAATTAATTTCTGGTAGGGAATGAAAGACTACCTTTTTAACCCATGCATTTTGGTGGAACATGGGCTGAAGAGGTAACCTGGGTTTTTATGTCATACCAATATGTATTCATTTTTATAATTTAACCAGATGTGGTTATCGTGTCAAACTTTCATAGTTGTTCTACATTTATTTCTAAGGTGTATGTAGGTGCCAGTTAGGATTTCACTGGGTATCTTCTGATCGCACCAGTGTTGCTTCTGGAAACCAGAGAGAGGTCCATGATTATTTGTTGGGGAAGGAACTGCTGGAACGGAGAGGTGGTGGTACAATGGGACTGGGTTGCACTATACATGCGGGTCCTCAGCTATATCCAGTAAAAGAATAACTAAATCTCACCTTTCAGTGGGCCTCCTGGGTCCTCCAACTGAGGCAGCATCTCCTGTATAAAGCAGAGATAAGAGAGGGAAGATTTTTCAAAAAAGAAAATACTCTCAGTATCAGGAATAAAGTTCCTAAGCGGAAACAAGCACCTTGTCATTTGTATGACAGACATTGGAGTGAAAAGCAGGCACTTTAATTCCTATGCAGAGACTGTATAAATATAAATGCAGCAAGAAAAGGCAGCCATTATCAAGCATTAGGCATCTAGTGTACAAGGTCTAGCAGTCTGAAGATTCTAACAGAAGGCAAATTCCATTGAAACTAAGCTGCTCGAATCAGCATGCCTACTTTCAAGGTGAGATACAGTGGCCTGTTTTCAAAATCAAATGTCTGTTGCAAAGGATGGGAGAGAATAGTGGGAACTACTTGGGCCCCTACAGATTATGGGTAGCAAAGGTTTTAGGTATAGAAATAGTCATTGCTGGACTTCAGCTTGGTCTTCAAGATTTCTTGACCGAAAGAAAAATGAAGCTATATTCTCACTTGAACCAAAACAATATTTGGCATACATCTTTTCATATAGATCCTTGATAGCGCCCCAAATGAAGAATTCACTCACTTAGCCCAAATGTTTATTTTCATTGTGACATGGTTGTGGAGTCCAATTCATGTTGTCCTTAAAAGTGAGTGTTCCTACCAAGTAGGGCCAGTGACAATTTGAGGAGATTCTGGCTCTAGTATTTTACAGAACCTCTGGATGCTTGTTTTATTTTGCAGGTTTTTCCATCGCTTTTAGTGACAGATGTTTCTCGCCGTTTTTCAGCTCCAGCAGGAGAAGGCACCTTTAAAAACACTTCAGGCCATGGCACTGAAGACTGCTATTACTATAGAGTGCTGTGTGTAGAATATTTTTCCCAAATTATATAAGAATATCTGATGTTTCCCAGGGTTTCCCAATATAATCACTAGAGTAAATGTGCTTTTTGCAACTAGGAGTATTGTATTTCTTACTGATGGGGAATACATTAATATCTGTGGAATAAGATTTATTTAATGGGAAGAGATTTTAGGGTTTTCTTTTTAGACAAATAGTGTATTTTAACAAGATACGTTTTTTAAAAATAATAACCGAAACTTCATCTATTACCTATTCAAAATAATGTTCAGTATTCAATTAATGAAAAAATGCATTTTTCATTACATACTACCTTAGCATATAGCTATTCCTTTCAGTGAGCAAAAAACAACCAAAAAGGAAAGGTTTAAAATCAATATAAGTAAAGGTAAACAAAGATCCGTAGGACACTCACCGTGACCTGGTTGAAGCCAAATACCGAATGCTGAGAACTGCACCTCACAGGAGGCGTGGAACTGACCTTCCGGAAAACTGTCATCTCTACACCCCCTCCAGGGTCCCTGCAGAGAAGTAGGAAAGTCAGATGTTTTCAAATACTTCCTCTCTTATTCCATAAACCAGGTGCTATCCTGGATCAATGGAAGTTGAAAATATGCAGACGTCTGAAGTCAATTTCCTCGAATTAACAAAAAAGGCTGAATTCAGGACATTGACAATTTTCTACTTTTTGTATTGCTGGTCATAGCTACGTTCATGAATGTCTGTAGAAAGTGTAACACTCCAACTGGAGATGACACCAGAGGATACTGCCGATGACTCCAATGTTGATTGATCTGATCTACTTAGGGCCCACACTGTAGCCAGCATATACCGAGGGTGTGAGTGTATACCGTGAATTATGTGCCTTGGATTATTCTTCAAGAGCAGGCTATTAGACTTACTGTTTAATCTATTGCAGTGCAATGGCAGTTATGGACATATGGACACGTCATCCCACTCTACTTTGGGCCACCCCATTCGCCCCCCGCCCCTCCCACAGGTTGTTGTTATAAGTTTAGGATTTACATTTTTGATTTTGATCTCTCACCTTGGCAATGGATCACAGATGTATGGAGGTAATGGTATAGTCTGCTTTAAGTATATACACATACAGGTAGGCAGCCCAGGAATGTATGAGTACAGTTATGTTAACAGTACAGATTATATTTTATGCGTGGGTTCATTTAGATGTCATATTTAATGCTGTATGTACATGAAGGTTTCAAGCAGTCACGTGTACCACCTTGATTAATCTGTTTCCCTCTCACATGCAATGTATGCGGTTATTGGAAACATGTAAGTTTGTAATGCAAATGATATGCTTTTTGGCAAATTTCATACACAGATCAAACAAAAAAAATGAAAGTCTGTAGAAAGTGCTTATTTTAAATGTAAGGCACTGCTTATTTTTAAGACCACCTTTGCACTCTTTACAAACAACCCTTAGGCAGCAGCTTTTGCATTTAGATTAACAAAGTCATGTGTAGTCACAATGGTTAAAAACCTGGGCATGATCATGAATAAATGGTCAGGTCTACCACAAGTGAGCTAGGTGTCTAAAGCAAGTGATCAACACTCACAACTTGGAAATATAACTCTGTATATGTTTAAGAACAAACAGAATTATATTGAAGAACATAACTAGGCTTTCCTGTTTTCAGTTTCTATTTTTGGTAAATTCTGTTATTGAAGCAGTAAAAAATGAAGCAGCACTTTTGAAACTACAGAGGAAATTCCCATTTACTGAAGGGATCTAGAACTAATACCACAGTGAGTTTTCATTGACTTTAAATGCCAATGGTGGTGAAGGGACATTTCTATGCATCATTGCAAGCCATTTATCATACATTGTAAAATAAACGTTCCTGAATTGCTCTTCAACATTGCTTTGCTTACCAAGTGGCAAACACTCCAACATGGAACATGTTGCAGTGCCAAAGTCACTAAAGGTGTCGCCGAGCCTACTCTCAAGGAGATGTTTCACATCTACACCAATTATGCTGAACACTTGGCAGACAAGGGTTTTTTCAGGCTCTAATTAGGGCTTGCGCCTGCGTTGCAGTGCACAGCCCTGCTCGCGCAGCGAGAGCCCTTTTGTATGGGGGTTTGACAGCTAACCATACGCTTGTGCATGTGATCAGGCTTTCGCCGGCAGGCATTGGCTTTCGCGTGTTTTTTTGTTGTTTTTTTTAAAGGCACGCGATTGGGCAAAGGTGGGCGCATGTCCCGCCTTCGCAACGCCAATTCCCAACCGTGTTTAGCACGCGCAGCAGCGCGCGTTTGCCTCGCTGCCATGCTCCCTCCCCCAGTTCCTCTGTGGTGCGCGCGCATCACTGGTTTCTCCCACCGCGGGGCCTCCACGTCCTCTGCTGCATGGCAGCGTGTCGCTGTCGGTGGGGTTGGAAGCTTCGGAGAGGCGAGGAGGCTTACTCAGGCTTTGCCTGAAGTCAAAGTCTGGCAAACGTTTACAGAGAGCATCACTTTAATCTATTTTTACAGCCAGAAAATGTACAGTTCAACATGGGCTCATTTGTTTTGGCTCTGTTACACTGCTGCCTTAATTGTTTGCTGAAATGTAAATGCTGAGTAAGGTTGACTTCTTGGATTCAAGTCATCGTGGCTGGCAAAGGCAAGGGGAAAGGGAATCCCTGTCGTATGCGGGGTCTCCCTCCCCAGCGTTGTCGTTTTATTCCATTTGCTGCTGCTGCGCTCGGCCTGTTGAATGCTAGAAGGGTCCAAAGTTGGCCCAGGACGGCCTGATCCATAACACTGTTGAAGGACTGTGGAATCTACTTCCATTTAAGATCATTGCATGCAGGTTTATAGAGTCGATATTTGTACCTTTTAGACATATTCCGTGCAAAAGAGAAATTTGAGGCACTATTGGCGCACAGAGAGCTGAAACAATAGATGAATTGGTGAAATGGAGACAATTGTAGCAAGCTGGGGGGCGCCCTTTTCTGCTTGTTAGCGCGAGCATGGATTCTCTTCTGTCCTGTCGTATGTATAGTATTTCAACATACATTCAAACTTTCACTGTTAAAGAAATGACGATTCTGTCATGGGCAAAGGGGATTTATATGGATGTTTTTCTTGCACAGTAATACACACCCTCCCTGCCTCCCCCGCCATCCCAAAAGAAAAAGAAATCCTCTATAGAAAGCGGTCATGGGCATCCAGAAATGACTTGTATTACACAGCTTCCAGCGCGAAGCACCCACTCCTCAAGCGAGCATTGACAAAACGAATGGTTTTGTGTTTGTATCGTGAAATGCGCTTCAAAAGCATCACGAATCGCGCAGTACACGTACAAGAAAGAAGCGTAGTCTTTCATGCGGACACAGAACAAGTTATCAAGAGTGCAGAGTTATTTTCTCGTACTCGGCCTCCACTTTCAGCCTGGCACAGATGGTGACTGTCCCTGACCTCGGCTAGGCCTGACCTCTCGCCTGGCTGCGGACAGGCCGCTGCCATGTTGGTAGCTCAGCACTTTGCATTGCTAATGCATCTTGGAGGCATACGTTTGTAAGTTTCACTCTGCCTGGGCTTAATTACGTTCTCATGGACATCTTGGTTTTGTCTCCCGGAATTGCTGGATGTGGATCTCACAGTAGTTTTAGCATTTGGTATCTTTGTGAGCATTATATTGGGTTGCTAGGGTAACGGCTCAGCACTGCGTGTCCTTGAAACAGGATTGTCTGCCGAAGTTGCGCCCGTGGCGACAGTTGTTATATTTGTGAACCTGCAGGGTCGGTCCTTGCTGTTAAAAGCACCACACAACTACTTGCACACACATGCACCCCGTTCAGTACATGCAGCAACTTCCCTCTCACACGGTACAGCTTGGAGAGAGGCGGTGAAAGATTGGCACTTCCTTGAACTTCATTAAAGGCTCACACTGAATGAACTCCGCGTGGGTGAAACTATTTGAAATTGCGGGAAAAGCAAAAGGGGTGCAGACGAGCAAATGATGTAGACAGCAAAGGCAGGAGGCTGTGTTGCAGCTTTGCAGAAGTGTGAGGGCCGCTTATGGAATATGGTCTAGTTGGCATTACCTTATGTGGAGTAACAAACATACATAGTCTACCATGTGGATTATTGCACAGTACTCTCCCCTTTAACTTTGAGGTCTACCTCCACCTTCAGTTTCCAGAGTCTGCCTTCTACCCTCTCTTCCCAGCATCTCTTGCATTCACTCTCGTGTGAACTTATTTGGCAGATGACACATGGCCTTGTGTCAAGCATGACATCTTAAACAGCCCACATGTAAAGGCTAAGGTGTCACCAATTTCAGGGATAATGCGCGTTGGGGGGATATGGGAATAGGATGGTGTCGAGGGGAAGGTATTGGGGGTCACCACATGGTACGAGACCCTGTGGTAACTAGCTGAACTTTTTATCACGTGATGGTAAATCGATAGAAGAGCATGGGTTATGTCAGATTCTTTAATCACTGACGAAGACAATCATTTTGGTAATTGTAGAGTTAAAATATTATCTCAATCAATGCTAGCTGACGTAGAACAGATGCAGCATAGCCAGCAGGAGTGCAAGCGTCCCTCAGTAACACAATATTTGCAACATGGACAAACATTCACTCACATCAGTGGCACTACTATCTTCGCACGGATACTCAGCAGGTCTAACTTATGCAGCTGTGAGGCAAGTTTCCCTTAGAACTCCGTGTCACTGCCCAGCATGGATGTCAATAGTACAATCCACCACCAAACATGCACAGCACAAGCAGCAGGGCTTGACATTTCACTCAGGCAGGACAGGAACCCCAGATCCTAACGATGCAAGCTTCCCTCGTACAGAAACCTGAGGCATCAAACGGACACCCCTTCATTCTGAGTTTGCCATCCTCCATATTTGACTGCCAACACTGCCTGGAAAAGCTAGTTTGTGGATAGTGTGTGGCTTTTTGTAATAACTGTGATGAAACTGCTTTATTAGGGGGGTTTCCCTTTGAAATGATGATTTGGCATGCATCATCCTCGCAGGCCACAAGGCATCCACACTCTAAGCTTCCCACTTATTTCCACTATCTAGTTCTATAGGGTGCGCCCAAGTTTCTCCACACATTTTCCTTAGCTGGTCACGGGGCATGCTCTGGATGGTTACATCGACAAAGGTTTATTTGCCCATTCTCCTCTGCGCATGCTAATTGCCACCTACGCAAACTAAGTATTCGTCCTTCATGAAAATTTCTGTCATGAAGATCTTTCGTTCATATTTCTCCTGCAATAAAGCTGCCTCAATTGGCTGAAATAGCAGGAATCTGTCTGAAATTCTGAATGAACAACTTTCAACGCGGTACAAAAGGGGGTGGTGACGGACGGAGCATCAGAACCAATCAAACACTCACACCCAGTCAACAGATCTGGGTTTGATCCATCACCGTTCTTTAGCCCACTCTGCCACCCCAGTTCAGACATGGCCATATGCATATCAGTCTGACCCTGTGCCTCATGGGAACAGTCCAGCCTGAACTGCCAAGCCATGCCTTCCCTGGACCGGAAACAAGCTTCCTAGGACCGGTTTCTGGCATTTCAGCCGTCTTCAGCCAGGCTTGCTTGAATCCAGTGGCAAAGTGAGCAAGGGACTCACGTCCGAGCATACCCTGCCAACTTATGGCGAACAATGCGGTACAAAAGGGGGTGGTGACGGACGGAGCATCAGAACCAATCAAACACTCACACCCAGTCAACAGATCTGGGTTTGGTCCATCACCACCCCCTTTTGTACCGTGGACTTTATTACCGTTCAAGCTTACTTGATAGGTTTGACCTACCCAGGGGACACTACTTCTTGCACGCGGCGCTAGTGGCGGCGATTCAACGCAGGTGGAAGATGGGGTTATCGGAACCAAAGACGTCGTTAATCTGCCAATATGTAGCTATGGCGACTGGTACTTTCAAGGCGGTCACGTGCCTTAATAGGAGAATGGAACAAGAAGGGAGGCAGCCGTTGGATCACCTAAAAGGGCAGTGGGAACAGGACTTGGGGAGGGACATTATGGACACTACTAGGCCCAAGCTCGTAGAGAGCATGGAAGAGAACGAGGAATGCTAGGTTCCAGCTAATACAGTTTTATATATTGCATAGGGCGTATATGACCCCGAAGCATATTAAGCGGATTTTGGGGGGGGGGGGGGGGGGGGGGTGGACAAGGCTGACTGCCCTAGATGTGGAATGGAAGAGGCGGACTTCCAACATATGATGTGGTCCTGCCCGAACCTGACCGTGTATTGGGAGGATGTAATAACGGCGTTGGAGCTGGCAAAAGAGAGAGCACTTAATCGAGATATGGCGGTGAGCTTGTTGCATTGGTTTCCGCGCACAAAACGCAATAAGGTGACAAGCAAATTCATAGATTTAGGACTGGTAATAGCCAAACGAGAGTTAACCAGCCATTTGAAGCATAGCCAGGGACCTAGAGTGCAGAGATGGAAACATGAATTCCTTAAGTGGGCGGCGAGTGAAAGTGTGATTAAACTACGGCTGGCGCATAGGTATCAGAAAGAGACTATGTTGGAGGTGGCGAGCTTGGGAAGCGCTAATTGCGGCACTACGCAGATCTGACGGAGGACAGGAAGATGACCCGGCCCACCGCTAGACCACGGGGCGCTGAGAGCATGGAGGAGACCGCAGGAATTGGAAACGCGGTAGACGGGGAGAGCACGGGGGGGCATGGGGATAGAGGCCGGGTAATAAGTAACGGCACATGGTAGGCACACACCTATGGGACCTGACACATTGAGATTGGAAACGGTTGGGGGAGCACACTGGGGGAGGGGTAGGGGGGGAGGGAGCAGCAGCTTTGCAGTTGGGGAGAGTTGAGTGTGGGGAATGTTAACAGGAGGCGGGAGGCAGGAAACAGGAACAAGGATGGTAGCGTAACATCCTATGGCTACGCAGCATAATACTATTATATGTGAACAGAGAGGAGCAATATATCACTGTGTATTGTGTGTAACAAATGTGAAGAGGAAGATGTTGAGAGGGAAATGGAAAATAATAAAAAAAAATTATCCCCCCAAAAAAAAAATGGGTCAACATGAGGTAGGGAACAGGGCAGCCTCTCATTTGTTGGCCTGGTAGTTCAAATTTGAGACTGAGAGGAAGCCAATATGCAACATTTGTACGGATTTAAAATGGAGAAAAAAAACACAGAAATAAGCCACTACCTACCAAGGCCCTGCCTAATATGAAGAGAGACTGTTTCAATGTACAATCCTATAGACCTTTTTCCTCGCCTAAACATAGAATATAAAATATAAAATTCAAAATACTTCCCATAATATTCTTTAATAGGCTACAGCCAATGATTGCATACTGATCATAGTGGGTTTATCTCAGTTCAGAGTACTCATATCAATCTGAGGCATCTCTTTTATGTCATGGACATGGCTCCATGCGAACTCCAATTAGAGGTGGTGGAGTCATAAGATATAGAGAAGGAGTTCTAAACGTTCCACTGGTCCGACTTTGAGGTATTTAAACAAATAGGAATGGGTGCACAGATGAGGAGATGGCTCTCTCCATTCTATGCCTAGTCGCTGGCTACTCTGTACAGGACAAACCTTTTCAGAGCAATGGCCTATTACAGGAGCATGAAAACTGTGGCCCCTCTTGCCCTTACTCTTTGCATTAACAATGCCGCCGCTAACTTGCACCCTTCGTGTGAAGGCAAGGGAATGGGAAATAAAACTAACAGTTGGGGCAAAATAATTCCACTCTACGCTGATAATGTACTGCTGTTGCTGGGAGACGTGTCACAGGACCTACTTATTGTAATGCAAGTGCTAGATGACTGGGGTTATTTCTAGGTTTTAGATACACTGGGAAAGATCCTGTATTTTCCCCTGTTCCCTGGAACCGACACAGACGTGACCTAGACTCAATATTGAACATGAGGTTGGTCGGAAATGTGAACTGGATACCTGGAAGTACCTTGGTGTAGCTATACCATGAGGACGACTGACTTCTGGGTAGCAATCTGCAACGGTGGTGACTGCTAAAAAACAATTCCCTTTCCTTTGCCTCTTCCACAAATGGAAAGTGTGTCATAGCTAAAAATGTGAAACTCCCTAGGATGTTGCATTATTTTGCTGCATTACCTATAGTAATGAAGCAGAAAGTTTTCATGGAACTGAAGAGACTTTCATCAGAATTGATATGTGGTGGAAATAGGAAAAGGATAGACATTCAGATGGTCATGAGACCAATATCTTAAGAGTGATTGGGACGGGGGATATTTTTTGCTGCTAAATTGTTTTGGCTGGCTAGATGTAAGTGAGAGAGCGACGAGAATGAGAGAGAGAGAGAGAAGGAGAGAGCGAGAGGGAGGTTTGGCATTGGGGTAAGTGTTTGTGACATATGATGCATTGAAAAACAACACAAATTATATGGGGAAGGAGGATAAAGATCCACACAAAGCAGAGTGGGACATTACTACTGCTGCATGGAAAGGGCAGACGTGATAACTTGACTTTTCACACAAGTTTGTGTGTGAGGCTTTTTTTTTTTCTTTTTTACAGCATTATTTCTATTGGGCTTTGCGTGTGTTTTAAAAAAAAAAAAAAAAAAAAAAAAAAGGCAGCACACAATTGGGTAAAGGCGGGTGCATGTCCCACCTTTTCCAGTAAATGTATCCGCCAACGGCCTACAGCTTGCGGGAGCGCGCAGCGGCGCCATCTGTTTGTGATTATGTTTCCAATTCGTACGTTCACGGTCGCCGCGCTGCCCCACTTGTTTAGGACTTGTGCCCTGAACATTTGGCTGTCCTATTGGTGCTACGTCTCGTCAGCTGCAGCTTAATTACCAAGCACTTTCTTTCTCGCTGTGTCTCAGATCCTATACTTTCTGACTGACACTGCAGCGAACGATGCGCAACATTATGCGTAAATGTTTATGACCTCATCGGTAATTGTAACAACGTTAGGTGGCTTTCCACTTAAATACTAAGCAGTTTCTCGCTGTGTCTCAGATCCTATGCTTGCTGACTGATGCTGCAGCCGACGATGCGCAACATTATGCGTAAATGTTTATGTTCATGAGATCTTGGTGGTTAAAGTTGTTTTATTCAGAGGTGCTCTGACAGATGCAGACGTCTGATTCTACTATGTAAATTAACTTGGTCATAAAAGTTTTTTTTTTAAATGTAAGAGCTATTATAAATAAAAAGTAAGTTATCCAATATTGGGATATCTTTTTTTTTTTTTTTCCAACGCCCCTGCAATTTACCTTAGCTGGTCACTGAGCAGGTCAGAAGTTAAACCCATCATCAGAAAAACTGCCCAAACATTCAAAGATTAAACAAGCCATAGCAGGCATGTGCGGAAACCAAATTCACACTGCAGGCGGCCAAATGAAGAAGAATGCTAACAAAATGTCCGCGCGGGCTGCGCGAGGGACAGGGGTTTGTGCTGGAATGAAAGTAAAAACAGACTTTACGGTTTCATCCGGGATACCTACGGCTGCATTTTCCACCCCAGCTTCAGGCTCGTCACATACCTCGAGCCTCGACAGCACCCGCCACCGCCCCCAACAGAATGTTCTAGAAGAACCAATACTCTTACCTTCAAGAAAAACAATTGTTTTAAATCCCCAAAGTCTTAGAAATGGCGGGAAGGCGTCAAGTGAGAATAAAATGCGACCAAAAGGTTATTCGGGAACATTCCTGGATTCTTGGCCCCTAAAGCACCAAAGCTGGCTGATCAGCTGAGAGATTAGAGGCGCAAATCCACGGAGCTTTCCATTAATGAACAATTCGATTAGAAAAGATCTTGGCGAAGGGCAGTGCCTTCTCACACCGTCACGACTTGCACACTCTCAGGTGCGGCTCTTGATGAAGGTGTTTTTATGCAAGACCCAAGAGAAATGTATTTATAAAAGGTACTGTTCATACTTCAAGAAATATGCGTAGAATTTAAAATGAAATGAAAAATCCAGAAGCAGAAAGGCAAGCCTGACTCTAGCAATCATCTTTTGACACCCTGTTTGGCGCTCCTAAAGCGAAAATAAATCATTCATGAATGGTAAAGGAATAGGTGAGTTTAATGGCTTCAAGTAAAACAGATAAAATGCAATTTATTAAATTTGTAAAATGTACAAGGAGATGTAATCAACTCCTCAAATGATTTTGGGCTTCATTTTCAATTGGGCAACCATTCTCCTAACCTGGGCTTTCAATGGAAACGTAGAAGTGCAGGTACTCCCTATTTAGAGTACCTGTTTGCTCCTGTGAAGTGCTGTTACTCTGCCATTAAATGTATTGCAATAGTGCTGAGAAGTGCAAGTACTCTCCCTTTCAAATTAGAGAACAGTGCCTGCCCATTTAGAGCACTGCTCCGAACAGCTGCGGAACAAAGACCCCACCTCCACTGGTCCATTAGGGGCAGGATGGGCGCCAAGCGACTGGAAAAGCGAGTCACCACCATCCCAGCAGTAGAAATCACCTAATTACTACTCTTTACTGGGAGAACGTGGAGCAAATAGTTGTTTGCAATCTTGACAGATGTGATTACGTGCAGCTGTCCATTAAAGAGGATCATTGTCCTTCCAGAGCGCTTGACATAATCTTGCCCAGACAAAGTCTTTTTAAAGTTGAAACACGTTGGCTGTTCTTTTGTGAGAAAAAAATAAGAAGAAAGAATTATGAAATAATTAAAGAGAATAAACTAATCATCATTCAAGACTTGCAATTATTTATTTACTTTCCTGTTGATTTTGTGACATCTAACTCTTTACTTTGGTTGCCTCTCGTCCTCCTTTCAATTTATGTTTATATTTTGATCAATGTGCATCTGATCATTGAGGTGGCCAATTTGTTTTTCTGTACTTGTACTACTTAGGTGAGTATCCCAGGCGGTGCAGTTGTTCCATCCCTGGCTGTTTCTTCTATTTTGTATGATAGGTCACTCTCCCCTTCATAGTCTTCTTCTCCTCAAGGATGCAACAGACTTCTAGCATGCCCAAGAGAGTGCCAATAATTTGATAAGAACCTCACAAAATAGTACCATAAAGATTGTATTTTGTTAGCATTGTTGCAGTATAAGATGGTGTGACCGATGTTCCTAGCGTGGATGTGGATTTATTGTCCTCCTGTATGTGATGTGTGGAATGGCTGTATGCATGTGGTTGGAAGGTCTGGTTAGAATGTGTGGTCAGTTTTCTGGTGTGAGTAGTGCTACTTTCTTCTTTTTGTTCTCGGATGTGTTTGTGTGTGGAAAGGGGAAGGTGTGTTGTACAAGGTGACGCAAGGAATGTCTACAGTGTGTGTAATGTCCTAGTGTTTTTAGGTCTCACCTAGGCAGCGCATGCGCTGTCTCTCCGAGACAAAGTAATATGTATGTTGGGTGAAACTCTGCCTATTGCCGGGTAATTTCTCCTGTCGCTTGCCATTAGTTTAACTCTAGCATTGCTGTTCTTAGCTGGCTTTGTATTGGCTGTTGATACGATACGTAACTTCCGTTTACTCCGGAAGCAGCACCGCCTAACTTCTGTTATCGTCTGCTGTTGTGGTTAATGTATGTCCGAGGGGAACTTTCTTTTTAAGGCCCCACTTGCATACATAATCAGCACGGCGCTCGCCAGGAGCGCCACGCTGTTAATCGTTTCATTGGTTTCTCCACCCCTCCATCAGTGCCATTAATTACTACAAATTAATGTGACTCGCTCTTCCTCTGGTGATTGAAATAATAATCAGCCAGGTGCGTTCCACCAACGTGCAGAACATATGCAGCACTGCCAATAACAATAAGGCGGCGACAGACGTATGTAATGGTGGGGCCTGGGCACCGGGTGGCTGGTGCTGACGCTGACATGAAGGTTTCGACTTCCGCTGCCCTCCTCCACATGGACTCTCCGGCCTGGCCTGCCCGCTGTCTCCGTGTTTACGGATGCCTACACGGTAAGTGAACAGAAATACTGAGATGAATGGAAGTCAATTAACAGCCCAGTGCAGCACGGGAGTTCCATTGCCTTAATACTATTAAAATCCTTGTGTTAGTTTTAATTAGAGTCTATTACCTTCCAATGCACTGTGAAATCACTGGCGTGGATTAAATGTGGAATATTTTCTAATAATCATGGCCTGTTTCCTCGCTGAAGTGTACGCCTCAATCTGTTCCTTGGTGCACCTCAGTCCCGATTTCCCTTCATCTGTCCTTGCTTCCGACTTACTCCTTGCATGGTTTCTTTCTCCCTTCCTCTTCCCTTCTTCCCTCCTTCCTTGCATCTCCAACCTTTCTGCCTGCTGCTATTTCTCCTTTCCCTTACCCTATTTTATTTTTTATTTTTTCCCCTTATCTAATTTTGTTCAATCCCCCTCTTTCCTCCACTGCATCCCTGTTTTCTGCATCCCTATTCCTTTCTTCGCTTTCTTGCCCCTTCACTCTCTCAACGCTTCATCTTTGCTCTTACACCACCCTTCCTCTCTGCCTCTTACCTTTCTCCTTCCACCCACTCTTCCCCCTTCCTCCCTCCCATCCTTCTCTTTATCTCCTCTTGTGGGCTTATTTTTACCTCTCCCTTTTCTCTCCTTTCTCCCTCTCATTTTGTTGTATTTCGGTTTTACTTTTGTCCTCTTTTGCTTCACCGGTTACTCAGTCTTTTTCTTCTATGCTTTTACCTTTTCTCTTTCTTCCTCCTTCCCACGTAGCCCCGCCCCGTTGTCGGGCTGTTGTCCCTGTACCAGAGGTTGAAGGGTGCCCCTACCACTATCAAATGTTAAACTGTGTGTATTCTATGCTGACCTGGCTGCTAGAAACTTACTGTCAAATGGAAGATTTGACCCCTAAATCCTCCTTGACTCTTTGGGATGGCTTGTTCGTTCAGTCAAAGCCTAGCTCCGGTGAGATGATGCAAAAGGCTGAGACAATACAGCTTAGCACAATCATCATGTCAAATACATATGGACGTCCAGTTAGACAAGCATTTACAATGCAATAGGTGTTGCATTACTAGAAGTTTGATCTATTGGCGTTGCATTATTATTAGCCAAGCCAATAGCTCAAATATTCCATAATGCGAGACCTATTGCATTGCAAATGCTGGTTTTGAAAATGTGTTTATCTGCCCACTTTCCCATCTCGTGCTCTCGAGATCCGGGTGATGCAGAGATTACTAGCGCCACGCTAAAAAACATAAAAGTGCTAAAAATAAAGTTTACAGCCTCCCCCCCTCCTCAAGCAGACCCTCACGTCTGCCTTAGAAAGAATGTCATTGGCGTCTGTGGAAGGGTCCGCACTGACTTACTTACCGTTCGCACTGTGGTGTAATCTCATCTCTCGCTGGGCTGGTGCGTAAAGTTCATCCACTCTAACGCACCTCTTCCTGAAACTTTACACGCCCAGTGGTGTTGTTGAAGCGCTTCCGAGCCACAGTACGGAAGAGCTGTCTTCCAGCTCGAGAGGGTCGCCCATTTGCCAAAATCTAGGCGAAGCGGTGTGGAGGTTGGTGTGGGCGCTGATAGGCAGAGCAGGGGGTTAATTGCCTTTATTTTACAGTTTGCATCTGTTGCCTATTTTACAGCCCTCCGTGTTTGAACCGATGCTCAGAGCCCTTTAAAGCGACAGCATCTTCTGTCAAGGGTTAGGGTCTGAAGCCCAAGCGACTATCAATTACCCCCGGCCCACGCACCACACACCTAGGTACATAGAGACATGCTGTTGTGAGCATGGCACTTAGGAAGCAACACTTAACATGGCACTGTGAGCAAAAGTGTGCCTGGCAAAATATTAGCAGATTAGTAGCCATAGTGAGGGAGTGAGAGAGAGAGAGTGTGTGAGAGAGAGAGAGAGAGTGTGTGAGAGAGAGAGAGAGAGTGTGTGAGAGAGAGAGAGAGAGAGTGTGTGAGAGAGAGAGAGAGAGAGAGAGTGTGAGAGAGAGAGAGAGAGAGAGTGTGTGTGTGTGAGAGAGAGAGTGTGAGAGAGAGAGAGAGAGAGTGTGAGAGAGAGAGAGAGAGAGTGTGAGAGAGAGAGAGAGAGAGTGTGAGAGAGAGAGAGAGAGAGTGTGAGAGAGAGAGAGAGAGTGTGAGAGGGAGAGAGAGAGAGTGAGAGTGAGAGAGTGAGAGAGAGAGTGTGAGAGAGAGTGTGAGAGAGAGTGTGAGAGAGAGTGTGAGAGAGAGTGTGAGAGAGAGTGTGAGAGAGAGTGTGAGAGAGAGTGTGAGAGAGAGTGTGAGAGAGAGTGTGAGAGAGAGTGTGAGAGAGAGTGTGAGAGAGAGTGTGAGAGAGAGTGTGAGAGAGAGTGTGAGAGAGAGTGTGAGAGAGAGTGTGAGAGAGAGTGTGAGAGAGAGTGAGTGAGAGTGAGAGTGAGTGAGAGTGAGAGTGAGTGAGAGAGAGTGAGAGAGAGTGAGAGAGAGTGAGAGAGAGTGAGAGAGAGTGAGAGAGTGAGAGAGAGAGAGAGTGAGAGAGTGAGAGAGAGTGAGAGAGAGTGAGAGAGAGTGAGAGAGAGTGAGAGAGAGTGAGAGAGAGTGAGAGAGAGTGAGAGAGAGTGAGAGAGTGAGAGAGAGAGAGAGAGAGAGTGCGATTGTGTGTGTATGTGGGATTGAGTGTGTGTGTATATGCATGTGCACGTGTGTTGCTGTCTTTGTACACGCACCCTCTGTCTCCCCCTGGCACATATCCTCTGCAATCATGTGCTCAGGGGAGCCTGGGCTGTTAAGCGCTAGTCTTGATTCGCAAACAAAGTTTGAGAGTGCAGCTGAAAGCGCTGCTCCACAGGAGGAAGCACTGGCAGGCCGAGCCGTGCCTTCAGCGCATGCAGCGCAAGCTGCACATTCCCCCACAGGGTCATGGGATCTGAGTCACGGCGGAGATGCGGCTCCTGTCTCAGCACCTACATGCTCTAGCACTAGCGACCCCTACACGGGCACGGGGGACCAAGTGTAGTGGCAGAGGGAGCTGGCTTTTGTGACTGTGGCTGTAAAATTAAGCTCTTCTGGTTGCCGCTTGGCGCCCTGTTTTGAATGAGAACCTGCCATGCCCATGTTGTTGCTGTGTTTGGTTGATAGATAACAGTCTGTGTGCTGCGGCGGCTGCTGAATCAGGGAGCAGAGTCCATGCGAACTGCCATCTGATCCCCTCTTGTCAATGAAGCAGATGATCATGGCGGATGGCCCCAGATGTAAAAGGCGAAAACAAGCCAATCCAAGGAGGACAAGCCTGGGAGTGGTGCGTGCGGTCTTTACTTTTCAAGCACTGCACTCGTGCTTGTGGCGCGCCACTGTGCGCTCCCGCAAGGTGGATGCCACCACAAGCACGAGTATGTGCTTCGAAAAAGAGCAGAACGAAGGCTAAAGATCCTCCTATGCAGCGCATGCGCGCTGCGTAGGAGAGACCTAAAAAGGACCAAAAGTTGGTTCCAGCCAATAAGCTGCCAGCACCCTCTAGGACACTCCCAGCAGAGGCAAGTTCTCCTCAGATTTTCACCACACGTCGTGTGGAAGGGAGTCTGAGTGATACTCCGTTTTTTCATTCCATTCAACTCTTCTGAAGAAAATGTCAGCTAAGAAAGGCCTCTTCCGCCCTTGCAAGACCTGTGGGAAAAAGAGGATCCATGTAGATGATTTGCATAAAGTCTGTATGTATTGCCTTTATCCAAGGCATGAGGTGAAAGACTGTAAAATCTGTTGCACCTTTTCTAATAAGACCCTCAAGGACAGAGAGGGAAGACTGCTTTTGTGGCCTCATTCTACAAAGGAGCAGGCTCGCTCTTCAGATGAGGAAAAAGGATTGCCTTCAACTTCTCACAAGAGGGCTAGATCACAGGAAAGATCTTCAGGTGAGGGAAGGAAACATCTCAAGTCTTCCCAGGAGAAACCTTTGAGTAAAGAGAGGAGCTCCAAAGACTCCTCTGAGTCATCTCTGTCACATCTACGCCTGTCAAAAAAGAATGCGAACGTCCAAGATAGTGTTCTACTGACTGAGTAGAAAACATGTAAAGAAATCAGTGTTGACGACGATTTCCCGGTCATCGTCGACGATGTGTGACTTTGTTGCCGCCATAGTCGACGGCAACCATCACGACGACGGCGATTCGGTCCCCTACTTCATCGACTAAGATCTCTATTGTGACAAGACCTCCATTAGTTTTACCCGACGACGACTCATCGACAAAGAAACAGTCAGAAAAGAGGTCGACGAAGGAACCATTGACGACGAAGGCACCGTCGACGATGACGAGGGTACCGTCGACGACAACACCTCCGTCGACTATTGCTACACCGTCGACGACAGTTCCGTCTACTACAGGGATTCCTTCAATAGTAATTTCTGGACAGTCGACGCCACCGTCGATGAGGATTTCTCACACCATAACTGTTTCAAAGGCTTTTCTTTCTCCACCTTTGCAAGACTATAGCAAGGTGTCACCTTTGCTACCATCTCACCTTTTGGTGGGTTATATTGAGGAGGATGATGAAGAGGAGGATGAGTATGGTCTATATGGAGTAGCTCATAGTCCATCAGAGCTACATGTCAAATGCCAAGATGACGATGATGATGAGGAAGATTATCATGAGGCGCATTATCAGGAGCAATACATGGCTCCTCCTCATGCTTATCAGCTTAATCCTCGACAGGAAGCACGCCATAGAGAAATGGCTCATCTACCTCTGTCACTGATTAAGGATCGATTATCAGCAGAAATCCCCTCCTCAACAAATTCCACCACAAGCTCCGGTTCCACAGGAGGTACCAGTGACAGTACCAGAGCCTCAAATACCCAGTACACGGGTGAATGCAACAAGTCCAGCTCCAGCTGACCCTGAAGTTCACAACCCTTCCTCTTTCGAAGAGGAAGTGGCCGAAGGAGAATTACCGTATCCAACTGCTGTTCCGGATCCTTGGGATGATTATATAATTCCGACGCAGTCACCTCCTCTACACCTACCTTCAGATTCTCCCCCAGAGGACATTGGGGGGTTTCACATTTTAATGCAGAGGGCAGTCAATAGGTTCCACTTACCTATCACGGTGAAACAGACAGATTGTTTTCTGCATGATTTTAAAGAGGACATAAGGATTGTACAGTCAATTCAGATTATCGACTATACACTATCAATTCAAGGTGCTCCCGCTCGGCTTAAAGTCAGCACCACGGATCTTCACCAAGTGCCTAGCACCAGTAGCTGCGGCCTTGCGATCTCAGGGGTGTCAAGTTTTTCCATACCTCGACAATTGGCTGCTCAAAGCAGGAAGCCGATCAGACAAAGGTAGCTTGTATCCACCTTTTCAATACATTGGGACTCACTTTAAACAGGGAAATATCTAAATTGCATCCAACCCGGTGTAACGCCCTGAACGTCTCAGGATCGTTTAACAGACACGATAATGAGAACGCAACCACTTGTGAAGGTTTAGTTATTTTAATGAAGGCAAAAATAATACAAGGAATAAACAAAGGTTATAGTCACTGGAATCCTCCAGGCTAAGTACGTTACCAGCCCACAGCACGGATGGTCCTAGCCGTCCTCTGCATATACGCCGATCCCGGCGTATGCCAACAGAGGGCAGAAATGAAATGGCCGACAATGCCAATCGGTAGGCTGTGAGGGGCACGAAGAGTGTTGGGGAGAATCGAGGAGTCAGGGAAACACCCAGCCGGGGTCTCTACCTGAAGGGAGCAGCCGCTCAACCTCTTCCTCAGACTGCACCGGGACGCGGAGTCACCTCCTGGTGATGCGTCACCGATACCCCAATCACAAGCAAAGAAGACTGAACCGAGAGCAGCCGCTCGATCGATCCTGTGGACTTCCGAGTCTGTAACGCGGCAAACACCTCCTGGTGTGCGTTACAGCTGGCAGTCCCTGTATCTCTGGTCGGGCTGGGAGTTACGACTCCAACCAGCAAAAGCGCCACTGCGCTTTGACTCAGCCGAGTCAAAAAGCGAAGCTCAATGGTTATCCGGTAGAGCTTCCGGGTCCTTCACAGGTGACGATGGGGCAAGACACGGCCCAGGGAGTAACGACTCGACCTACCTCCGTTCTTGCCTTACTGGAGCACCACTCCGGAACACTGCTCTTCACTAAGCAGGTACGTCGGTGTAAACACAATATCCGACAGCGTTGTACCTCCCGGTTCCTCCCTTTATAGGGCGTGTTTTCCTTGAGTTATGTAACAGCTCTCCTGTTTACATAAGGGCGTGTTTTCCTTGAGTTATGTAACAGCTCTCCTGTTTACATAAGGGCGTGTTTTCCTTGAGTTATGTAACAGCTCTCCTGTTTACATAACCTCTCAACCGCTAAGCATCCTGGGAGATGTAGTCCGTTTTCGCTGGTTACCGTTTTCCTCCCCTCGCATGACAGGAATTCTTGACACCCGGGTAATTTTGTTTCTGGGAGCATCACTGGACACCGTCCAATGCAAAGCATTCTTGTTTCAGTCAGATGCGACTTCAAAAGGTTGGCAAAGTACATTTCAAAAAGAAGTTCAATTTCTGTTCGAATATTCAAATCGCTGCTAGGGATGTGCTCATCAGCGATAAACTTAGTACCTTGAGCGAGGCTAAAGATTAGACCTTTGCAGGAGGAACTGCAGAAACAGTGGAAACAAACTGTAGGATCTTCCGAAGATGTAATTCGAATCACAACAAGGATGGTGGAGGCCCTTCAATGGTCGCCTCAGACGGCGAACCTTGCTCAAGGTTTAACCTTTCTCCAAAGTATCCCGGATTTCATTCTGACGACAGACGGCTCCATGGAGGGATGGGGAGGTCATCTGCAGGATTTACAAATCCAGGGAAAGTGGTTGTTGATGCAGAAAAGACAACACATCAACAGCTTGGAACTCAAGGCGGTATTCGTATCTCTCCAGGCGTTCCTTCAAAGGATAAGAGGTTCCTCAGTGCTGGTCCGTACGGACAATACGACCAGCATGTACTACATAAACAAGGAGGAACGAAATACATAACACTATCTCAAGAGGTCCAGGTATTATGGAACTGGAAAACGTTCCACAGAATCTCTTTGAGGGCCGAGCATTTCAGAGGTCTGCACAATACTCTGGCAGATACGCTCAGCAGGTCCCAGTACAGCTGCCACGAGTGCGAGCTAGATCAGACACGGGTGAACAGGATTTTTCTCAGATGGGGGAAGCCAACTCTGGACCCGTTTGCAACGAAAGAACACAAAATGCCAGTTTTATGTCAGCAGGTTCTCACAACCGGGGTCAAGGGGGAATGCCCTTTTAATGCGATGGTCAAGGATCTATGCCTTCCTCCCATTCCATTGATCCCTAGGGTTCTAATCAAAATGAAGTCAGAAGGCTGTCGCTTAATCTTGATTGCTCCACGTTGGCCAAGGCAGTATTGGTTCCCGGAACTACTTCTGTTGTCACAGGACAAACCCATTTGTCTTCTTCCATCACCAACGATGTTATTGAGGAACAGGGGACAAGTGATCCATCCGGATCCACATTATCTTCATTTGCACGCATGGCTCCTGAATTCCTAGAATTTAAAGATCTCAATATTTTACAAGACTTGAGAAATACTGGCCAAATCACATGCTGAAAGCACTTTCAAAACATATCGTCTGAAGTGGAAGAGATTCTGTTGCTGGTGCGAGAGGAACAAAGTTCATCCAATACAAACCCCTGCTAAGCAGATTTTGCCTTACCTACTGTCGCCAGCTAAGTCGGGCCTCACTTTCTCTTCAGTTAAGGTTCACCTGGCGACAATTTCCTGGTACAGGAAATCTTCTCAGACTCCTTCTCTCTGTTCATCTACTCTCATAAAACAATTCGCGAGGGGCCTTTTCCGTGCTCTTCCTCCAGTACGCGCACCTCCTCCAGAGTGGAAGCTCAATGTGGTTCTAACACAAGTGATGAGACGACCATTCGAACCAATTCATAAAGCAGAACTTACATTTCTCACATGGAAGTTCTCTCATGCTGGCCCTAACTTCGGCGAGAAGGGTGAGTGAATTGCAAGCGTTTACAATAAAAGAACCATTCTTACAATTTACTGAAAATTACGTAGCCCTTCAGACAAATCCAAGGTTTATTCCGACAGTGCCATCACAATTTCACCTAAATGAACCAGTAATACTGCAAACTTTCTTTCCAAACCCAGCTAGTCCAGCCGAACGGGCTCCACATACATTGGGTATCAAAAGATGCTTGAAATTTTATCTTCACAAAATAAAGGAAATAAGGAAAACAGATCAACTTCTGGTGGCCTACAGTCAAGGGAAACTTGGAACCAAGGTAATAAAAGCCACGATCGCCAGATGGGTGGCTTCTGCGATACAATTTTGCCACGAAAAAGCAAATAATCCTCTAACAGTGAGAGTTCACTCCACAAGAACTGTTGCTGCGTCTACAGCTTTGTTTGCTGGAGTGACATTGGACAAGATATGCCATGCTGCGACATGGAAGAATGCCCACACGACACTACTGATTCCAGTCTGTGCAAAAGGAAGATGCAGCGGTTGGACAGGCTGTGTTGCGTCATCTTTTTAACTAAGGTCAGATTTCTTTAAGTTTCATAAGGAACACTCTTGTTGTTTGCTTTGTCTAATTTTGAGTGCATTCAGTGATTGTACAAATATATTCGACGACTGATTTCTTACTATGATTTATGAATTATGTGTATCTATATGAATACATTAATGGTTATATCGATGTTATCTTTTTCAACATTGCTATAGAGTATAATACTTAGTGCATGCGTTGTGTAAAGGTAGTGGAGAACTATTGGGAATTTAAAATTACACGTCTCCCACCTTCCATTAAAGAAAGTACAATTAGGGTACTGCTTGCTATTCTGATTCAGGCATATTAATCTATGAAAGATACCCCAATACTGGATAAGAAAACAAGTCACTTACCTGTAACTACAGTTATCCAGTATTTGTATCTTTCATGGATTCACATGCAACCCACCCTCCTCCCCGTGGAGTCAGTGATCTTTGATTTTTGGGGTATACTTATTTCCCACTTGTGCTTGGAAAATCTAAGGAGAACTTGCCTCTGATGGGAGTGTTCTAGAGGGTGCTGGCAGCTTATTGGCTGGAACCAACTTTTGGTCCTTTTTTTGAAAAAGGACAGATAGGCTACTAAGATATGGCCTTTGGCCTTTTTAGCCTTTTTATTACTTATTGCACCGCTTTTGTATTTTACCTTGGGACTCCCATCTCGGCGACGGGGGAATGATTCAGGCATGTGAATCTATGAAAGATACCAATACTGGATAACTGTAGTTACAGGTAAGTATCTTGTTTTCATATGTTTCAAGAAGCTTCGCACATTCAGTGGATGTCACATTTACATTCTAAGCAGTTTGGCAGATTCACTGGGAACCTGCTCAAAGGTTCTCACCTGGTCATGTTGCTATCCTCTGCTGTCATGGCTTCCTCCCCCCCAGCGCTTTCGGATTTCTTCTTCTCCACAATGTCCCCTTCGTCGAACATGGCGTGCAAGCGGTAGTTCACCATTTTGATGGCAGTGAAAAACACAGCCACCACAGCACAATAAATGGCGGCAATTAACATCTTGGCAGGCAGCACCTGATTTCAAGAGAAGAATAAGTAAAAGAAAGAGATGAGATAGAACCTTATGAGATACTAAGCAATAATTTCCCAGTAGATTGAACTCTGGTCTCTTCTTCAATCCTAAGCGCAGGAGAAGAGGTTTATTAAACAACGTTTCAAATACTCTGGCCCATGTTTGAACGAATACATCATTAATCCTGCATCACCAATAATGCAGGGTACAGTAATGTCAAGGAGCAGGTTTTTCAGGGGTATACAGGTTTTCCTTTGATAAAGGGAAATAACCCCGGTAACTGGTGTTTGAGGACCCATACCCAAAGGGTTTTCCTTCATTCTGGACGGTTTTCTCCACACAATTGTCACCACAATTCCACTGGCCACATGTGCACAGACAAGAGAGTCATTGGAGTGCGGCATTCCTGCAGAACTTAGATGTTTCATTCAGGTGAAACTCTTATTTCTGGCCAAATTGGAATCACCAGTCGAATGGTGGCTCTAGTGAACTAGACGTGTTATGTTAGTTTACATTCAGTCAGAACAGATTACCTACAATTTCGGTACATAGTGTTATGCCACAAACTCAATGGAGAAAGATTATGGATTCTAGGCCTTTATGCGCAAGAAGGAAAAATAATAAAAGGAGGGGGGGGGGGGGAGATCAACAGTAGATACAAAGCCTTTCAAATCCGCAACGGAAGCAAGCACAGTACCTAATAAAAAATCCCTGTATTTTCAGCTAGAAGTGCGATAACAATGCAAGGAAAGAGAATCTGACAGTCTCCAAATGGAACTTTGTGTTATTACGGAGCCATTCACCAGCTGGAGACCAAAAAGTAGTAAATTGCACGGTGAAACTTCTATACGGAAACAGGTTTGTTATACATGCTTCCATAGGAAGCTTCTATCGTTTGCATCAGATTCTAAATTGAGTAATTCATTACTATGACACAGCAACAATTGATAACAAAACTTGTCACCTACACCTGCTGTATCATAAAAGCCTGGGGGTTCTGAGTAACATAGACAAATCGAGTTTCTATCTTGTGTATATTTGATATCATTCAGGAACCCTCAGCGAAAAATATCCCCTTATCACAGTTACCCAGCTATAATTCTATATGTCGAAGTGGTTAAGAATAGGGTGTCATGGATTGAGGAGGACAATTCTGAAGGAGCACATCCAAATGCCAAATCTTAGCACAAATTAACTGATGCTCAGAACTGTAGACGCTCTTCCCATCAGCTTCATGAAACTGATTGAACAATTATTCAGCCGAGATCTATTTCTCATGGAGGACAATGCCAGAAAGCTTGTCACCAAATAAGATGGTCGCCTTTAACAGAACTTGTGTGGGTTTGACTGTTATCTGGTTATGAAGTGGTAGTTGAGGAAGTAAATTTACCCACTGCACCAATGAGTCCTAAATTTTATTTCAGGTTAATCACTTGATCTTCATTGTGTTCTATATCCAAGCTGGCACTTTGGCATTATAGAAAGGGACCCAGAGGATTGTGCAGCCCCTTTTGTAATACAGATTATAGAAGTACTACATGTCCTCCAGCATGATCTCAAGGGGACGCTCCCTCATTTACATGTAGGCAACCCCTGAAAAAGGGTAAAAGGTGGTCTAATAGACCTCCCCTAAGAGTGCTGTCTTTCAGTGCACAGCTCAGCAGGGGCGGTGGATCTCTGCCCCTCCCCCCCCCACCAAGAAAGCAGGGTTGCCGCCTACACAGCAAATGGAGGAGCGGTCTCATCAAACAGTAGATCTGCCTTTCTATAATGCGATGCACCCTGGACAAGCACAAGACAGCGAATGCACTGGTGCAGCATGTTAACTGTAACAGAGCACAAATTCCCAGTCTGTGCCCGGCATACCCATTTAAGGGTCCATCATGAGACAAACCGGGACAGTGCCCCCACATATAATGCGGGGGCAGGTGGTATTCGGATGAAGCACTGTAATCAGCGAGGCAAGAGTAACTACAGGAACACCAAAATAGGTGTATCCTCTCTTTAAAAGGTTTATGTGAACACAGTGAGATCTAATGAAGCTTTGCAGAGTGGCTCTCATTTTCAGGTCACGCCTACAGAAAGGTTTTAGGTATAATGGACACACAACAAGATGATGCTGACAATTTTCAACCCTCACCACCCCCCCCCCCCCCCCAGTCAAGAGATCTGGGTTTAATACATCATTTTTTTGCTCACTATGCTACTCCAGTTTGGGCCAAGCCATATGCAAATCAGTCTTGACCCCGCTTCTCATGGGAACAGCCCAGCCCAAACTGCCAGGCCAGGAGTGAGTATACCCAGACGTGGGTCCTGTGCTCACTGCGCCACTGGATTCAAGCTAGCCTGGCTGATGAGGTGTGATACCTGGAAACCGGACGCAGGACACTCGTTTCTGGCCAAGAGAGGACCTGGTTTGGCAGTTCAGGACTGTAACCATGGAGAGCGGGATCAAGACTGATTTGCATATGGCTGGGTCCAAACCGAGTTGGCGTGGTGAGCAAAAAATTACGTATTAAACACAGATCTTTGTGACGGAGGGTAAATGTTTGCATTGTTCAGCATTCTGTCCATCATTTGTTCTTTTTGCTTTATTTGTGGACAATACCACTACTTACAGTGGGCTTTGGGCCAGCCCACTAGTTTCAATTGGTTGACATTCTTGACAATGTTTGCTTGCTGCCAATTCAATAGCTTCCCTTGGTATTTTTGTGTATTACCAATCTTTTGATTGAAGGACTACTATCCTTCCACTGGTCATATTCAGGGAACTACTTTTTTCTTTCTCTTGCTCTACTCCATGGGAGTACATGTGTTTTTAGCTCTCTACCTTGTGCGCTGCTTCGCCACCAGATAACCACTTCCCACTGTGTCGCTTCCTTCTCTCCATCTTGTTTGTTGCTTTCCACACCACTAACATTTTTTTTTTTTAAAGCAACATTTTATTTCTCCCTCTGCCTCACACTCATCAGTTGCTTGCCCGCTCCCACTTCTCACTGCTCTCATCCACGTTTCCACCCACCCTGTCTTTTGTTAGCTACACGCCCCTCCAGTCACGGTCATGGCCCAGCAGCTCCAATTTGCAGTTTTTAACTTCTAGTTTATTTGCAGCTCCCAGATTGGAATGGCAAGTAAAACAACAAACAAAAGGGCGGGCGCTTCATGCAGTGGGTGTGCACAAGTGGGATGACGCAGGAGCATGCATGTGTTATCATGCTGGGCCAAAAAGAGTCATGACACTTGGGTACAAATTAGTAGAAACAAACACACACATCACCTTTTCTTCTTTTGTCGAAGCTGTACAGAAACGAACAAAATTACAAATTTTTCCTTTTTTTGCTGATGCTTAGCAGTATCTGCAATATTCACTAGATAGGCTGAAGGCAAGACCTATCAGCTTTGCCAACACTTCAATAGAGCTTTCTTTTTTTATTTTGAAAGCCAATTTAAATGAAATAAAAAGGTAGTACGTTCTACTAAAGTTAAATGTATGCTGTGAGCACTATAACTGCCCTGTGCCATTGTGAAATAGATGAAGGTTAGTGCAGGAAGCATTTTCCCATATTTGTTTAAGCAAGATAAGGGGAGTGAGGCATGGTCAGCTTCGACTGATGGCATCTGTTTTATAAGCTCACTCCTCCAAGTGTCGTAAATACTGCAGCACACAGTCGACCCAGCCACAGCACCATGATAGGGGGAGGGGGGGCAGGGGGGGTAGCGGTCGGTGGCGTCCTCTTCTGCAGTGAAGCCGCCACGCCACCCTCAGACCCGAAGCACATTTGAAGGGCCAGACTCTGGCCCACAGGCCACTACAGCAGCCTTGTCTAAACAGATGGGTGCAGAGCGGCCTGCACTGGCAGCCCCTTAAAAGTAAGCAGGGAAGGACTGGCCGCAGAGACCTACACGATGCTACAGGGAGAGGTACACAGAATGATAATCTGCGCCCCCCCTCTACCCCTCCCCGAGATACAGGGCCACAACTACACCCAGCTGGTCCACCCACGGGTTCACCCAAAGACGGCAAATTAAAGGGAAGACCCATACCGTCATGGGGGGTCACATTTGAGACTTGAAATGCCCCTCAACATGGCCCATGAGTGGCCTCACTGGCCAGTCGATTTTGGAGGCACGGAGGTGGAGAAACTAAATTGCAGGCAAGCTCTCATTCGAACACCAATGCCGGCAAACGGGGATCTTCCACCCCTGTACTGTCCATGGATCAATTGAAGGAGTGAAGAGCGGAGGCATAGTGTCGCGGATGCATTGTGCAGTGCAGGTGAACACCTTGATGAATCGGAATCAACATCTCCGCCCCAGAATTATGGAGAAAAAACAAACATTGGAGCCAGCACAGCATAACATTGACAAATAGACCAAAACTGCAGCGAGACAGCCAGACGCAACACTAAGCTCTGGAGCAACAGTGGAGCCACAATCCACCCCAGACCAAATTATCAAGGATATCTGTGATCACCATGGAGGCGCAGATAGGTGGAGTGGGCCAGGAGGTGGACTGCTACGACAAGAGGTGCTAAAGATCGATGTACGGTTCAGACATGGAAAACTGGGTTTCCAGCATGGAGCACCACCTCCATGAACCACCTGGAACGCAGAGTGAAGGATGCAGAAGGCCACCCACAGCGGAACAACCAGCGTTTTGTTGGTGTATCATAAGGTGCAAATGGCCCCCCGTCCAGAGACTTTTCTCAACACTTGGCTCAAAATCTGGCTGGCAGATAAGGTCCTTTCACATTGCTTTATTATAGAGAGGGGCCCACAGATAACGCTAGGTACGGGCTCCTCCTGGGAACCCACCCCCGTACTTGAGAACAATAATTGCTCTGTTCTTGAACTATGCAGAGACACTATCCTGAGGCAAGCCCGACGCGGACACTCCTTGATGTTAAGACTCCACAATAATCAGCATCTAACCAGATTACAAGCTACAGGTGCAAAGGCAGAGACAGTCCTATACAGCGGCCAAGCAAAACCTATGGGTGACTCCACTGATTTGCATGCTAATCAAAAGTCTTGAACTAAGGGAAGTTGGACTTCTTAGAAACACCCTAGGCAGCCTGGCTGGAAATCTTGACACTGGGGCTAGCTGCAGGACCACAGCAGGAGGAACAATGCCTACACAAGAGCAGCGCCCGTGTGAGGGAGCTCTGGGAGCCAGAAGAGGCTCTAACTGCGATATATGAGAATGAGAATGAGAATGAAAGAGAAAGAGAGAGAATGAAAGAGAAAGAGAGAGAAAGAGAGAGAATGAAAGAGAAAGAGAGAGAGAGAATGAAAG
The DNA here is from genome assembly GCF_964204655.1 of Triturus cristatus. Taxonomy (NCBI): domain Eukaryota; kingdom Metazoa; phylum Chordata; class Amphibia; order Caudata; family Salamandridae; genus Triturus; species Triturus cristatus. The sequence goes on along the minus strand of NC_140592.1, from coordinate 700,706,514 downwards.
AGAAAGAGAGAGAGAGAATGAAAGAGAAAGAGAAAGAGAATGAAAGAGAAAGAGAAAGAGAATGAAAGAGAAAGAGAAAGAGAATGAAAGAGAAAGAGAGAAAGAAAGAGAGAATGAAAGAGAAAGAGAGAGAGAGAATGAAAGAGAAAGAGAGAGAGAGAATGAAAGAGAAAGAGAGAGAGAGAATGAAAGAGAAAGAGAGAGAGAGAATGAAAGAGAAAGAGAAAGAGAATGAAAGAGAAAGAGAAAGAGAATGAAAGAGAAAGAGAAAGAGAATGAAAGAGAAAGAGAGAGAGAATGAAAGAGAAAGAGAGAGAGAATGAAAGAGAAAGAGAGAAAGAGAAAGAGAATGAAAGAGAAAGAGAGAAAGAAAGAGAGAAAGAAAGAGAATGAAAGAGAAAGAGAGAGAGAGAATGAAAGAGAAAGAGAGAGAGAGAATGAAAGAGAAAGAGAAAGAGAAAGAGAGAGAATGAAAGAGAAAGAGAAAGAGAGAGAGAGAATGAAAGAGAAAGAGAGAGAGAGAGAATGAAAGAGAAAGAGAGAGAGAGAGAGAATGAAAGAGAAAGAGAAAGAGAGAGAGAGAGAATGAAAGAGAAAGAGAAAGAGAGAGAGAGAGAATGAAAGAGAAAGAGAAAGA